>NC_142517.1:190790000-191116666 GCF_057876585.1 Rhinolophus sinicus | reverse complement strand
TTTTCCCATTCAGTAGGATTTCACTATTTTTCTGTGAAAAAAAGTTTTTAGTTTGATGTAATCCCACATGTTTATTTTTTCTCTTACTTCCCTTGCCTGAGGGAATATATCAGTAAAAATCTTACTCCGGGTAATAGCTGTAAACTTTCTTCCTATATTTTCTTCTAGTAGTTTTATGGTTTCAGATCTTACATTTAAGTCTTTAAGCCATTTTGAATTTATTCTTGTATATGGTGTAAGGAGGTGGTCCAGCTTCATTTTGTTTGCATGTGTCTGTCCAGGTTTCCCAGCACCATTTATTGAATAGACTGTCTTTACCCCACCATAAATTCTTGCTCCCATTGTTGGAGATTAAATGACCATATAGGCATGGATTTATTTCTGGGCTCTCTATTCTCTTCCATTGACCTGTTTTTATGCCAGTACCATGCTGTTTTGATTACTGTAGCCTTGTAGTATAATTTGATGTCAGGTATCGTTATACCTCCCACTTTGTTCTTATTTCTTAATGTTGCCGAAGCTATGTGGGGTCTTTTATAGTTCCATATAAATTTTAGGATTATATGTTCTATTTCTGTGAAAAATGCCCTTGGTAGTTTGATAGGAATTGCATTAAATCTGTATATTGCCTTAGGCAGGATGGACATTTTAACGATATTCTTCCTATCCATGAGCATGGTATGTGTTTCCATCTATTTGTATTGTATTTAATTTCTCACTTCAGTGTCTTATAATTTTCTGAGTACAGATCTTTTACTTCTTTGGTTAAATTTATTCCCAGGTATTTTGTAGTATTTGAAGCGATTGTAAGTGGGATTGTTTTCTTAAGTTCTCCTTCTGATATTTTATTAGTGGTATACACAAATGCAACTGATTTCTGAATATTAATTTTGTATCCTGCTACTTTACTAAATTCATTTATCAGTTCTAATAGTTTCTTGGTGGAGTCTTTAGGGTTCTCTATATATAGTATCATGTCATATGCATATAATGACAATTTTACTTCCTCCTTACCAGTTTGGATGCCTTTTATTTCTTTTGCTTGTCTGATTGCTGTGGCTAGAACTTCCAGCACTATATTGAATAGAAGTGGAGAAAGTGGGCAACCTTGCCTTGTTCCTGATCTTAAGGGGAATGGTTTTAGCTTTTCCCCATTGAATATGATGTTAGGTGTGGGTTTATCATATATGGCATTTATTATGTTGAGATATGGTCCCTCTATCCCCACTTTCTTAAGAGTTTTTTTTTTTTTTTTTTTTTTTTATCATAAATGGCTGCTGGATTTTGTCAAATGCTTTTTCTGCATCTATTGATATAATCATATGGTTTTTTTTATTTTTCATTTTGTTAATGTAGTGTATCACATTAATTGATTTGCAGATGTTGAACCACCCTTGCATACCAGGAATGAATCCCACTTGATCATGGCGTATGATCTTTTTAATGTATTGCTGAAATCTGTTCGCTAATATTTTGTGGAGGATTTTTGCATCTATGTTCATTAGGGATATCGGCCTGTAGTTTGTTTTGTTTTGTTTTGTTTTGTTTGTAATGTCTTTGTCTGATTTTGGGATCAGGGTGATAGCGGCCTTATAAAAAGTGTTTGGGAGCCTTCCCTCCTTCTGGAATTTTTGGAATAGTTTGAGGAGAATAGGCGATAATTCTTTTTTGAATGTTTTGTAAAATTCACCTGTAAAGCCATATGGTCCAGGGCTTTTCTTTGTTGGGAGCTTGTTGATTACTGATTCAATTTCCCTGGTGGTAATCAGTCTATTCAGGTTTTCTGTTTCTTCTTAAGTTAGCCTTGGATGGTTGTATGCTTCTGGAAGATTGTTCTTTCCTTCCAGATTGTCTAATTTCTTATTTTTTTTTTGTATTTCTGTGGTGTCTGTTGTCACTTCTCTTCTTTCATTTCTGATTTTATTAATTTGGGTCCTCTCTCTCATTTTTTTGATGAGTCTGGCTGAAGGTTTGTCAATTTTGTTTATCTTCTCTAAAAAATCAGCTCTTGGATTCATTGCTCTTTTGCATGTGTATATATATATATATATATATATACACACATATATATATACATATATGTATATATACATATATACATACATATATATGTATATATACATATATACATACATATATGTGTGTGTGTGTGTATATATATATATATACGTATATATATATACATATATACATATACATATATATATATACTTTTATTTTTGGTCTCTATTTTATTTATTTCCATTCCGATCTTTATTATCTCCTTCCTTGTACTCCCTTTGGGCTTATTTTGCTGTTCTTTTTCCAGATCCCTGAAGTGTGAAGATAAACTGTCGATTTGTGATTTTTCTTGTTTCTTTAGGTAGGCCTCCATTGCTATGAATTTCCCTCTTAGGACTGCTTTCACTGCATCTCATAGATTTCTGGTTGCAGTGTTTTCATTTTCATTTTTCTCGAGATATCTTTTGATTTCTTCCTTGATTTCATGGTTGACCCATTCATTATTTAGTAACATGTTATTCAGCCTCCATGTATTTGTGTGTCTTCCAGTCATTTCCCTGTAATTGGTTTCTAATTTCCTAGCACTGTGATCAGAGAAGACAATTAGTATTTCAATTTTCTTAAATTTATCAAGACTTGTTTTGTGACCTAACCTGTGGTCTATCTTAGAAAATGTCCCATTTGTGTTTGAGAAAAACGTGTATTCTGCAGCTTTGGGGTGAAATGCTCTGAAAACATCAATTAAATCCAACTGGTCCAATGTGTCATTTAAAGCCATTGTTTCCATGTTGATTTTCAGTCTGAAAGACCTGTCCCTTGTTGTCAGAGGTGTGTTGAAGTCCCCTACTCTGATAGTGTTACTGTTGATCTTTGTCTCTAAGTCAGTCAATATCTGTTTTATATATTTAGGTGCTAATATGTTGGGTGCATAGATGTTTACTAGGGTTACGTCCTCTTGTTGGATTGATACCTTTATTATTATGTAGTGCCCATCTTTGTCTTTTAATATATTTTTCATTTTAAAGTCTATTTTGTCAGATATAACTATTGCAACTCCAGCTTTTTTCTCATTTCCATTTGCATGAAATATCTTACTCTAACCCTTCACTTTCAGCCTGTGTATGTCTTTTGATCTGAGGTGAGTCTCTTGTATCCAGCATATGCAAGGGTCTTGCATTCTTATCCACTCAGCTACCCTATATCTTTTGATTGGAGTATTTAATCCATTTACATTTAAAGTGATTATTGATAGGTACATAGTTATTGCCATTTTTTTTTTATTTGTAGTTAGATTGTTTTCATCTTTCTTCTGCTTACAAAAGCCTTTTTAATATTTCCTGCAATGCTGACTTGGTGGTAATAAATTCCTTTAGCTTATTCTTTTCTGGGAAGCTCTTTGTCTCTCCTTCAATTTCAAATGATAGCCTTCCTGGATAAAGCAGTCTATGTTGTACACCTTTGTTTTTCATCACGTTGAGTACCTCCTGCCACTCCCTCCTGGCTTGCAAAGTTTCTGTAGAAAAGTCATTTGATAGTTTTATAGGAGTTCCCTTTTATGTAACCTGCTGTCTTTCCTTTGTTGCTTTTAGGATTCTCTCTTTGTCTTTAACTTTTGCCAGTTTAACTATAATGTGTCTTGGTATGGACCTGTTTGGGTTTATCCTGGTTGGAACTGTCTGCACTTCCTGGGCTTGTATGTGGGTTTCCTTCATCAGGTTAGGGAAGTCTTTGGTCATTATTACTTCAAATATGTTCTCAATCCCTTGCTTCCTCTCTTCACCTTCTGGTATTCCTATGATGCGCATGTTGTTGCGCTTGATGTTATCCCAGAGGTCTCTTAAACCATTTTCATTGTTTTTATTCTTTTTTTTTTTCTTTTTGTTGTTCCATTTGGGTGATCTCTGCTAACTTGTTTTCTAAGTTGCTGATTTGATCCTCTGCCTCATCTAACCTGCTGGTAATTCCTTCAAGTGAGTTCTTTATTTCAGTAATTGCATTTTTAATTCTAACTGTTTGTTCATTATGATTTCTCGATCCTTCTTTATGTCATCACTAAGCTCCTTAAACATTCTTATTATCAATGTTCTGAACTGTGTCTCTGATAGATTGGTTACCTCTATTTCATTTGTTCCAATTCTGGAGGTTTCTTCTGTTTTTTTATTTGGGACATGTTTCTTTGTTTCCCCATTCTGGCTGACTCTCTGTGTTTGCATCAATGTATTAGGTAGATCCCCTAGGGTTCTTGGTTTCTGCTGGGTTATCTTACGTAGTATTTGTTCTTTATATTTGACTTGCACCACTTCCCTATTCTCCTGTGTGTGTGCTCCAAAGGTGACCCTTGTGTTGTGTATATTGTCCTGTTAAAGTCAAACTTTAATTGCATTTGGCTTGTCAGTAGGTGGGATTGACTCCCACACTGACTAGTTGTGAGACTTGGCTCTGCCCACAGTGGATGTTCTGCTGCGTGAGGGTTGACCGCTCAAATGAGGCTTGATGCCTATGGGCTCTTGTGCCTGTTGAGAATTCCCTCTGGGTGTGTCACTTGTAGGTCAAACCCTGTAATACTCTGGTTTGGTCTGGAGTTGGCCTCTGGGTGTATTGAATCCTGTGCCTCTTGGGCTGGGACCTGGTGTAGGGCAATTTCAGAACAAAGCAAATCACCAAGCACAATAACAACAGCAACAATAAAGAAAGACCAAGTACACTCACATGTGAAAACAACCGATAACCACACTCAACACAGGCAAAAATATTAAAAATACAAAAACAAAACAAAAAAGCAGTGCCAGTCTTGGCTTAAGCCCACCAAGCAATCTCCAGCTTGTCCTCTGCTGTACCAAAGAGTCCTCTGGGTCTTGTGCAGACAGAGCGGGTCACCTGGTTCCCAGAGTGACTCTGGGACTGCAGTTCTAGTTGGGTGGGGCTATGGGGTCTGGATGGCAGTTTTTACAAAGTCAGTGCAGTTTCTGCTCTTGCCTACACATATGCACACTCAGAGTAACACAGCCAGCCGTGTGCCCAGGTCTCCTGAGTCTTAGGGCACTTCTTCTGTGTGTGTGCGAGAGTGTGTGTATGTGGAGGGCGGGAGATTTCTGAGCTGCTGAGAGCCCAGAGGTGCCTCTGCCACCTGCTGCTGACCCCTGGGAGTGTCTCCATAGTTGTAACTGCCCTGCCCTAGGCAGGCCAGAAAGGGTGGGGGCTGGGGATGGAGGGGTCTTCTCTTTCCTAGCCCAACAGTGTCACACTCTTCCCAGCCTCTTCCCTGGGTCACAGCAGCTGCAAACCGGGTCCTCCTAGATCCTGAGCGCTACTGCTCCTCTGTAATATGACACTACTCCTCAGTTCAGGGGTCAGCTTGAGTCTCTGAAAGGGCGGGGGTAGGATTGGGAGAGTGGGTGGAGGGGCCCAGGTATGGTGTTTAAGTCCTTTGTCCGACCTAGGGCCCAGCTGGAGGTCTCAGCTGAGGTTACTTCCTCAAAAGCTGGATATGCTGCTCTCTCGGAAGGACAGATCAGCTGTGGGACGCAGACAAAGAGCCCACCTCCTGGCTCTTGTGGTCTCTGATCTGTCCTAGGACCCCCTGCATCTCCGCAGCCAGGGATGCGGGCCTAGTTTTCACTGGGCTCCCTTCCCTCTTCCCCAGCTGACCCAGTTCCCACTTTCAAGTAATCCTCGTACGAGTCTCTTAGCTGTTCTGTGTGATGAGCAGAGAGTCCTTTGATGGGTTATAGATGTTCAATTTGTGGTAAGCTCCGGAGGAGAACTCAAGAAGACCACCTCACTGCCATTATTCCTATGACGTCCTGGAATTTATTTTTTTGAAGCGGCATGGCTATAGGAATTCTGAAACTAATTTGTGTGTGTTGTAGGATGTAGCAAATAAGAAAATTTATTGCTGAAACCCAGCTTCTCACTGTAAAAGAATGGTAACAGACATAAAGAACTTTGGAGGTTGGATTAAATTGGTGGTATCAATATAATTCTCTCTTATCTATATGAATATATATGTGTGTGTATATATATGTACATATATGTATATATGTATATATATACATTATACATACATTATACATATATATGTATATATAATATATATGTGTATATATATATGTATATATATATATATATATATATATAGAGAGAGAGAGAGAGAGAGAGAGAGAGAGAGAGAGAGAGATCGAGAGAGAGAGAGAGAGAGAGAGAGAGAGAGAGAGAGAGAGAGAGAGAGACTAGAAACAATGACACACAAGCTGGAATGAGAATACATATCCTGGTTTCTAAATACTTTCCCTATTAAAAGGAAACAAGGTAACTTGGAAGAATAATTGATTCTAAAGCTGAAAAAAAAGGAAAGTATAAGATGAGCCTGAAACATTTTGTTGTATAACAAAGTGAATAGTAAGGAGGTTTTGGTTTGCTTTTTAAAAAAGATGAATTTCTGTGTTTTCAGTAAATAGATAATGCCCAGAGGACAGGAATCATGTTGAAGGGGTTCTCATATATGGAGCTATATGAGTATAAAAATAAATAAGTACAGTAATGAGTTGTAATATTTTGAATAAAAAAAGAACCTGTATGCTCATACTGTGGGGAAAAGGAACAATTCTCCTTTTTCTCCTCTGCTTCTTTTGGCTGTCTGAAAAATCAAATCAGCAGGAGGCAGATTGACAAGAGAATATCAAGTTTAATTTCATGCAGACAAGAACCCACATATTTGGAGATAGAAAGGGGGATTGTGGGATAAGATGTCCTCAGCTAGAGATGCACCTTGTGGGCTTCATAGGGTCCTTATGGATGATAAGAAGAACAGAGGTGTAGTAATTAGAAGTTTGCCCTGCCCTATAGATAGATCAAAAGAAGTTATTTCTGATAATCTCTGATTATGTGCAAGGCCCTTAATTCAAGTTCTACATTGTTAAATGGAGGGGCAGAAGTTTCTCTTGAGACTGTAGCTAAAATTGTGTTTAGCTCAAAGTAATCTGCATACCACTGAGGCACATCTTGGGGTGGCTCATTCTGGATCCCCCCAATACTAATAGTAAATACTACATAAATAAATATGAAACTGTTCTTTGTAGTGCAGTGCTCTCAATTCACAATCCCTCTAGTGAGTAAAACACAAGTAACAATATACATGACCTAAGTAAAATAAGGTATATCTATTAGGTTGGTGCAAAAGTAATTTTGCGGTTGGTGTAAAAACTGCAATTGCTTTTGCACCAACCTAACAATAGATCTGCTTTGGTAACAAAGGATTATCTAATGGATATATGTTGAACTTTAGATTGTAAAAATGGAGCAAGCATCTTATTTTCATGGGTCTTCAAACTTACTGTATGCTCGTACCCCCAAACTTTTATATATTCTCCAAATGTAGAAATTGCATGTTATCTGTTGTCAATGCTATAAAACTATAAATCATTACAAATTCAGACAACAAAGACTCTATTCCGGGAGTGGGAAGGTAATAAGTTAAAATTAAATAAATAAATAAATAAAAATGCTAGTATATAATAACATTAAAGACATCTAGGGATATAGTCAATGCAATGCTCAGAAAAAAAACAAACAAAAGAAACCCCCTTATATTTAGAAATATTTTAATGCACTTATATTATCAGATTAGAATAAATGTTAAATTAAATTTCTAAATGAAAAAGTCTGGAACAACACCAAAAAAAAAAACCAGAATTATGGATTAAATATATAAAAAGATGTTTGGTAATACTCATAATAAGATTCATTTAGATTAAAACAGCACTGTTACAGTTTCTGGCCCACCAAATTTATAAAAGTCTTGAGAGTGTAATGCTGAGCGAAATAAGTCAGACAGAAAAAGCAGAGAACCATGTGATTTCACTGATATGTGGTATATAAACCAAAAGCAACAAAAGAACAAGACAAACAAATGAGAAACAAAAACTCATAGACACAGACAATGGTTCGGTGGTTGCCAGAGGGTAAGGGGGGTGGGGGGTGGGGGGTGGGAGATGAGGGTAAGGGGGATCGAATATATGGTGATGGAAGGAGAACTGACTCTGGGTTATGAACACACAATGGGATTTATAGATGATGTAATACAGAATTGTACACCTGAAATCTATGTGATTTTACTAACAATTGTCACCCCAATAAATTTAAAGAAAAAAAAAAGAAAAGTCTAAAAGTTTGATAACTTTGTTGAGAAGAGTGTATAGAGACTGGCACTCTCTTAATTGCTGGCTATAGCATAATTGAGTACGAACTCGTCGGCCTGTACTTTGACTAATGCCAGAACGAATTACCAATGTACCCCTTTTATAGAGCAATTCCACCTCTAGGGACTTCTCCCATGACCATACCTATATATTTGAGAAAGACTCCTAAAAAGTTGTTGAAGTATTATTTGTAATATAAAAGATCAGAAACAACCTGAAGTTCTACTAGTAAAGAACTGGTTAAATTAGGTATGAAGTACATCCATCCATGCAGTGGAATACTACACAACCAACTAAATGAAAAAGGGAGCTCTTTTTGTAGCAATATGGAACAATATCCACTTTATACATCACTGAACAGGAAAAGCAACATGCAGAATGATTATTAAAAAACCATTTGCTTAAAAATGAAAAGAAAAAAATGTATATATTTTTTGTTTTATAGATACAAAAACTATTTCTAAAATTATTTCTTAAATAACTGTTAACAACAGTTGTCTCCAAGGAGAGGATTTTGCTAAATATATACTGTATACACTTTTATGTTCTCTAAATTTTATACTTGATAAAAATAAGATTATGGTTACTTTTAGAAGTAATAAACAAACAAACAAAAAAAGATGAAGAAAATACATTGGTTTATCATATGTTATGTTCAGGCATTAGAATGCCTTCTCCAGCACCTGGGAAATGCACTAAAAGCAATGGAGTTAATTAAAATACCCTCTATATATTAAAAAGTGAGTAAACTAGCCCAGTGGGATCATTTTCCTTTAAAACTCCATTATTATGTACTTGAATAAATTCTAATTAATCCCTAAGAATAGGGTTTATTCCTGAAATGTCACCACCTGTACGTTACCACGACCAACTTATATGGTATTTCTGTGTGTTAATTAAAAGAGAATGTCATATGATGCACTAGGTTAGCCCATGGCTTGTTTCTAGGTTAAGTGTACTTTCATCATTGCTCTTCATAATTGGTAGGCTTTTAACATTTAAGAACAGAACTATGGATCACTAGCATTTTTTTATAAGATATTGAAATCTATTTCTATTTAATTTCTAAATGACTATAATTTTCTTGATATAAATGCTTATTGTTTTTAGTTATTAAAAGCCCTATAAATTAGAAATAGCTCATCATAGAATTGCTGAAACTATTGAGAATCAAGAATGGAAAGTTCATTCTTAAGTCATATGTGTGTGGATACGTACATTTATTTTTAAAGATTTATGTACATGCTGTATAATCATATTACTTTCTATTACATGTAAGGCTGATCTTTTATGCTCCTCCACTGTCCAGAAACTTTAGTGTCTAGTAAGAGCTTCAACACAAGCCAGAATAGAATCAGTACTATTGAACATAAGTATCGGAAATGTGAGTATTGGAAGTAAGAAACCCAGGAAGGGAGAATTCACTTATATTTATGGGTGAAAATCCCTCTGACCACATCACTGAAGCTTCTTAGAAGAAGTAGGATTTGAGTTTAATGAAGATGGGAGTGTACAGATTTTATAACAAAGTTCTTTCCACTGTAATTAATTTAAAGGCTGTTCCATTTCTCAATATGCTTTCAATTAAGACTTTTTTTTTCTAAGTAGTTTATATGACTCCATTGTTATAATACAATGGTTACGAGCGTAGGTTCAAGGGTTAAGTAGCCTGCACTGCAAATCCCAGATCAACCATTAATAGCTGTGTAGGTTTGGGGTACATTACTTGAATTATTGGAAACTCAGTTTACTAATCTATAAATTGTTTATAATAACACCAACTTTATGATGTTGTGAAGAGCAAATAAGAAAAATTACATTAATGCTCAAAGTGCCAGTCAAAAATGATAGCTATTAGTAAAATTAAATGGTTAACCTATTTTGAATTAACGAATTCTATTTTATTCTAATATTTCGATTTCTCAAGTATATCCAGGGACTCAGTAAGTCTGTGGTCATTTAAGTAGGTTATTGATAGCACACCAATTGATACTAGAGATATAAAACAGCACCTTTTGTGTTAGTTTGTTTGTTTGTTAGTGTTAAATGATGACTCTTATTCTATGTTCTTAGGGATATTTGTTTTTTTCCTATCTATTCCAAAGATAAGAAACCAGTATTGATTCCTCGCCTTAATCTTTAATATTTAGACATGACAGATTTCAAATATACTTCAGAAATGATATTAATGCAGGTAGTACAGAATGTCAGAATGCTTTAGATGGGCCTAAGGCCTACTATTTCAATTAGGGTCTTAAATTCTGGTAAATAGCTGTCTTGACTCACTTAGTTTTTTATATGCACTTTGGATTCCCTAAGGTAGTGTCCCACCGGGAGAGAAATAACCCCTCAAAATATTAATATAAACATGTTTAATTACTACTTGACAGTTGATGAGTAGCACTGTGCAAGGACAAGAACAGTAGGGAAAATAATAAACCCAGGAATGAGTTAGATTAAAACTATGAAAACTAGACAAATCAGTAGTGGTATAGTTATTTTTGTTTGTTTTTTCTTTTCCATCCATTGTCCTATAAAGTGAAAAAAACAAGGCCAAACATAGCATCCAAAAGAACACTGTGAAATTAGGTGAAATCACACCTGTACGAGTATCCAAATCAGTCCAAGATGTCTGGGATTCCAGTAATGTTTCTGATAGCATAAAATATTTGATTATGAAAAATTCCCCAATTTTTCAACCCTCTGTAGAACCACATAATATTCAATGAAAATTTCTAATCCCTTCCATGAAAAGGTAGCATCTATTTCCCCATCCTCGGACCTGGGCTGACTTATTTTGCTAAAAAAGAAATAAAATAATATGGCAGAAGTGATGCTGTGTCAGTCCTGAATCTAGCCCTCAAAGGACTGTAAACTCTTCCTTATCTCTCTTAAATTTCTGCCTCCTCCATTAGAATAAACCCAGGTGAACCTGCTGGAGGAGAATTTAAGTGCATCCACTCCAGAACCTAAACTGCAGCTGCTTGTAGACCTCCAACCCAGTGAGAGCTAAACAACAGCTTAGAATTGTTTAACCCAAGAATTGTGATTAAATAAACATGTTGTGTTAAGCCATTGTGTTTTAGAGTTAATAATGGCTAGCTGATAAAATTGGCAAAAGTTATGGTAAGGCGTGTGGTTTTTTTAACAGCCCAGATTGTCCATTTGATTTGGAGCTAGGTCTTAGCCAGTACATACGGGTACAGGACTGGGATTTTGTCTCAATAGTAGAGAGGAAATTGGCAAGAGCTAGAAAATTTTTCGTAACTCAAACCAGCAGGCTAAGGTTAAGGCCAGGATGAGGTTTCAAGTTCACAAGAATCTGGAGTGAAATCAGTAAATTATACCTTAGACTTGGTTTCTCAGATTGAAAATAAAATGATTCCCACTTCAACTCAATGGGATATAGGGCATCTAGAGCTCAAAACAGTTGTCAGTTTGACCAATTCCAGACATTCTGAAGCTGACACCAGCCTTACTAGCAATTACATAGAGCTGAGCTTGCAAGTAGCAGACTTCAGTCACTAAAGCCAAGAGATCTCACCAAGGCAGGGATAAGACAGGGAATTAATGAGACAATGAGGAAAATGAGAAAGTAGGATAGAAGTTGAGTGCTGTGCAGAGCTGAAAAGAAGAAGCTTCATATACGTATGTCTTCCATCTGCCCCCAAGTCTTCCCATCACCACTTCTCTCCTTTATTCTCGCCACATGGAGTAAATGTTATGTCACTGTGTTGTTAACCATGTATAGATAATTTTAAAGGCAGGATATGATCATCAGGTAAGTCTGTATATGGCTATTGTGTTAATTACAGAATAGATAAAAAGGAGACATAAATAATGGACAACACCAAATAGTTTACAAATATCAGACAATTTTGTTTCAAAGACTAAATGCAGAATCAACTCTTTAGAATGTTGGGAAAAATCAATGAGGAGGCCCAAGGATTTGGGTAAATAGCACTGAGTAAATGGATGTTAGAGGAAACGCTTAATCCCTGCTCTAGATGTATTCTCCTCTGGAGTAATTATGTGTAGTTCTGGACAGTAGGTTTTTCAAAAATCAACAGCATCTGAAACAAGTAAAGAAATAAAGAATATCTGGCAACCTTATTTGAAGGAAATAGTTGCAAGTGCTTAGATCTTTTAATGTGAAAAATAGAAGACAGAAACAAAAAATGGCCATGGTCTTTTAATATGTAAAGATTAGTAATGTCACTACAGATTTATTTTGAATTTCTCTGTGACAAAGAAACTGGACATGGAAGCAGAATTAATACTACAAAGCTCAACCTGCAGAAAAAAAAAAAGAAATCAAAACTTCAAAACAAAATTGAAGTTTGATTTGATTATGTTTTGAAAATGGAAACTTATTTATTAACTGAGACTATATTGTATAACTTAAAGTTTAATTACCTACATAGAACTAGAAAGCACCAACTTACACAACAGGTTTAAAAGGACAGCGAGAGAGAACAAATAATGATGTTTCTTGACTATTTTATGAAATACTTGTTCTATGTAATTTTTTTTATGTTTTCTAAAATAATATTATATTTTGAAGTCAGTTGATCAAAGGTAATGACAAAACAAGAAATGTCATCTTCATGTAGCAGATTCTAAACGTTTGCCAGTTCTGATCTGTCAACAGATATTGACAGCATAAAGTTCTAAACTAGTAAAATATTTGTATCATTCAAACCATACACGTTATTAAAATCAATTATCTTACCAAAACACCATAATCACCTGAAAAAAAATTCATTGAAGCTCATTTTTACATTATTTTGACTATACTGTACACTACAGTTATCTGAGATTTTTCTTTAGATTCATCGAGCATTACTTAGAATAAATTTATTCGAATTGGAATATAATAGTTTATCATCACACAAGGTAAGAGCTCTAAATACAAAAGAAACACAGATTCACATGAGCTATTAAGGTCACTTTATTATATTTTAGAAACTAATTCAAGATTATATATACCACTATCATGTGTTCATCCCTATTGAAAGAGGCTAGGAACTGTTGAGGTTGAATTTTGATTGTGAAGAAAAAGAATCTGTAGAGCAAGAAAGCATACTCAGCTAGAATGCTGGTTCAAACAAAAGAAGAAAGTGCCCATTATCTAGTTTTTAAAAATATTAAAAAAAAAAAAAAAAAAAAGGAACATTTCAAAAGGATTTTCCTTTTTAGTTATTCCTTAAATGTATTTGAGGTCACTACTCTGGCCAAGAGCATGACTGGTAAAACTTGAAATGCATCCCTTTTTTTTGTCAGAATGTTTCTGTATTTTTCATAATTGATGAGAGAAACTTGATTCATTTTGTTTAAGAAGAATCATCTTCACCAGAGAACAAAAACAGCTTATGTTGGGAAATTAATTTACTTTTCGAAAAAGCAATTATATTCTGTGCAAAGTTGGAAGAAATGACTGACTCCACTGAGGAATAAAAAGCCCTGAGTCTAGCATAATATACCCATTGCTCTCCCAGGATTTACCTATTTTTCAATGTCAATCAAGGTTATAAAATTTTATGTTGTAGTTGCTTGAAAAATTCACGGAATGAAAACAAGCTGTATTTTTGTTTCCTACTTGGAGGTATTTATTTGTGCAGCCTCAGGACTCACTTTCTAACACAGGAGGAATCTTATTTTCTCTTTATTCTTCAAGTATTTCTTAGATAAAATATATGTTAACATTTTTGGGGGGTGGAAACGATTTTGGGGGAGCACCATTTCACTTATCAGAGATGAAAGAAGAAAGAATAGTTGTCAATATCACTCTTTTTATCCCTTGGGCAGCTGATTCGTCACATGGATCTATTTTATATTTAAATATTTCAAATTACTGCCAAGGAATTCACAAATTACACATTTTTAGAGAAATTGCCTATTCTCTTTTCTCCTAAAAATTAGGAGAAAATATTTCCAAATTTTTATTGGTGCTATCACAACCTTTGTGTAGTTTGGATAAAACTGACTTTTCTTTAGGAACTCTAATGCTAGTTCCTTTACATAAACTCTTTTGTAGTTAGCATTAAAACAAACATAAGAAGACACAACCCAGCATACTCACAAACATGAAGATTGCTTTCATTAGAATTATACAGAGCTAAAACACCAAATTAATAATTAAAATCAGATTTACAGGGCTTCACCTGGCTCACCTCTCCCTGCAAACTCTTTATGTATGTATGTATGTATGTATGTATGTATGTATGTATGTATGTATTTATTTTCAAAATCTAGAGGATGCATTTTGTTCTCAGTAAATCAAGGTTTCCCTTAGTTTTATATTTAACAATTACAACCCAGATATAATCTGTAAAATATTTTTACAGGTCTTACAAGTGGATTCAGGGGATTCTCCATAGTTGCCATCAGGCTTATTTGTAACTCAAATTGGTAGAGCACAAATATCAATCTGACCTACTTTGTAAAAATCTAAGTCACATTGAAACTAAAGAGCAATTTCTCTTACCAATTCATTTTTACTTTTACAAAATGGTCAGGGGTACATTTCATTTCTACAAGGAAAAATCAGAGAATGTGAGAGAGTAGAACATAAAGTGATCCTTCCAACAGTGATGATCCAAAAAACTCCTAGTAAAACTAATTAAGTGATATTTTTCATTGTGGTAACTGAAATTTTCATTAATTCTGTGTAAGCATAAAATACGGTAATTTTCCATGGGTTGTCAATTTGCTTCTGGGATAAATCATAATTTCTTCTAGGTTTTGAATTTGATGTCAGTCCCTTCATATCTACTGTTACAGAGGTAAAGTTAAAATTTACATTTCAAAATATATTGAGCAAGTTGTATATTTGTTATTTTTCCTTTAAAAAATTTTTGAAACTGAGGTGCAGATAGTAGAGATAATCATACTTTCTTTTTTTTTTATTAAAGTTTATTGGGGTGAAAATTGTTAGCAAAGTTACATAGATTTAAGGTGCAATAATCATACTTTCTTGATTAGTTGGTTGATCAGTTCCTTTTGGGCCCTCTTTCCCTCCCTATCCCCATTTCCGTCCCCAAAGTTGTAAAATGTTTCATAGTGTCATAGATTGTACAAGAATACTGATGTTAAAAGATGCCAGTATTAGTTTCTATTGCTGCTATAACAAATAGCTACAAACTTAGTGGCTTAAAACAGCACAATATACTATCTTACAGTTCTAGAATTCGGAAGTCCAAAATGAGTTGGTAGGTCTTGTTATCTTCTGGAGCCTTTAAGAAAATCTGTTTCTTCTCCTCTTTCTCCTCTTTCTCCTTATCCTTTCTTTAGCTTTTAGACGTCAATAGCAGTCCTTGGCTTGTGGTTCCTTTTTCTATCTTCAAAGCCACAATGTAGCATTTTCAAATCTCTCTCTCCATCTCTGACCTTTGCTTTTGTCATCACATCACCCTCTCTAAATCTGTAACTTCTGTTTCTCTCCTTTAATGACCCTTTTATATGTTGGGCCCACCTAGATAATCTAAGAAATCTCCCCATCTCAAGATCCTTAACGTAATCACATCCAAAAGTCCCTTTTGCAATACAAGGTAACATATTCACAGGGGAATTAGGATATGGGGATATGGGCATCTGGGAAGGGTCATGATTCTGCCCTCCAGAAACAAATGGGGATGGGCCTAGTTTGGGTCCTTGACTGTCACCACCTTTCTTGTTGCTCCTTAGGGAGGTTATGCTACTCCAAGAGACTACAAAGATTTCCCACAGGGTGTGTACCCTACCAACTGCAGACTTGGCCATAGATCCTTTGGAAGTATTGTCAAGGCCTCTGCATGTGCTCAGTAAGTGCCCTTCATTTTGGCATTTCCCCACCAATGACACTGCATGAGAGTAGGTCACAGGATCCTGACCCATATACTCCTCAAAGTACATAATTTCCCCATTTCAGCAAGCTAACCTGTTTTGTCTCATCTAGGCACTCCTGGCCTTTCTCAGCCTTCATTTCCCTCCTGTGCACAGGTTACCCAGTTTCATGAGGCTGATCTTTCTTGAACAGAAGACTATATGGCATTGCCTGGCAAATTCTACTTTGGACACTATTTTTTCTTTTTTCTTTTCTTTTTTTAAGAATAAGAACTCATTATATTCTGGAACACAAGGATACTCTTTCTTAAGATGGGCAAGCACACTCCCACACCAGTAAAAGGGGGAAAAAATGACACAAATAACAAAATTAAATTTGCCTACAAAATTAGCTAATGTACTTAATGTTTAATAGTTTTGTCAATTCTCTTGGTTATCCTAGCTTTATGTGATAATGGACAATAGCCTACGAGGATGCCAAAATCATGGCTGGACACAGAAAATCCTGCCAGTTCAGATGGGGTGTATTATCTTCATTGATATGCTTTGATGTACAGATTGATTATCAGCTTTTTCTGCACTTTGCTCCAGTTGACCAGCCTTTTCTTCTTTTCCCTCCTCGGGTGGAATGCAACTGATTCGAATGCATTTTCTTTCAAACAAGTTTTCACTTCACCTGTGATTGGCTTGTGGCTCCTGCTGATTGACAGGCAAGTCTACAGCTGTGGGTCCGCTTTTGAAGCTATTTTCTCTTTTCTCTTTGACTTCCTTCTAATTTGATTGGATTCACTCTTGGAGCACACTGTAAAAAGAACCCTGATTACTCTCCTTTCTGCTGCAAGTTGTTAGATGGCACAGCGCACTCAGAGGTCTTATCCCTTCTTTGTTAGGACTGCTGCCCCTGGAAACCATGGGAGTGCTTATCTCGGCTGGCAGATAACTGCTCCTAGGTTGAAACTTCAAAGGCAAAACCCAGGCAGCCCCAAAGAAAGAAAGTTTAGTCAGCTTCAAGGGGTGAATGAGCTGGTCCTATAGCTCCTTTTGCAAATGTGAAAGGCACACTGAAAATCAGGCTAGCTTCATGATCTTAAATCACTTTTTCTCATTTGGATTGCAATGGCAGAGTCCTGGGAATGAACCAACACCTTAGTTGTATGGGCGAAAGCAGTGAGCATGTCAGTGGGTGGGCTATGGATGGGAGTATGTACTGACCTCAGCCAAAGGCTCCTCAGAGAGTCATCAGGGACAGGGAGAAGGTGGCTCCCCCGGACGCTCAGAAGCTGCAGCCCAACCAGGAGTTTTGTGCCACAACAGGGGTGACTCATGTCTGACACTGATCAATCATGTGCATTCAGTAACTGTGGCTCGAGGTTCCATGGAAAATTCCGAGTTGTTTTCCCCACAAACGCACATATATGTTAATGTCCACAGCACATTTTTTTCTAATCCTGAAGTAAGGATGACTAGAACGTCAAAGAAAAAACACAGTCTCAAGTTTTCTCCCCAATGATAAGGACATAATAATCAATTTTCCATTCTCGCTTTCCCTTCTTTTGTATGCTTATATCTGCCCATTTAAACACACACATTACACACACACACACACACACACACACACACACACACACACACACCAATGTCCATGATGGGCATATATGGACTTCTTTAATTGGACTCTCTCATGGAGCACAGTGGAAAGAACACAGATCATCCCCCCTTTCCCTTGCTACTATCTATATATGACAAAAAGAGAGGGAGAGAAATGTTTAAAGCAAATCTCTGCTTTTCAGTGCTGAGCTTCGCCTTAATTTGTGGTAGGTTTTATCTCCAGTTAGTTCCTTAACCTCTCTAAGCATTATTTGTTTCATCAAAAAATTAGCCTCATAGCAGTATCAACCTTGCATAGTTTTTGTGAGGAGTTAATGAGGTAATATTAAGTAAGAGGTAATTGTTTATCAGTATTATTGTTGTCCCCCTTCTAATTATTCTCTTTAGACATCTCTGGCCCAGTGTCTGCTTATGTGTGTGGGAGTGGAGGTTGGAAAAGAAGGGAGAGGAGGTTAATCTGCTTCCCACACTTAGAGTTTGTGTCCAGGCCTGTGATCACTCTGCCCTCTTGTCCTTTTCTGTCACTTTCCTTTTGATTCTTTGAGCTTTGGCCTTCTACTTGATTACTTTCCCCTCCCTTGTCAACCTCCAGACCACAGATCTCCATGAAACCTGGGGAAGGCTGTCAGCACTGGTGCTGACCCTGCTAAACTCCAGTCTCTGGAGTTTTTCTTGCTTGTCTGGCAGGAAAATGCCTTTTGTGACCGGTTTTTTTCACAGGAGATTTTTCGTACCAGAAACTTTAGGCCCCAAATGACAGCTCTCTTCTTTCTGAGAAACATTATGGGTTGGGAGAGAGAAGAAGAGAGTTCCAGGTGGGTGGACAGTGAGGCAGAAAGAGTCTCATAGGAACCTGGAGTCCCTTCTCTCTTTACTACATGGGCTGCTACTGCCAAATTGGCCCACCCTGCTCATTTTAATACATAGTGAATTTCTCTGAACAGCCCGTGTTTATGTTCTACTAGGCCTGCTGTCCATGGCAATGGTCATTATATATCTGAATCTCAATTGTGACAAAAGTTCACACTTTCCCACAGGGCTCCAACACGAACATATGTGTTATTTTCAAAACATCTTTAAGGATGGTGTCATCAAACCACACTGAACAACCGAACTCTTTCTGATTTTCCAACAAAGATGCTAACACTTGCATAAATGCATTGTAGGCCTAAGTCAGTGTCTGGTCCATAAGAGGCATTCAATAAATGTTGACTTGCATATTATGAGCAGA
Organism: Rhinolophus sinicus; assembly: GCF_057876585.1. Lineage (NCBI taxonomy): Eukaryota > Metazoa > Chordata > Mammalia > Chiroptera > Rhinolophidae > Rhinolophus > Rhinolophus sinicus. The sequence goes on along the minus strand of NC_142517.1, from coordinate 191,097,805 downwards.
ATACTCGGCAATATGGTTTTTAATTCTTATTTTAGAAAGTTATTTAGAAATGAGGTGTCATAAACTGAGAATTCATATGAGTTTAATCCTGTGTATCTGAGGTCCAATAAAACAATAATTAGATAAAAATATTAGAAAATAGAAGTCTGTTATTCCACTCATGACATGGCCACTGCTGACACAGTGAAGCTTATCCAGAGATTTTATCTATGATTGAATTCATTCAGTTTTCTGCTTGACTCACCTCCTCTTCTTCTTCTTTTCCCCATTATTCAATCATCTCCAAAACTCCCCTCTCCATACACATACACACATTTATGGAGCTCAGATTCTGATCTGAGTTACTTTCAGGTCACAATTAGGACCACATTTGTCGATAAGTGGATTGAAACTAAATCACTCATGCTGTCTTTCTAAACCCTTGGCAGTGACTTCAACTTTTTGACCAGGGGCTACTGAGGTCCATAAATTATCTCCAGATGATCTGTATTCTTACTACTTTTGTTATAAAATAATCATTGTGGATCTCAAAAACAACTGCTAGACACCACTCAACAATCAAAGTAAAATGTTAACATCTACACATAAAATATATTTTCCCTGGTTGGAGGAGATGTAGAGAGTTACAGTTTGAGAGGCTGGTAGTCATTCATGGTGGTGGTGAAGGGGGTAGGGTTGATTCGATTTCTCCTAGATTATCATTCAATCAAGAAACAGGTACTCAGTAGCTATTACATGCCAGGAACTGGTCCAGGGAGTAAAGATGCAACTAACTTTGAATAAGATGGACAAGGTCCCTGCCTTGTAGAGTTTATCATAAAGTCAGGAATGCATGCAAGTTAATAAGATATTACTTTTATAATATGCTAGAGAGTGTTATGTGTTCTGATGTGAAAAGTGCAGGGTTCTGAAGGAACGTATTTGAAGCATACCTAAATTTCCCCAAGTAATTGTGTGTTTGGAAAGTGGTCAAGCAAAAATATGCAGAGGAAATGACGCATAAGCTGAGATCTAAAGGATGAGGAGGAATTAGCCACGACAAGAGGAGATGGAAGCATGTTCTAGACAAAAGAAACAGTATGTGAAAGCAAGAGAGAGTATGGGTCATTCAGGGAGCTGAAAGTCATCCCATCAGGGTAGAGTGGAAAATACAAGAGAGGAAACTAGAAGCTTGCATAAGCCCTCATATATACAGCCTTGAATTCATGTTAAAGCATTTGGATGTTATTCTAAAGGTTTGAAGGGTAGAGGGATAATGTGGTCAGATAATCCTGGCTGCACTGTACTTTTAAACGAATAGGGAGAAGAATAGAATGGAAGTATAGAGACCCAATAAGAGACTTTTGCAGAAATTCAAGCCAGGGTTGATAGTGGCCAGAAACATGATTGTTGATAGGATGGTAAGCAGAATAATTGTTCCCCAAAGATATCCACATCCTAATCCCTGGAGCCTGAAACTATGTTATATTACATGATAAAGGGAATTACAGTTGCAGATGAAATGAAAGTTATTAATCAGCTGACTTTAAAGTAAAGAGATTGTCTGGGTAAGCTCAATGGAATAACAAGGGTCCTTTAAGCTGAAAGGGCGGAAGAGAAGGTTAGATTCAGAGATTCAAAAATGCTACACTGTTGACTTTGAAGATGGAGGAAAGGGGCCTGGAAGGGAAAACAGGAAGTCTTGAGAAGCTGGAAGATGCAAGGGGATGAATTCTTCCTGAGAGTTTCTGAAAGGAATGCAGCCATTTTACACCTTGGTTTTGGACCAGTGAAAACTATTTTGAACTTCTGACCTCCAGAATTATAAAGGAATAATTATATGTTATTCTAAGTCCCTAAGTTTATGGTAATTTGTTACATCAGCAATGGGAGACTGATATAGGTAAAGATACAGGAAAGAGGTAGAGAAGGTTGAGAGAGTTTTAAGTGGTAGGAAGGAGAAGTAGTGTTCAATTTAACATTCAAGAGGAAAGTGGCCTAACAAGAGTTAATTTTGCAAAAACCATTTTCCAGTGTTTTACCACTTACCACTGGAGAAGTCCTCATACTAATGTGACCTATAATAATAAATTTGACTAGTATATTTAAGTCAAAATAACTGAATAATATTAAAGACAGAGATGGATTATGTTTTATATAAATGACTAATAACTTATTTCTCTGGGTATTTTAACATCAATACTTCTCCATTAGATTGTTGGTAGATTCACATAGTTCAGATGTTGACATTCAGCCAAATGCCATGTATAGCTAAATAAAATTAAACGTTGAATTTCAGGCACATTATATAAATGACAGCTATCACAAAACTGTAAGATTTTACATAGTCTAGAAAAGCACTGTGGCTCTCAGGAGTGAGGGGTATTATTTAGATACAAAAAGAAAATAAAACTGTTTGGGAAACTTGGTGAGATTTAATTTTAAGTTGGAAAGAAATAACAATAGAACATGTAATTCATAAAACAATGATTTATATTACTTTAGAATTCAATAAACATGACTGGAAACTATCCAAAACAAATATGTCCATCAGATCAATGGTCATCTATTTCTTCTTTTTCACACCCATCCTTTTTCTCTCTTCTTGCAGAATGATCGTTTCCCTTCTCTGTTGTTTAATGACATCATCTCTACTATATCATGTTTCATGTTTCTGTTAAATTGCCTTTTTAAATTAAAAAAAACAACAACAAAAACTCCCCTATAGTTTAACATCTTTAACTTCTTGCATTTCATGATATTTATCTGTAAGTAGGATTGCTTTTCCTAATATTTTTTTTTCAGTTTTGTGTTGTTATTTTACCTGTTTCAAAATCCATCTTGTAAAAAAAATATAGTTGGGTATTGTTTTAACATCTAGTCTTTTAATTTTGGTTCTTCATCCACTTAACTGACTGATGTAAGTCTAACTCTAAAATCTTGTTATTTATTTTCTGTTTGTTTTTTTAATCTTCCTTTTTGTTTTCTTTTGAATTGATCAAAAGTGTTGTTTTAGTGCCGGCCCAGTGGCTCAGGCGGTTAGAGCTCCACACTCCTAACTCTGAAGGCTGCCAGTTCGATTCCCACATGGGCCAGTGAGCTCTCAAACACAAGGTTGCCAGTTCAACTCCTCGAGTCCCACAAGGGATGGTGGGCTGCACCCCTGCAACTAAGATTGAACACGGCACCTTGAGCTGAGCTGCATCCTTCACAACTAAGATTGAAACAACAACAGCTTGACTTGGAAAAAAGTCCTGGAAGTACACATTGTTCCCTAATAAAGTCCTGTTCCCTTTCAAAAAAAAAAGAATATTAGAAATAAACTTAAAAAAAAAAAGTTGGGTAACAATAGCTGAGATTTAAAAAAAAGTGTTGTTTTAAAGTGTCAGAGAGGATGTGGAGAAAAGGGAACCCTCGTGCATTGCTGGGAAGAATGTAAATTGGTGCAGCCCTTATAGAAAACAGTATGGAAGTTCTAAAAAAAAAAAAAAGAACAGAGTTACCATATGACTCAGCAGTCTCTCTTCTGTGTACTTACCCCCAATATTTGAAAACACTTATTTGTAAAGATATATGTACTCCAGTGTTCATTGCAACATAATTCACAATAGCCAAGACACAGAAACAACTTCAGTGTCCTTTGATGGATAATTGGATAAAGATGTCACACACACACACACACACACACACACACACACACACACACACCATGTAATACTACTCAGGCATGAAAACAAACCTTTACCATTTATGAAAGGACAAACGTTTTAAAGACAAATTTTCTGTTTTTGATTTTCTGAAAACATCTTTACTTCTTTATTTTTGAAAGATATGTTATTGGGTATAAAATTATTCCTCTTTCTTTCCTAAGGAACGCTCTCAGTCCCATTGTGGTTTGCAAAGACATTTATCACAATCTCTTCGTTCATCTTAGCTTTAAAATCAAACAAAAATAAGTCCACTTCTCCTTTAACCCCCTAACTGAAATTGCTCCTGAAATAAGAGACTGAAAAAGAACTGGTTTTCTTTCATGGGACAGGATCAGTAAATAAAAGGGAAAATAACAAATTTATTATCTCAAAAGATGACAAATATCACATGTTTGTGAATAAAGGTGTGTGAAGTTAGGAACTATCATTCAAAATAGTGAAAATTTCTCTGTGAATTAAGAGGCAAGTTATCGTCTCAAGAATGAGAAAAGTAGTTGTAGAATAGGAAGTATAAAGTTATTGATTTTGTTTAGAAATGGCAAATATGAGAATTTGGAGAAAGAACAGAACCAGGACTTGAAAAGAATTGCTGAGCTCTGTTGAAAACCCATCTGGAGACCAAATAGTTGGCACTAATTCATATAATTGCTTTATTTTCTCCAACAGTATTCAGCACCCTGGGAACAGCAAATAATAAGGTGCATGGTTGTATAGATATGAGACATGAACTGAAAGTTTTAATGATTGTAATTTGAAGGAATTAGAGTGTTCAGATATTAGCAAAAAGTTGTTAAAACAAACTGCCACCGTACCAAGCGAGGAGAAAAAATAAAATTAAGCTATGAGGGATGATAGAGTGTGAGTAAGTGGAGGGAAAAAGAATCCATAGTTCTTCATGAATGAAAAGAACAAGAGTGAGAGACTAGAAAGGGCAGGAGACCTGGTAGGATCACGGCATTTTTGTTTTAAGATTTCCATCAAGAGTTTGAGTGATGAGGTCCATAATATGGTTTTGGTGGTGGCGTAGAAGAAAGAGAACTTGGGTGGGAATGTTGATATTGAAGTCAAGTAACTTTGAAGTTATTTGTTGGAAAGATTCTCTACATGTAGAAGTTACCCAGTTCATGATGGTTGATTTTACTGTGGGAGTAAAGGTGACTGAGAGCTATGTTTCAAAGTCCACAGTGAATTAATAAGGGTAGTCAAGATTACAGAGCATGGCATCAATAAAGAGCGGTAAATGATGACATACACAGTGATCAGGAACCTTAAAGAAAGAATGATTTTTGCTTTAAGATTAAAATAAAAAGTGGGGAGCTAGGAAATTACCAGTACTAACTTTATACCATCATGTTGTCTGGGTTTGGAAGTATACAAAACTTTCACTCAACTGGGATATAAGGGAACAGGTATTTTCAAGGGAGATCCATGTTTCAAATCAATAAATAGGAAACATATTTTTCTTTGACTAAATTAATGATTCCGAGCAGTGTAGTAAGAGCATGAGGGTTCCAGAAGCCACTTTTTAAAAGAAGTCAGCTGTGAAAAAAGGAACTGAATTGCAGAGGATAATTATGGAATGTGATACTAAGTGAGAGAAAAACTAACAGATGGACCTTGAATTTGGGTTGGTGGCTAACACAGAAAAGAGAGACATAATTCAAGTAATTATCCTCAAAGTGACTGTTTTGATAAGAATAGTAGGCAAAGATGTTTGTTGCTTATTCAAATAGATTGACACTGGACATTTGTGTTTCAAGAGAATACTCCCTGGACACCCAAGAAAAAACAACTGTAGCAACAATTTAATCCAGAGGCATTAGTATTTCTAAAAAAGATATTGTCAGGTTTAGAGAATGGCTCTTCAACAGAACTCTCTCCAAGATCTTTGGAGAGAATATAGATTAGATCCTGAGAAGCTCATACCCTAAGTGAGTTTGGAGCTCATTTTTAATCAGTCTACTTTTACTCAATTCATTTGGAGCATGTTGGTGGAGGGTGAGACATCCCTTGAGTCTAGTATTCCACTAGCAATGTGGAGGGGTATATATAATTACATCTCCACATCAATACTCACCTCTTAATGAAATCATAGTGATTCAAGGTGACTAGAAGTCCTATGGGGTTATTGCAAAGGGTTATGGAACTTGTAAACATCCCCTCAATCCATACAGGAATGAGAGTAGCCTAGGGAATTTTCCTCTCCCTGCAAAAAGTATCCATTGCCCTGCATTAGTCATGTCCAGTACGTAGTTTCTTAGGAAAGAAATAAAATAAATGTTATATCATTTTACTAATTTTTATAATGTGGTCTGATATCATATTAGAATTTGGAGGCAAAGCCAAAATTCTTCCCCTTCTAACCCCTTCAATTAGCATGTCTATCTAATCAAACTTCCCCAAAGCATTAAAAGGACAACACAGTATATACAATAATTTTTTCCACTATGACTTTGTCATTAAAACCAGAATGAAGTTAAATCAATAAATAACTCAATGACTTTAAGCAAGAATGTATCCTTCCCAATTTTTGAATAATCAGAGAATTCCTCCAAAATTTAGGCATGTAATATAGTACAAAGGAATTTTATTAGAAGGTATAAATGAAAATACAAATAGATTTCAGCCATGAACACTACTAAAAAATATAAAGCCTGTGTCTGATACACATTAAAAATTAAGAAAACTAAATCCTTGAATACTACTTTTGGATTATTATTGGAGTTCTGGAAGATTAAGAAAATCATTGTTTTCCTTTACATATTGCTTATACATTTTCATCAATCTGCATCTTTAATTATTTGTCCATCCTCCTTAGAACAATCAAACTATATTATTTTAGACTGGTAAGAATACTATTAAATAATATGAGAAAAAAATGCAAATAAATCATATTGGCAATGGTATTTGAGCAAGGGGGCTGTGATAATACAGACCATGAGTTATTTAAACATGTCTTGTGTGAAGCATTTATATCTGATTTTCACTTCATTTGAAAGGGAGAAAAATATAAAATATTTTTTTTTATTTACATAAAACCAAATAACCCTCCCTCTTTTTTTTCTTCTGTTGGCAAAACAAAGAGTTTTATATATCTCAAAGCCTTCCTTAGAATTCAAAATAAAGAACGACACATAATTTCTTGCTTATGGACTTTTCTTTTTCAGCACTTATTCATATAAGAGTGGGGACAATGAAAATAAAGAAGTAATATGTAAAAATATAGAAATAGCAAGTAGGTGCAGAGTTAAATTATGCAGGTGGCTTTAAATGGGATATGTATGAATTGAAGTTTAACATTGCAATAGCTTTAAGAAGTCTTTTTTTTTTCTATTTAATTGAGTTCTAGATTAACTATTTCTCTGCTAACACATAATTTTCTCACTTTTTTTGTGTTCTAACTCAAGTCACAAACCAATGGAAAAGGAAGAATATTTCATGCTACTCATGAATTGAGAAATAAACATAAGGCATGGTGTTCAGGGAGTAAACTGGAAGGAGACTTTAGAGATACTTAACCTCTAATAATTTGTTTCATCTTTCTGAGTCACATTGACTTATAAAATGGGGAGAATGCTGACCTAAATGGTGTAACGGGATAATATAGGCAAATCACTTTAATTGATGTCTGCCTGGGACAAAGCAAACTCAGTGATACACCTTGCCTTTTCAATGCCTCAATCCCTACCTTCCCTTAAAAAAGTAGGGCAGAAGGGAGCAGTGTTTTCTTCGAAGACCTAGAGAACATAACTTGAAGACCATCCATAGATTCACTGAAGTGAGAAAGAGACCAAAGGTAGCATTAGCCAGGAAGCAGATCAATCAGGATGTAGGACTATTCAACTTGTTAGTCACCATGAAACGTTCAACCAAGGACAAAAGAAAGACTTGATAAAAGATCAATGTAAGTAGTTAGGGATATGGGAATAAAAAAACGGGGCCAGGATGTAGAGAACCCAAGCCCAAGTGGACATTTCTTTTTTCTTTTTTTTTTTTTTTTTTGGTCAGTTTCAGGTGTACAAATCAACATAGTGATTTCAGGTGTACAATTCTGCAATACATTATATATCACATTGTGTGTTCACCACCCAGAATCAGTTCTCTTTCTATCACCATATATTGGATTCCCTTTACCCTCATCTACCACTCCCCTCTCCCCTTACGCTCTGGTAACCACTAAACTATTGTCTGTGTCTATGAGTTTTTGTTTCTTCATTTGTTTGTCTTGTTCTTTTGTTGTTTTCAGTTTTATATACTACATATCAGTGAAATCATATGGTTCTTGACTTTTTCTGTCTGACTTATTTTGAAGCAAATCCCAGCCATCAGGTCATTTCACCTACACATATTTATAAATGAATCACATTTTTAATTTGACAAATTGCATGTAATTTTATTTTATTTTATTTTTATTTTTTAGAGTGCCTGGTTAAATTTAAATATTTTGACCATTTGTTTTATTGGGTTGTCTTTTACTATTGATTTATAGAAATGCATTATATATTCTACTTATGAATTCTTGGCTTTTATGTATATATATATATATATATATATATATATATATATATATATATATATAAAAGAAACAATAATTAGACATTTTTTTATTGCAACAAGAGCAGATCTTTCCAAACTTTAGACAGACCCTTAAAGAAAATAAATTGTGCCGTACTAAATAACACTGACCCTTTCAGTCAAGGATGAAAATAGAGTCTTAAAGACTCTACCTGGGACAGAGGGTCATTCAGTGCTGCCACCAGTGGATGAAGGCATGACTTCCTTCTAATAATCCATGACCCAAGAAGTCCAGTTTTTGGTCACATCTCATGGGAGATCACAGTAAGTCTGGATTCCAGGTTTCGCCATTTCCAGCAGTTTAATTTCAACAATGTTCAAATACCATTAGAAGTCTTTTTATTTTTTTACGTCTGTGGAAATTTTCTGTAAAATAGAAACAAATTGCTATAAGTAAACCATTTGTCACAGTCTGATTACTTTGCAGCCACTCTGGGAACACCAATTTGTCATGCTAGATCAAGATAACCACAGTCTGACTATAGGAAATGGCTTTTTGCCTACTAGTTGTGATTGTTTTCGCTGTTCACCCAGAGAGGCATGCTCCACGGGGTCTTCATGTTCCACTCCAGCTGTGTGACTGAAGAGGAAAGCTAAGGCATTAAGAACAAATTGCAACATCTATAAAGGATTTAAAGGCAAAATAATTAACTATGGTTAAATGCAAAACTCAGGGTTGGAAGGAAATACACACTTAGAGTACAATATTTCATTGTATATGTTTAAGTTATTTAAATGAGTAAAAGTAAAATAACTATTACTAAGATAAAGAAGGATGAAGAATAATCAAATAAACGTTTTCAGCTACATTCATGTCTTAGCATAAAGTAGGAACATAAGAGATGCTTGATGATTGGCTAGTTGCTTGATATGAAAGCAACCACCAGATTATTCTCTTATTTTTACTGGATTTTAAAGTTGAGGAGATCTTTTTTTAAATTAGATTGTTTAATTATCTGATCTAAGACAGTTGAAGTATAATTTTGGCCCAAAGAAAAGACAATTATTCATCATTCTTCCCATTTTTTTTGTTATATGACCACTAAGAATGTAATGCAAATGACATTGGGTGAGTGGGACCTACGACGTGGAAATAGCTAGCACGGGTCAGAAGCTTTTGTTAAATTGTGTCGCTAGGATGAGTTTTACCTAAAAGTGTTTCTAAATTCCTTTTACTTCTCTAATAATCCTCACCATGACAATGGTCACTTTTTCCCAAGAACACTTATAGTTCACCAATCATGTCATCATTGATCACAGTTAAGTTTAGAAGAGTAAATGCACTCATTGCTTTATTAATCTTTGCTTTATAAAAGATGAAGCTGCCATCAAGGACAATTGAGTCTTTGCAATATGCCATTTTCAAGTCACACTTTGACATGGATATTCAATTGGATATCTCTACTACATTTTGTCCCTGAGTGCACCTTTAAATATATGCTTTGAAAGCATTTTTTTTTTAGTTGTAACTTGAATGGGTGGTCCGTAAAATAAATATTTATAATCCATTTATTTTCATTCAAATTTTCTTCAGAAGACTTTCCTTACATTTTAATGCAGGCACATGTCTTTTAACATAGGGTGCTACTTTCTAGTTGTTTGATCCTGTATTATTAAATACGTTCAGATATTATTGTATTCTAAGCAAATATATATCTTATTCCATAAAATCTTAGTGGTAAATCTTTCTGAGAATCATTGTAGGAGTTAATTATGAAACCCAAGTATCATCTAAGCCTTACCAGTTTATTTACCTCTTTGTCTTGTGTCTTGGGACTCCATAGGAGTCCAGCAGATGGACTGGACTTGGAAATGGAGAGAGAGGGTTAAATTACTTCACATAAAAGTCATTGATATTAGCTTTGCAAACCCTCTGTTCTAATGTCCATTATATCACTCTACATATAATGGAAATACTATCTTTGGTAGAAACATTGTTTATGACTAGAGACTCTTTGTTTTCATAGTTAATAGCCTAAAAAAGATCTATTATTTGACATAATTTACATAGTTGTTTGCTTTCAGTTATTCTCTGAAATATAGATACGTATGTAATATCTATCTGTATATCTATTGATATATCACTCTATAATTTGAATGTTTTTAATTGCAAATATATTTTTATTAAACTTTATTGGGGTGAAAATGGTCAATGAAACTGCATAGGTTTCAAGTGTACAATTATATAATACAATACATCATCTATATATATTGCATTATGTGTTCACCACCCAGAGTCAGGTTTCCTCCATCACCATATATTTAACCTCCTTTATCTTCTTCTACCATCAGCCCTCCCCCTTACCTTCTGGTAATCACTAAACTGTTGTCGTGTCTATGAGTTTTTGTTTCTTTATTTGCTTGTTTTGTTGTTTTTTTGCCTTCAGTTTTCTATCCCACATATGAGTGAAGTCATATTTAAGAATATTATCTGTATAGTAGGGATATAAGAAAACTCATAGTTTTTGTTTTTTCAAATGAGTTTATTTTTAAAAAAATTTTTTAATGTAGTTTTAGGTTCACAACAAAATCGAGAGGAAAGTACAGAGATTTCCCATACACCCCCTGCCCACACACATGCACAGCCTCCCCTGTTATCAACATCACTCAGCAGAGTGGTACATTTGTTACTAAGGATGGACTTACATTGACATAATATAATCGCCCAAATTCCATAGTTTATATTACAGTTCACTCTTGGTGTACATTCTATGCATTTGGAAAATGTGTATCCATCATTATAAAAGTATACAGACTATTTTCACTGCCCTTACAATCCTCTGTGATCTGCTTATATTCATCTCTTTCTACCTCCCCACCCCTAATCTCCCGATCCCAGCAACCACCCATTTATTGTCTCCATAGTTTTGCCTTTTCCAGAATGACATATAGTTGGAATCATACAGCATAGAGCCTTTTCAGATTGGCCTCTTTCAATTAGTAATATACATTTAAGTTTCCTTCATGTCTTTTCATGGCTCCATAGCTTTATTTTTTTAGTGCTGAATAATATTCCACTCTGGATGTACCACTGTTCATTTATCCATTCACCTACTGAAGGATATCTTGGTTGTTTGCAAGTTTTAGCAATTATGAATAAATCTGTTATAAACATCCATGTGCAGGCTTTTGTGTGGACAACAACAAGTTTTCACCTTCTTAGTGTAATAGGAAAGAGTGCAATTGCTGGATAGTATGGTAAGATTATATTTAGTTTTGTAAGAAACTGCCAAACTCTCTTTCAATTTGACTGTACCATTTGTATTCCTACCTGCAATATATGGCAGTTCCTGTTGGTCCAGGTCCTCACCAGAATTTGGTATTGTCAGTGTTCTGAATTTTGGCCATACTAATAAATCTGTATTATGTTAATTTGCATTTCCCTCATGATTAATGATGTGGAAATCTTTTCATATGTTTATTTACCTACTGTATATCTTCTTTAGTGAGGTGTCTCTTAAGGTCTTTGACTCATTTTTAAAATTGTTTTTGTTGTTGTCACTGCTGTTGTTTTCTTATTATTGAGTTTTAAGAGTTCTTTGTATGTTGTACGTTTTTTTTCCATATTTGAAAAATCAAGTTCATTTTTATTATAAAAGTAATGCCTGTTTTTTATAGATGTGCTACATAAAAAATAAACCTAAACAGTCATGTTTCTGTTGCTCAAAGGCAACATATTCTGATGTGTTTTTCTTTAGAGATGTCCCGTGAAAGTGTGTAGTTTGTTTTACATATTTGTGATCATACTTCATATAGTGCTGAATTCTGACTTTTTCATTTCACAGTGTAACATAAGGATATTCTCATGTTATTTTAACCTTAAGGATCACTTTTAGTAACTTCATAAAATTTCAACAATTGAATATGTCATAGTCTGCTTACAAGTCTCATAAAATTTTTAAGGGTCTGTGATTTCTGCTATTATTACTTGCTCTTATGTTAGAGTATTTTATTATTATTATTATTATTATTTTATTATTAGTTTCAGGTGTACAAAACAATGTAATAGTTAGACATTTGTCACTTATATCCCTCACACAGTGATAACCCCCTTCCCCCATCTGCTACCCCTCTGACATAGCATACAGCTATTATATTTCCACTGTCTTTATTCCTAATGCTGTACTCCACTTCTTGTAACTATATATATATATATAAAATTGTAGTTGACATTCATTATTGTTCAGCTTCAGCTTCAGGTACAGTGCAGTGATCAGGCATCTATATCATCTCTGAGGTGGTCTCATCAATGAGACAAGTGTCCATCGGATACCCTACAAAATTTTTACAACATTATTGATTACATTCCCCAAATTGACTTTCGTTTCCCTGTGGCAATCTTGTGATTACCCATTGTGCTTTGTAATCCCTTCACCTTCTCTCTTATCCCCACCCCCCTCCCATCTAGCAACACTCAGTTTTTCCTCTATGTCTCTGAGACTGTTTCTGATTAGTTCATTCATTTATTCTTTTCTTTAGATTCCACATATAAGTGAGATCATACGGTATTTGTCTTTCTCTGTCTGACTTATTTTACTTAGCATAATGTTCTTTAGGTCCATCCATATTGTTGCAAATGGTAAGATTTCATTCTTTATGGCTGTGTAGTATTCCATTGTATAAATGTACCACATTTCTTAATCCAGTCATCTACTGCTGGGCATTTCGGTTGTTTCCATGTCTTGGCTATTGTGTATAGTGCTGCAATAAACATAGGGGTGCATAATTATTTTTGAATTAGAGTTTTGGATTTCTCCAGATGGCTACCTAGGAGTGGAATTACTGGGTCATAAGGTAGTTCCATTTTCAGATATTTGAAATACCTCCATACTGTTTTCCATAATGGCTGCACCAATCTGCAATCCCACCAACAGTGCACAAGGGTTCCCTTTTCTTCACATCCTCGCTTGCACTTGTTTTTTGTTGATTTATTGATGATAGCCATTTTGACAGGGGTGAGGTAGTATCTCATTGTGGTTTTTATTTGCATTTCTCTGATGGTTAGTGAGGTTGAGCATTTTTTCATATGTCTGTTTGCCTCCTGTATGTCCTGTTTAGAAAAATGTCTCTTGTCCTCTGCCCACTTTTTAATCGGGTTGTTTGTTTGTTGTATGGTTTAGGTAACATTCCTTTATTTCATTTTTCTTTTGCTAATATTCACTCCCAATCTGTGGCTTTTCTTCTAATTCTCTTGACATTGTCTTTCCCAGGGCAGAAATTTTTTTATTTTAATAAAGTTCAGTTTATCAAGTGTTACTTTCATGGATTTTGTCTTTGGTGTTTTATCTAAAATGAATCACCGTACCAAGGTCATCTAGGTTTTCTCCCATTTATCTTCTAAGTGTTTAAAAGTTTGCATTTTACATTAGATCTGTTGTCTATTTTGAGTTAGTTTTTGTGAGGAGTGTAAGTTGTGCCTAGGTTCATTTTGGTTTTTTTGTTTTTTTTATTTTTTGCATTGAATGTTTAATCATTCTAGAACTGTTTGTTAAAATTACTATCTTGAATTCATTATACTGCATTTGATTTTTTGTCAAAGACCAGTTGACCATATTTGAGGGATCTGTTTCTGGGCTCTCTGTTGTCTTCTATTGATCTTTGTCTATTTTTTAACCAATACCACACTCGCTTGATTATTGTAGTTTTATGTAGTAAGCCTTAACGTTGGATAGCATCAGTCTCCAAACTTTGTTCTTTTCTATCAATATTGTGTTGACTAGTCTGAATCTTTTGCTTCTCCATATAAACTGTAGAATTAGTTTGTTGATGCCCATAGAATAACTTGCTGGTATTTTTATTGGGATTGCATTATATACATAGATCAAGTTGGGAAGAACTGACAGTAACAATATTGAGCATTCCTATTCATGAACATAGAGTAACTCTCATTAATCAGAGTTTTATAGTTTACCACATGTAGGTTTTATACATTTTTTTTTGTTATATTTATGCCTAAGTGTTTCATTTTTGGAAGAGCTATTAGCATTGTGTTTTTAAGCTCGAATTCCACTTGATCATTGTTGGTATATAGGAAAGTGATTAACTTGTGTATTAACCCTGTATCTTGCAGTATTGCTATAATTGTTTATCTGTTCCAGGAATTTTTCAGTTGATTCTTTTGAATTTTCCACATAGACAATTATGTCATTGGCCAACAAAGATAGGTTTATGTCTTCCTTCCCAATTTGTATACCTTTCATTTCATTTTCTTGTCTTATTACATTAGCAAACACTGTCTAATCTGTAAGATACTGAAAAGGAGTGGTGAGAGGGGATATTTTTGCCTTGTAATTAATGTTAGTGAGAAAGCTTCTAGTTTCTCACCATTATGTATAATGTTAGCTGTAGGTTTTGGTAGATAGTCTTTATGAAATTGAAAACTCATGAAGTTTGTGTAAGTATTAGAAAGGTAATAGATGTATAGTGCTTAGAACTGTGCTTAGTATGTGGTAGATCCTTAATAATGATGATGAGTTGTAACTAACACTGTAATAGAGTTTAGACATGGATTCATGCAATTTATTAAACCTTCAATAAAGGACTTGCATATATCAGCAGAAATAGACTTCAGATTTATTCTTGAACTTGGTCTTTCCAGCAATAAACCAGTGATCAGTATGTTTTCATAGGTTTTTCCATATTCTCCAGGTCTTAGATGTAATCTGTCTAAATATAGCACATCTTTACAGCAAATATGTTAAAACTGCTTGCTGTCAATTCTTTTTACCTTCACTGGTGTGGCTAAGGAAGACTAAATTTGTCTTCTGGGTATTTCTCCAACATAGTAGTACTTGTTAATCCTCAATGATCTGTGGAGCTTCATACGTCTTAGACCAGAGGCTTGGGAGATTAGCAAAAGCACTAGGTATAAATTTTAGGAGCAGTCCTTTCGGATCATTCTAGTTCAATATGACCTGATTGATGTTTAGGGGGTTGTTTACTTAAACTCTTTAAGCATCACCTTTTCTTCATACCCCCACCCAAATAAAACCAAAATAACAACAACAACAACAACAAATCTGTCTCCTACACACACACCACAGAAGGAAAATAAGGTCAAATCTTCACTGGTTTAGGCCCTAGGGAGATGTACCGGGGGCCTTGTTAACAAAGATACTTGATTTCTAACAGTGCAGGAAGGAAATACATGAAAATTTCTGCCATCTAGGATATATGGAATAATAATAGTAACTAGTGGGATGTAAATACGTTTAGATAATATTTTTGAAAAACAGTCATGATGATTCACTTAGAATGCTATGGAGGGAAAAAAGAGTGCTATGAGTATTTAAAAATACACCTGTGAATTTTTAGTTTGACTCTTGGAAAAACAAACTCCAAATTCTTTGATGCCTTCCTCAATCTGAATTCCAGGCTGGATGGAAAATGGCACTTACTCAGAATGGCATTTTTTTCTACTGTTATGTTATTTAAAATATTTTTTTTTGTTTTTCTAAGTATCTCATTCCAACATTCTTGGTTTTTTAGCAATCTAGAATATTGGCATTTCCCAATAAAACAACAAGTTAATGGTGATGCTATTTAGATAAAGCACCCAAATAAAAGCAAAGCAAAAAATAATTAAATGTATCTATTTTTATAAAATAATACTACTTCAATCCATTGAAAATTAAATCATGTCTTATTTTCCTTTTAGCCATTCCCCTGAAAAATATCTCTGCAATAGATTTTCAGTCTCTCAAAATTACTGATATATATTCAATGTCTTGAAAGTCTTTTATTAAAACTAAATATCAACTTAAAAAAAACACCAAAAACATCTTTCGGTTGAAAGTCGAATGAAAAGTCATGATAGAAAGAAAACAAGTTAATGGTGAAACAAGTATAATTAGAATTATATTATAATGTAAAATAAGTGAATTGTATCCTACACAGTATATGTTGGCATATATTGGTATGATAAAATATACCAACTAAAAACGGTCTGTGATTTTCATTTTAAGAACAGATCTATTTGGTCACAGACCTGAAGCATTTTGATTACCAATGGCTTAACAAGCATAGTTTAAGCATTATGTTTAAAATGCCAGTGATTAATCTAGTACAAAAGTTTACTATAAAAGATTTTTAATTGGTGCTGTTTTAATGCATCACTATGTATGATCATTCCTTTACAACCAACTAAAACATAAGATAATCTAAACACTAGTTTAATTTCTATAATGCTTTACTGAGATTAAAAGAAAGTAGTTATACATGAGAAAGTAGTTAACTACTTTTGTCTTTTATGATGCCAAATTTGGGATGAGTTTCTCAGACTTTTCAATTGTCCTGGAATTCTCAGTTGTACTCAAAGTCCAAGAAGAACTTGTCTATATCTGAGATATATGAAAAATTTGTGAATTTGAGCACTGCACAAGGCTGGCAAAAATGATGAAGTATTCTGAAATAGCATTTGACTTTGAGTCTATTGCATTTGGTTCTGCACAATATTGATCAGTGTACTTGCTGGGTTAGCAACAAAACTTAGCATCATTATTCAGCACTATTTAAATGTAGCTAGAGGAACTCCTTATTTTTCTTTTTTCTGTTTTCTCTTTTCTCCCCTGATGAATTGTACCAGAACACTTTTAAATTAGACATGGCAACAGGTGGGACACTAGGGTACATCCATCTGTATTTTTGAACTGCATCTCTTGGCTCACAGGTGCCTTACGGAAAGAAAAACAACAGTGAGATTTCTTTCACTCTACCTGTTGAAAGTTGAATTTGCCAGAATAGAACCTTTAAAATTTTCTCTTAGTATTTACAGGCTTCTTTATCACCCCACAGCATTTCTGATGACAATTTGATAGACTCAGTTTCTGAATGCCCTTAGTTCAAGATAAGATCTACTCTATTCACCTGGAGTCTGATTGCTAACCATGCAAAAATTATTACAGATAAGCCTATTCAGATCTTTCTGTAAAATGCTATCCTGTGTAATATTTACCTTAATTAACTTACTACTACTACTACTACTACTCCTCCTCTTTGCTCCCTTCAAAACCCAAAAGGACTACAATTAATAATGCATCTCCAACCAAAATTGATCCATTGCCAACATCTTTTGCAAAGAGACTTTAGACTAAACAAAATAAAAAAGATTCTGTCGCAAGGTATTATTTTTTCTTATCAACTTAAAATTTGAAGTAACCCATTGATATTTTCCTTGGACCAAAATCAACAATACATTTTTGTAACTTACAATTGGTCTGCAATTCCATTTTTTAAAAATTCCACATTTGTATCAGAATACATACCTCTTGTGCCTTGTCTCACATTGTTGATGGACTTTTACTGTTGCCACTGCTGTGGCAACCTGCTAGGTGTAGATATAACTAGAGGGCTCCTCATTTCAATTGTACCGGGAATCTCAAGCTTCCCACCTAGTTCTTCTCTAGTGCATAGGCCTCTTGAGGGAACCTGCTCAGAACTCATGCATGCACCACCAGGGAATGAGATGGAGTTCACTACACTTCACTCATGGGAGATGAGCCGATAGGTTGGTCACTTCTGTGGGCAATACTATAATACATCTGGTAGATCTTGGCAGGATTGAGTTGATGACCAACTTGATAATGCACATTGGTTTTCACTTTCCTCCTACTTTTTACCATTCTCTCCATTCCCCACTTCCTATTCCTGAAACCACTTCCTCAATAAACCACCATTTGAAAGCCATTGCCACAAATTCTGCTTTTGTAGAGAATCCAAACTAACAAAGGATACTAATTTCACTTTAGGAGATACAAGCCTTAAATTGGGAATTATAAGATTGTGTTCCTTCTTGCCACTAAAAGACTAGCAAAAGGTTAGCTAATTAGTGTAAGAGAAATTATTGAGGGAATCTTCTTGCACTTATCAGTAATACTGAACTTCAAATCAAATGTTTCTTTTTCAAAGAACTTTAATATCAGACCAGAAAGTTGCTGGGGCTAGAAAAATGCTCATGAAAACTTAAAGAAACACCCCTTGCTTTTGAGAGTTCCAGGTATTTTCCCAGATCCCACCAGCTGACGGCTATGAATCAAAGAGCATCCACCAAAGTACTGGCAATAAAACAACAGCCACTCACTCAAGCACCCATCAGCCTCCTCTAGGTGTCATCCATCCTGGGCATGGTGCTGAAGTGGCTCAAAAAGAGGCTCTGTTGTAGTTGTCCATATCCATTCACCTAGACCTCAGCCTGAACTGGTAGGACCTCCAGTCATGTCCATTGGGCTTGTTTCCTTCTTCTCACTGTTATTTCAACCTCTTGTAGTTGCCAGTGGCACTGGAGCTATGGTCACTTTGCTAAGTCCCTCTAAGGCTAAGGTTAAACACTGGACATAGCTTCTTCCACCCACAAATGTCTCCAGTTCTCACGTACCCTGTAATGCCTGCTGCTCCTGGGCTTCACATTGAGACTCTACCCAGCAAAGACTCAGGGCTAAGCTGCTGTTCAGTCACACCCAGTCTGCCGTCGTGTGCAGGGTTTCTTCACAGTGGCTTTCCCATGTATTTCATTTTTAGAGTTGTCTGGGCAACTGGGAAGACTCACCAGGCCTCTTCTCCCCTGAGAGGAGCCTGCTGTTCTGCCTACCCAGGTATTCTGTCCTTCTGATTATTGTTTCCCTCTCAGATTCTAGGAAATTAATATTTTCCCCTGAAAAACAAACAAACAAACAAAAAGGCTGAATATTTTCCTGATTATGCTTCACTTGTTCTTCTTGTACATATCAGGGTCATAGACAGATCAAATATTTTCAACTCTGGAATCCTCATGCTTTAGCTAACTGCCAAATGTAGTATAAAAGTGAACTAAATAGTCCTGTATATTTTTTCTTATTTTGTCTGTAGCTGTGCTATTTATAAGCGATTCAACACACTCACCCATTTTAATTGCTTCACAGTATTTTATTGTACCTACATATGCAAGTATCTATACACACTAACATGAATAAATCTTACAATATAAAATTGAATGAAAAGTAAAGTATACAATGTTATCTACACAGAGATGTTATTTATGTAAAAACACATAAACACTGTGAACTCAACACCATATGCTGTCGTGGGTACAAATATACATAATCAAAATGTAAAATAAAGACATACCCAGAAAGAATATGTACCATCTTCAGGTTATCAGTTACTTACCCCTAGGTATGAAGAGACCATATGAAGAAAGGGCAAGAGGATGTTCTAGACGTAGCTACAACACCATAAAGTCAACAAAACCAAACAAAGAAATCTATCTGAAGCAAATATGGCCAAACATTATTAAATCTAAGTGGGTGGTACATTTATATTTTCTTATTAACCTTAGTATAGGTTTGAAGAAATTAATATTTAATTATTTCATAAAATAATAATCAAAATAATAAAATATTAGTATAATATCACAATATGAAAATAATCTGCTTCATCATTGGGCAATGTTTCAACCTCAGAAATATTACTATGGATAGCTATTAGAAATCTATCAAGATGCATTGTACATCCTCGAGAGATCTTTTGCATTTTTTAAAATCCTATTTGCTTCTCATCTGTGCTTTGGTTGAATAGAAAACAAGTTAATAGTATCTTCTCTATAAGACTCCATTATAATCTACAGTTATTTTCTTCACCTCCAGCCTAAACTAATGATTGTATTTCCCTTAAGCCAGTTATCATCAACTCACCTAGGACAGATTTTTGTTCCCCGGGGTACTTGTTCAATGTCTTGAGACCTTTTTTTTATTATCCTAACTGAGGAGATGGGTGCTATTGGCAGCTGGTGGATAGAGGCCAGAGGTGCTATGAAACATCTTACAAATCACGGCTCCCACAACAAAGAATTTTCTGGTCTGAAGTGTCAATAGTGCTAAGTTTAGGAATCCCTGCACTAAGTACTCTTATTTTCCAAATATTTAGGCATTTAATTATTTTCTTCTTAACCATGTTAAAGCTCTCCATATCTCAAAAAATGATCATGGCACAGTAACAAAAATTTGGCCTTCCCCTTGAAGGAAAAGTCTTTTCATTTTGTGTCCTCTTTTTCTGGACACCAATGTGACTCTGGATTTAAGACCATTTATCTTCTCTCTGATAGTATTTGTCTGCTTTCACTATCCTATCAAATAATAAATAAGATTCCCTCATTAGCATTTTTCCTTTGGGACTTTTTATTAAGGTCCTAACATTAAGTCTTCATTTCCTTGCTTGTATTTCTTGACATCACCAACCTGTTAAGAGAAAACATTCTAAATTCTGTATTTTAGTTGCAAATTTTTGCATTTGGCTTTTCCTTCATGTATTGGTCATTTGTACCAACTAACAAATATTGCATTTGTTGTAATAGTGAAGAAATAAGAAAGTAAATGTTTGTTTGCCCAGATGTGTTTGCTATCCACTGGGGTCCTTTAGCTACTTTCATTGAGATGCAGAGGATAGCCATTAAGTTTCAGAACTAAATCATCTGACTCAGCAAAAGGCTTACAGAGAAGATGTTTACTTTCCATAAGATTTTCGGAAAAAGTTGGAAGATACACAAAATGTCCTAACCAAGGAAAAGATCACAGATCCATAGTTGTAAAAAAATAATGTGTTTGTGTGTGTGTGGTGTGCACATACATGTGCGACTCGGTTTTCTTTTATATGAAAGATAAAGAAGTGGAATCATTTAAAAAAAACACACATTTACAGGAATTATAACTATTCTTTCATGGAGGTATCATAAATTTCATATAAAACCTTTGATGCAAAAACATATTTAACCACAATATACTGTGTTTCCCTGAAAATAAGATGAGGTCTTATATTAAGTTTTGCTCCAAAAGACACATTAGGGCTTATGTTCAGGGAATGTCATCCTGAAAAATCATGCTAGGGCTTATTTTCCAGTTAGGTCTTATTTTCAGGGAAACACGGTATGTATTAGATTAGAACAAAGGTTGAAGGAAGCAAATCCCCATGTGAAGTAAATAAAACAGGCTTTGATCTGCTCAATTTGGGAAATAAGAAATCCAAGATGATATGAAATAATAAAATGGGGATACTCCCTTTGAGCCTTGGCATAAGGCAATGCTTGTAGCAACAGTGACAAAACGGACATCAAGTCTGAACGTTCATGTACCAGGCTTATGTATGCCTGGTACACTTACCTGGACAATGACATCTACTCTACTAAAGAGGTACTTAATTTTTTGTGTTTTACTTTTAATAACACCACCGAAATTGAAAACATATAATCTGTACTGAAAAACCTAACATTTAGTGTGTGTGTGCGCATGGACTGGGTGAATCCTCATGTTAAGAAATGGGTGTGGCAGACAGGGAAGGAGAGTAGTTTGAGAAACATCTTCAGTACATTAAAATAATATTTTAATTGGTAAATACGTAAAACTGACTGTGTGACCGTGGGTAAATTCATTAGGCTCTTTGCACTTCAGTTTTCTCTTCTACAAAAAAAAGAATAATAATGGTATTTACTTCACATATTTGTTTGGAAGTTTAATACACATAAAGTACTTAGCATAGTTCCCACTCTTTGGAAGACAAGCAATCCATGTTAACTATTATAATTAAAAACGATGCTCAATCCTGGAATCTTGATGGGATCTTTTGCAAACCATGTCTTAAAAATAACAAAGTACTGAAGTTTATTATTGTTACTATTATTGTAAAATAAAGTGGATTGAAAGTGTTCATAAAACTGTTTCATTCATTAGCATTCTAATAAGATTTTCTGAGTGGGAGACAATAGGGTGGCAATAAGCCTGGTGCCCTGTAAATCACGCCTTCCCTATCTATGCCAGAGGTTGTGCTCATAGCAGTATGCCCATGAATGTCAACTGTCATATGTGTTGTTGGAGAAGTAAGTTGAGAGTGTCTTATGTATATTGTTTCACAAGATAGGAAAAAAAGAGTGAACAGTGATAGATGAGACAGGTTGCACAGCAATTGCAAAAGACCTTGAAGGCCATGGTAATAAATTTAATTATATTCTATAAGAAATGTAAAGCCATTAAATTTTTAATGTAGTAAAGAGCAGTTCTTTATCCATTCATTCACTCAACAAACACTTCCTGAGTGCCCACAGAAGCTCAGTCAGTGCCAGCTGTGGTCAGCAAGACAACCTGACAGGTGGGGGCCTTGGGAAGATGAATAAGTAGCAGCACTGTAGTGGGGAACAGGTTAGAAAGAGAGGAAACTCCAGGTGAAGAAACTCTGCTCTAAGAATAAGAATATGGAGACATAAGGTAAATGCAAAGAACCATACTATACCAAGTTCCAAAATACTGGAGTCTGTTCTTCAGAATCATCACCAAATTTTTTAATCTTTTTTTTTTTTTTCAATTCTAACAAAAATATATTTTTTTTCTCTCCATGAAATAACATTTAACCTCCAGGTGTCACCTAGTTTTATAGATGACTGAGATGGGTTTTTTCTTCCCCACTTACTAGTTATACAAATTCGGGAACATTATTTAAACTCTCTATGCCACTGTTTTTGCTTTTGTTTTTTCTCAAAGATAACAGTAATAATAAAAACCTACTGCATAGGATTAATGAAATAATTAATGTAAAGTTCTTTGTATAGTCTCTGTCACTTAGTAAGTGCTCAGCAAATTTTAGCTACAATTATTACCTTCCTACCTTTCAATGCAAAGATAGATTTCAATCCCCCAAATCTCTCCATTTGCACTTTCCTCTTTTAGTTCCTAGCTAAGAAATAGACATTTTCTCAATTGGCATGGAGTTAACTCTAGACTAACAAATGGCAGTAAAATCTTATTTGTTTCATTCAAAAGAATGAATGGTGGAATTTCAAATTATTAAGTGGATGATTAGGAATGATAATTGGTCATAAATACCACTTGAGGCCCTTTTGTAACAACTCTACCAATTTTGCCATATAGGAAAGTCTTAGGAATCTATTCAACTGCAAATAACCATCTTATCTGCCCACTTCATTTGCAAGATGGCCTTCTTACAGCAACATTGTACTCTGTGATCACAACCCTTAGCCACGAGTAACTGGACAAAGGCCTCCTGGCACACTCTGGGCCTATGAAATACTCTTTTCTAGAAATTTCGAACTAAATAAATAAGTTCTGGGTATTTTTTGTTTGTTTGTTTTCTTTTGTTTCATGAACCACCACATTCTTATCATAAATTTCCTTTTTTCTGCTTAAGTGGGCCTTTGTTAGTTTCTGTAACTGCATGTCAAAATATTCTAACATCAATACATGCCATATATTTGTTTCAAAATCAATCCCAACCTGACCATGTCAACAAATAGATGAATGACCAGGGTTTTATTAACATTATGTTGAAAATATCAAGATTTACACTATAATATATTTATTTAAACACAAAGCAGTAAGAGATTAACAATGATTATCCTCATCTTAACATAGGGAAATAAAGATATCACATTACCTTGATAAGGTATCATTTTTTTATTAGACTTTGCTACTTATAATGTCTGTCAGTTATAGGCATCATTTCTGGCTCGTATCCTTGGGGATTACAGTTATTCATTTTTATTGGTGATCACCTATCTATTTTCTGCATATATATTATAGGACAAAGCTCATAAAAATAGGTGAGAATAGAGAAATCTGGTAGACATGCCTACCAAAATGAGAATGACATTGATAAAAACTTAATTTCAAAGTCTTGAACAAAATAAATGCATCGTTCCAGGATATTTAATGCCTTTCTCAGTCCTGACCATTTGTTAAGATAGAGAACTATGAATTATTATAATTGCTTGAGGGGGCTTACATTTAACTGGGAAGTTTTGCTAAAATATTAAATCTCACAAGTGGCAATACAGAGCAAATTACAGAAGGTGTTTCACTAGCTATTTGATATTAATGTGCTTGAAAAATAAACAAAACATAGGAAATGAAATCAACCCTGTCACATATAGAAAATGGAGAATTGCCTCTCTAGTGTCTATTCTAATCCAAATCATTTTCAACATGTAAGACTAAACTCCAGTATTACACGTGCTATGTCCATTTAAATCTAACACAGTAGAACTCAACTTCCTTGATTTTACAAGTTTGGTTTTCTTCTGAGGAAAGCACTTTACATTTTTGAAGTAATAAAAACAACTTTCATTGTAGATCAATATCAGCCAAACACTTTTAGAACTTACTCCCCAACCTTGTCCATTTATTTCAAATTTTTTTCAATTTCCACAGTTGGTTTAAGATATTGAAATTAATTTTACTAACCCAGAGGGGAACATTAATATTAATTTTCATTCTGAGCATAATATAAAGAGATTCTTTCCATTATTAAAAAAGAAAAAAAAAACTGTTTAGCACATCCAAATGAAGAACATACAGTTTATAACAGCACAATAGCAATCATGAGAAGCTACAAAATGGTATTATTCTCTTAACACTTCCATCAAACCAGCCATAGAAAGTGAAATATGAAAACTAAGCAAAACTGTTCAGACAGCCATGCATAGACACATATTGTAAATACTTCTATTCAGCTTATTAAATGTTCTCATGTTGGCTCTCTGTAATTTGTGGTTGTTTCATCAGCAGAGAGCATTGTTTTTAAGCTGCAGTGAGCATCACTTTTAAGAGTTAAAGGAAATGGAGAGCGTGAAAAAGCTATGAAAGCAAGCAGACTAATTTGTGGTAATACTGAGCTGAATAAAGGACTGATTTCATCAAAGGCAGATGGAGAGATATTTCTGGTTTTTCAAATGTTAATGAATAAATATCATTTAATTTCATAAATTTTCAAAGTTATTCTGAAGACAATTATTTCATAAAAATTTCTCATTTCCACTACATGCAGGCAGCTGCACTGAAGACAATGGGAGACATGTGTGTGCAATTCAGGGCAGGCAGTAATAACTCATTACCGTGATTCAGAGGTGAATTTCACATGCTATAAAAGTTATCAGGGAAGATGACAAGTTACTGACGAGAGAATTCCTCTTAAACCCATGTTCAGGGATACTGAACAAGATGAGAATTTATGCTAGTGAAACTTGGTCTGTTTGCCAAAGGAAATCTGTCATCCTGAAGCAACACCCATGACTTTTCCTGTCCTGGAATTAACCAATTTATATTATCTGATTTTGAATTACACATGTGGAGTCTGGACATTCTTCCATAGGGCATGCTTGCTCCTTCATCTAGAAATAACTTGAAGAAAAAAGTATCAAAGAGTATCAAAAGCATCATAGCTCAGGCATATAAGAAGAAGCTGCAAATACAGTTAACATTAATTGTTTAGGATGCCACATTTAACCTTAGCTGATGAATAAGAAAGATCCTATATCCCTCCATTTTTGTCTCTTTCTTATTTTCTTCCTAATTCTCTCCCTGGTCCTGCATTATTTTTATTTTATTTTACCTGGGACCCCTTTCTTTTAAATTTCTTTAAAGTTCAACTTATAAATAAATCAAGAGGAAGCTCTTCATTTACCTATAAAAGAGGTCTACTCTGTGTTAAGCAATAATAAACATTCCTAAATTGGTACAATTCTTTCTGGACTACAAATATTTTTTCCCCCCACAGGAAATAGCACATATTATCATCTTCATAATCATAACTAACATTAATTGAAATTTACTTTGTAATAAGAATTGTTTTAAGCAATTTACATAAGTAAATGTTTATTCTCTTAACATTGTCATAAACTGAGTTCTATTACTATTGTTCTTTTAAAGAGAAGGAATATGAGGCTCAGAAAGAGAAAAATAATTTTCTGACATAACACAGCTACTAAGTGGAATAGCTGTGATACCAACCTAGACAATTTGACTCCAGAGCCTACATTTTTCACCACTATTTCTTTTTTTTATTTCTCAGATTTTAGGAGCTGCGAATGGTGGAGCCAAAGAGGCTTTCTAACAATGAGAAAATTTTAGTAGAAATGCAATAGGAACTGTAACCATTTTATTGAAGTTATTAATCTAAGTGATTGGGATTGTGGTTGCAGAGACAATGCTTAAAGAAATAAAAGCTGAAGCTTTGGCAGAGGTGCATAAACACCTAAGTCCTTGGGAAAAAAATATAAAGTGATGTAACTGTGTATGTTTTTCACATATATAAAACTTAGGGAAAATGGAAACATACTTAAGTATACATTTATTCGTTTGATATTTATTGTGTGCTTTTACTATACATAATCTGTGGAGAATACAGAAGTTCATAAACATGACCTTACCCTCATGGGTCTTACGTTTCAGAGAAGAGCCTAAAGACTACAAACATCTTACACTGGAAGGATACTTCATATTCTTTAGAGATCTCCCATAAATTTTTTCCCTGTTAATCCTCTAGTAACCCCGTTGAACTAACTAACTTTATATACATTTTATGCATTTTACATGATATCAACAAATAGAGCAAGACATTCTGATTTCAGTAAAGAGGAAATGCTTCTGTGGGCAATGAAAGTCAATTTGTCACTCAATATTCAATTGTGCGATACTGTTGTCAAGTATAGAGACTGCTGGCAGCTTCTGTTTTGAAAGTAGAGAACTGATCATGATTCTGGTTGAGTTGTACTATCATAAGGGAGAGTGATGGAGAAAATATAAGGCGAATCATTTTCCTCTTTAATTTATATCAATAATTTCAAATAAGGGTGTTTTTTAGTAGAACACTGTCTTTAGTGTTTATAATAAACTAGCATGAAAACAGAATTAACTAAGTTTACCAAGAATTTGGAATTTGCTTAAAAGCAAAACATTATATAATATGTACTAATATAATCCTGATATACGAAGGTCCCATCATGCTCTTACTTCAACCTATTGTGAGAAAGAATTTGGAATAAAATGGAAACAAAACAAAACAAAAACACAACTCTAAGGCCGAGATGTGACCTCTAAGTTTCAGGCAGATCCAGGTATATAACGAATGGAGTTTTTATCAGACTATTTACCAATGTTTATTTTTTTTAAAATTCTGGCAGAAAAAGGCAGCCTCTGTTTGACATAATTTTTTTGTGCATTCTGAGGTCTCTTGAGAAAAGTGGACAGTTTTGAAACAACAAAATGGAATCAAGAAAAGAAAGTGGAGCAAGTGAGCAGTCCCTAAGCATAACTTTGTTTTGGAACAACTAGACCAATAGCAGTAAGTACTGTAGCTTCAAAATTGTTCCTCCAACATTTGAAAATGCTGCTGCCTTAGCTAAGGGCAGTGTTTTTGTTTTGAATATATATAGTTTTGTTTTTTTCCTCCACACATTCTACTCACACGGTGCTTTTAAAATGGAACTTGTCATTCAATCGCTACCATCTGAGGAAGCTCCTGGTGTAATAGGTAAGAAGTCAAAAATAATTAAGAGAAAAGATAGTCTTGTACATCTCCCAGAAGTCAAGATAGATTTTATTTTTCTTTTTTTTAATAAATAACTCCCACCAGCCCTACCAGAAATATCACATTTGCAGCATTGTGTGATAGCATTCAACTTTTACCTTTTAGTGAAAAAAAAAAAAAAAAATTGAGGTAATTATCTTGGCTTGATTTCTTAGTGAAATATAGAGGCTTTCTGTAAAGTAAGAGTGCTAGAATTGCTTTTCCCCCCTCTTCAAAACTGATCTTAGAGTTCAAGGAACAAACTTCCACTTAAGACTGAATGAAATAAAAATCATTCACTGTAGTCAACACAAAGCAAACACCAATAATTTTAGGGCTCAATTTCCTTAAAGGATAAAATAATTTTAGGTTAATATACAAAAGTTCTCCTGCAATGATTTCACTTGCAATTTCTCTATGGAGAAGCATTCATCAGCTCCAACCGGCTTTTCAACAGAGAAATGCCCTAGAAAAAGAAAAAAGTGACATTCTATATCAAAGCAAGAGAAAGAATGCTTTAACAATAGGGAAGGTAATAATACATATTCTAGAACCAACATATTTACTACTATAATATTTTCAGTTTAGTTCCTCAGGAAGCAGAGTTCATGTGAATACTAGCACAAGCAATGCAATATCATGTTAAAATACTATGTCATATAAATTTGAATATTTAAATTTTAATCCTTTATATAAAATGCAATATGGACATTTGAAATTAGCCTCAACTTCCCGAGTACGTATAACTCCTATTCATAATATAATTATTTATTTTATAGTTCTCTTGTAGTGATAATAGCCAATATTATTTACAATATTTATTATGGTTTCCAAAGCTTCAGATTGCTTTATGCATAACAACTAAGGATTGCATTAAAGAGATCAGCATTTCAACTAAAGTTTCATGAAGTTTTTGGCTTTCAATATGCAAAACCTTTCTAGTTGGCTGTAAGTGAAATGTTGCCCCTTTACATATATGGAAGCATACCATTATCTGTACATGCAGATTACATGGCTTTTGACTATTCTCTGAAAGTGAAATTGAGAAGAATTACTTATGTTCAACCCCCTTTTTTCCCATCTTTGCTCTCCCTTTTCTTTTCATCTGACCCATTCTAAGAAAATTGTCTTAAAGTTCTGGACTATAAGTCATTCTAGATTGCACCAATGGAAATTTACACTGTACATTTATCCTACCCCTGGCCTGGAAAGGTACCCACACTAACTCAGATGACACACTCCATTCACCCAGCTCATACTCCCTACCTATGTAGACAGCTTTCAACTTTGCCATTAGATACCCGAGAAGAAAGACCAAAAGAATGTGAGTATGATGATCCTTTTCAGTAAGAAATAAAAATTCAGTGTTAAACAAGGATATTTCAAGCTTTTTAAAATAAGGAGGGGATAGGAGGCTAAAAGAGTAGAGTATTGAGGGAGATTAGAAAATTCAGATTTCTGAGTATTATAAAGTTGAGAGTTTTAGAAGAGTGTTTGTTGTGAGCTCAAAATGTCTGTTTATCCAGAACGCAGATGGAGGACGGGAAGCAGGTTTCACTGGAGGGTCTATTTGTTGAATGAATGATGGATGAAGGAATAAATAAATATATTATTTCAGTATGGGTGGAGCAGAACAAAAGTATCATTCTTAAATGCCAAAACTCAGGTAAATACTACTACTATTACTCCTGATTACAATTACCATGATGTACTCTCATCTTTACTTTATATATGAGTCTATAGGAAGTTGAGTCTGCTACGGTAATAGCTAAGTAATTTACTCAAACCAGTCTCATTTACACAGTCACTATTTAAACCCATCATGATCTGTCACATGGCCATCAGCTGCCCTGATGTTTGAAGGAGGGAAGCAGCTGCCACTATCCATCCACACTTCATATTACATTTGACTTCAGTGGAGGCGAGTTAAATAACGAATGACAGTCTTGGTGCCTGGATCCATATTTCCAATCTGGTGCTCAAGGCTGATGCTGATGACACATAAAGATAATATAAGACCCTCCAGGACAATTTCCCAAGTTGTGAGGGATCAAATAGCACATTGACAGCGTTATCACCTGCTGGTCCTTCCTGCTCACATTTCCCGTTCTTTGTCGTGGGAGATGGTTGCTTTACTGATGTCAGAAGAGACATGAACTGGAATGCTAACTAAACCTTGGTTCAGTTTTGCAAAATAGGTAGAAGTTCAGGCTGAGGGCAGAGTACCTCAGTTCAAGCCCTGGTTCCACTTCTCATTTGCTATGTGACCTTAAACAACTCATTTCCTCAAGCCTAAATTTCTTCATCTACAAGATGGGAACCACAATGCCTACCTCATGGGGATTGTTGTGAGGCTTAAATAAAATAATTTAAGTCAGATATATTATAAAATATGTTAATTATAAAATAAATATTATATTTTATAAAATATTATAAAATAAATTATATATTTTAATATTAAAAATCATTAGCTATTTTAGTTATTACAGTTGTACAATGCTTTTTTAACTTATATATAAGTTTTGCTCTAAATCTATCCATCTGAACTAGTTGTGATATTTCCATGACCTGTTGCAATGAGATCACAAAATCTCTTAAGATTTCGCAACAAATCATATCGATCTATCTTCTCTGACTTAGCCAGGTCCCTGAAGTCTTCGACTTTTAAGGGGTGATGGCAAAGTTATGCTATCAGACATTTTAACTAGACATACCTTTAAATTCCATTCCACTTTCACTTTGGCTGCTCTGCAAATTTTTAACATCCCTAGACACCAAAATCAATCAAAATTGGCCAATATCCACTACAATTCCATTTATTTTTCATTTGGATTCTCTTTCCAACATTTATTGACAGCTAGGGATTCTATTCTAGGCTGTTTCTATTTTAAGTTAAATCTACATTCCATGTTTAGCAATGCAATGCCTACAATAACCAGCTAAACTTTAAATCAAACACCATAAACACTCTCGACCAGATACTCTTACATAATTTTGTGAAATTTTAGTGAGGGTTACCCAGAGTCAAAAACGCTCTCTCTCTCTTTCTCTCTCTCTCTCTCTCTCTCTCTCTCTCTCTCTCTCTCTCTCTCTCTCTCTCTAATTTTCAAATAAATAATAACAGAGAAAAAAATTAAATATGGCATATTACAATAAACTGCCATCGGTTAACCTATGCTATTTCAACTCCCTTAGCCT
Organism: Rhinolophus sinicus; assembly: GCF_057876585.1. Taxonomy (NCBI): domain Eukaryota; kingdom Metazoa; phylum Chordata; class Mammalia; order Chiroptera; family Rhinolophidae; genus Rhinolophus; species Rhinolophus sinicus. The sequence continues at coordinate 191,067,026 of NC_142517.1, read as the reverse complement.
TACTATGTATAAAATGAAGCTGTTTGCCTACACCATTTCTATGTTCTTTAAAAGTTTATATTTAAGACTTTAAACATGTCATATCAACATATCACTATGCTACAATATTTAAACCAGATATTTTACTCTGTGCTTCTAGAAAGTAGAAGTCCAAGACATTTATTGAATGCCTATGGTGTGCTAGACAATGTGTTAAACAATTTTACCAACATATTTACTGAATACTCACAACTCAGTGAGGTACATATTATCATTTGTATGTTACATATAAGAAAAATAAGGTTTAAAGACACTGGGTCCCTTGCCAGTGTCACAAGCCTGGTGATACACATCAGTTTGTCTGACTTCAAAGCCGATGCTCTAGCATTCATACCCTTGATACACAGAATCTAAGTAAACAAGAATAAACTGGCATTTGTGCCAATTGGAAAGGTCCCCATCTAAGTTCAGCTATATTTACCAATTTTTGGAATAGGCTAGGATATCTTTCTGGAGCCCCAGAAAAGAATATTAATACATGTGTAGAACATTAGTGCATTACTGAAAGTCCTTTAATATGATATTGTGCCTTAATTTCCTCAAGCAAAGGGGTCTCCTAGGATTGTGATACATAATATTCTAAACATAAGATGTCTGTAACAAAACTAAACTCCAAGAGAAGAATGACCAGCAAATGTTCATTTGTTCAACAAATATATTCACTGGGCCCTTGCTGTGTGTCAGACACTCTATGTACAACCGATGCAACTGTAGTCTTTACCCTGAAGCATGGACAAGCTTGTATGAACTCGGAGAGCGATTATGTGGTTCTATCATGTGAAGGCAGATTTAGCGAGCAGCAAATCAGCCATCATCATCAACAAAAGGCTTTATGCTGGGAATAATAAGAGATTGAAATCAAATATAGATTTTCACCAGATTATAGAGGGCCTTGAATGCCAGCCTAAGGAGTTTGGACAATTTCCCCAAGATGATGAATGTGCAAATCACCCTTAGTGTTATTTCTAAATTCAATTCACACCAAGAAAAATCAATGATGATTAGCATAATCAAGCATCAATCCTCTAGTGCTATTTTTGAAAGAGTTTAGATAATTCTCCTACTTTGTCAATTTCTACTTTTAAAAAGGAAATTTGCCATCCTCTTTCTCTTCACATACTCAGCATGATTAGACAGTCACTCTGTTGATTTCCTCTAGATAAATTGATCCAACATGGATTGAGCATCAAGTCAGAAGCATTCTAATACTTTCTCTGCCATTGCCCCCTACTGCTCTTTCACAACTTTTCCAGCCTCCTGGTATCATCTCCATCTCATGACACTTACGATGTGAGAGAGGAAGTGCTGTTAATCATACAGAAAGATTTTATTAGAGATGGAGGGATGTGAGATTTCTACTAGTCAGAATCTAAAGTTGGTTATGGGGATTTCCATTTTCAAAGAATGCAGGACACTAAGCAATACCTAGCAGAGCTGGTATGTCCAAAAATTAATAATAGAAAATGAAACTAGCAACACACCCTTTTTCTATATCTTCATATTCCAAGGTCAACCTTGAACTATAAGATACTTCCATCTCTTTGATTTTATAGGCCTAGAACTATAAATTATAGACTATCAATCTGGAAAATAGTGAAGGAGACAGGTTAGAACCAACGCATTTTTAGAAGTTTTCCTCATGTAGATAGTAAGGAAAATTCATTAGGTTTTTGTTTATTTTTTCTTTTTTTTCTATATAAGTTTATTTTTGATAAATTCTAAACCTATCTGACTTTCTACTATTAAGAAGAAGCTCTTTTGTCCCCATTTCTACCTAGCAAAACTTGGGATACTGCTACACATGTTTGGAGAGCAAGGAGTTCTCTATATAAGAATGGACTACTTAGATTCATTTAAAGGATTTTGAAAGTTATCCTATAAATATAACTTATTTGGATTATACTCTATGATATGAGAGAGTCAATCTATCTCACAAATTTATTACAGTTTACTTTTCATTCATTTGTTTATTTGTTTATCAATTCATTCGTGAGGTAGCATAATATAATGGAAAGAATATGGGCCTTTGGATTAGATGGACCCATGTTGAAATTATAGCTTTGACACTTAGTGAAAGTGAGTTTATTTGCTTAATCCACACAGCAGCAAGATGTATGCCTGAGAAATGTTCAGTAGTCAATCTGGTAACTTCTACCAAATTTGATATGTGAGGATACAAATAAGTTTAAAAAATAAAAGTCTAATACAATGAGGTAACTAGCTTAAAAATACATATGTAAGAATACATAACATAGACATCTAGCCAACTAGGGAAAAAAGTCATTCTGACCTACATATTCTAACATGAGTCTTCAGGATAAGAATTAGCCAGGTAAAAGGGACATAGGGATAGGGATATTGAAAGGAGAAAGTGTATCTCATCCAAGACAAGACTGTAGGGGTACCACAGCCTTGAGTAGAGAGAGGAAAAACTGGCATACAATGTACGAAAATAGCTGAGTCTCATGGAACTCAGAATGCAAAGGGGCATGCCATTATCATCCCAGCAACTGGTTTCAGCACAACACTGAAAATTTTAATTTTTGTAAGAGGGCCAATAAAGACAGAGTGATTTCATATAAAGGTTTTCATATAATTGTTCACAGTAGCCTCTTATGATTCAGAGCATTCTGTTACAATTTCTCCTCTTTCACTTATAACTTCATTTATTTGAGATGACTTTCTTTTATTCTTGGTTAATCAAGCTAAAGGTTTGTCAGTTTTGTTTACATTTCCAAAAAATCAACTTTTAATTTCATTGATTTTTTTTCCTGTTTTTTTTATCTGTTTTATTCATGTTTGCTCTAATCTTTAATAATTCCTTCCTTCTGCTAACTTCAGGCTTAGTTCATTCTTATTTTTTTAAATTCCAGTAAAAGGTGTAAAGTTAAGTTGTATATTTGAGATCTTTCTTTTTTCTTAATGTAGTCGTTTGTCACTACAACTTCCCTCTTAGAAGTGCTTTTTCTGTATTCCATAAGTTGTGTACATTGTGTTTTCATTTTTATTTATCTGAAGATACTTTCTGATTCCCTTTTGGGTTTCTTTTTTGACTCATTGGTCATTCAGAAGCGTGTTCTTTAATTTCTAAGTGTGAGTGAATTTTCTAGTTTTCCTCCTGTTATTGGTTTCTAGTTTCACACCATTGTGGTTGGAAAAGATATTTGAGGGGATCTCAATCTTCTTAGATTTGTTAATAAGTGCTTCATGGCCCAACATATGATCTATCCTGAAGAAGAATGTGTTTTCTGGTGCTATTGGATGGGATGTTTTCCATGTGTATGTTAGACCAAAGAAGCTACTATAACAATTATGCACTAACAGGTAGTATAGCTTAGAAGAAATTACTACAGTTATTGAAACATACAACCCACCAAAACTGAATCTGAAAAAAAAAAAATCTAAAACCAGTAAAGACTAAGGATATTTAAACAGAAATAAAAAAAATCTCTCAACTAAGAAAAGCCTAGGACCAGATGGTTTCAACTGGTGAATTCTACCAAACAGTTAAAGAAGAATTAATATCAATTCTTTTTAAACTCTTCCAAAAAACTGAAGAGGCGAGAACACGTGGAACTAATCTAAGTGTACATTGATGAACAAATGGAGAAGGAAAGTATTACACTCTCACACATACACACACAAATACTTCTCTGCCATGAAAATGAAGGAAATTCTGCCATTTGTAGCAACATAAATGGACCTTGAGGTCATTATGCTAACTGAAGAAGACAAAGACAAATGCTATATACTGTCACTTACATAACCAAAAACAGACAAGCTCATAGAAACAAAGTAGATTGGTGATTGTCAGAGCCTTGGGGGTGGGGGAAACAGGGTGATGTTGGTTAAATAGTACAAATTTTCAATTATATGGTGAATAAGTTCTGGGGATCTAATATATAGCATGAGGACTATAGTTAAGAGTACAGTATTGTATATATACAAGTTGATAAGAATAGTAACTATATGAGGTGATGGATGTACTAACTTTATGATGGTAATCATTTAACAATATATACATATATTAAATCATTACAGTTTACATATTAAACTTAAAACATCATACGGCAATTATATCTCAATAAAGCTTTGAGGGAGAAAAAGATCTTGCAAAATTCCCTGGAGAAAAAAACCTGGTTATTACTTAACTGCAGAATTTCAAAGATGATAAATTTGTATTAGTTATTTCCCCAGAATGGGGAAAAACATTTTTTTTTTGTGTGTCTTATTTAAGAGGAATTACCTTGACTGTTATAATTTACAGGTTTCGGTGGATTAAAAAAGTTAAATCTTTCTTTTAGTTCAAACTGTATCGAATAGCCCAAGAAGGGGATTAAAAAGTAGTTTTAGGCATTTACAACATATTAATTTTCCAACAATCACTAAATATGTAGTTAACAGCCAAATATTCCTACTTACTTATTTGTTTCCCCACTGTTAAACCTTTCATAGGATTAACAGACTGAAATTATCATTTGTTTTATTTGGATATTAAAATATTTTGGTCCTCTGGTCATCTATAATTTTGAGAATTACTACTTCTGTACCACTTTTTTCTTTTTTTTTTTTAAACATTTTTATTGTGGTAATATATACATAACCTGAAATTTACCATTTTAACTGTTTTTAAGTATACTATTCAGTGGCAATAATTACATTCATAGTATTGTACATGCATCATCACATCTATTTCTAAAACTTTACCAGTCCAAATAGAAACTCTAACCATTAAGCAATAACTTCCCAAACCCCTCTTCTCAGTTCCTGGTAACCTGAAATCTACTCTTTTACTCTATAAGTTTGCCTATACTAGATATTTGACAAAGCATGAGCAAGTAAAGAAACAAAGATAAATTTGACTTCATCAAAATGAAAAGAAAAATTGCATCAAAAGACATTATCAACAGAGTGAGATGACAATTTACAGAATGAGAGACAATATTTGAAAATAATGTATCTGATAAGGGTTTAATATTCCAAATATATAAAGAACTCCTATAACTCAACAATAAAAAGACAAACAACCCTATTTAAAAAAATGGCCAAAGGACTTAAATAGACATTTCTACAAAGAACATATCAAAATAGTCAATAAATACATGAAAAGAAACTCCATAGTTTTAGTCATTAGATAAATGGATAATCAAAATACAGTATATATCTACAATGAAATATTCACCCATAAAAAGGAATAAATGTCTGCTAGATGCTACAACATGGTTGAACTTTGGAAATATTATGCTAAGTAAAATAAGCCAGACACAAAAGGACAAATATTTTATGATTCCTGCACTGTTTTTGTTCATCTTCAGCATTACTGAAATTGCTTCACTTCACCCACAGTGTTTCTGAAAGTCTGGCATTGTTAGTTTCTATCTTTTAAATCTGTTGGGGTTGTGCATGAATCATCTGTATACTAGTTCCTCATATAAAACATCATTTCTTACAGAGAATGCTATACTTTGAGTGATAATGTACATTATAACATACAATAGTTAAAACATATAAACATACACATATATCTTAATCCATTCAGGAATCTATAACAAAAATATCATAGACTGGTGGCTTAAACAACAAACATTTATTTCTTATAATTCCGGAGGCTGGAAAGTCCATGATCAAGGTGTGGGCAGATTCAGGGCCTGGTGAGAGTCCACTTATCGATTCACATAGGTCTGTCTTCTCAGTGTGTCCACACATGAAAGAAGGGGTGAGAGAGCTTTCTGGGGTCTCTGTTATAAGGGTACTAATATCATTCATGAGGGCTCCACTTACATCATGTAATCACTGCCCATCACTCCCTGCTCCTAATACTATGATACTGTGAGTTATGAATTTGGAAGGGGGGGGGTGGACACAAACATTCAGGTTACTGAAACATGTATATTGAAGTAATCCTTACATCAAACCTTAATGAAATAGAGTTTCTGTGATGATATTTAATTCTAAGGAAAATGTAGAGGCCACTCTTGGTATTATTTATAAAAATAACATTACTTCAAGTAGAACTACGTAGAGAATTTGGAAAACTAGACAAATTATCTAAGCAGGAGAGAAATATGTACTTGGTGTGAATGTTCATATGCATTTTATATTTTTATATGTTTTGTTTGATAAAAATGCAATATTAAAATATTGCCCAGGAGAAAAATAAATAGGTACTCAGACTTAAGTTTTTTCCTTAAGTTTCTTTTACTAAATAAAAATTAAGCATTAGATATTGTGAAACATGGAGAATAAAAGAGATATCTTTCCTATAACAAATTGTTGCATTTGTATAAGTTAAAGTATTTTTTATGGAATTCTTATGTTTAATACAAACATTAAAATTATGATGTTTTAAATGTACATCTTATAAGAATTATATTAAATATATTAAAAGAGGTCCAGCCTGTGACTAACAATAAAAACCACGTTGCATTGCATTTTTACCTTCAAGAGAACTCTAGAATCCAGTATTTCTGATGCTTTTTCTGACTAAAAATCTCTACTCTCAGAACCACAGCTGATGCCAAAGATAAATAGAATTGATTCTAAAGCAGCCTAACAGGCAACATAAAAACCATTTCTGCTGAACAAGTTCTTTCTACTTTGGGAATCCAAAGCCTAATCTTGTTACATTTGAATGTGTAACCCTGTCCTGTCACATTCTGATAAGCATCTTTTAGTGCTGGAAGAGCAATTTTCTCTTTAGCTTTAAAAACTTCTGCCTTTACTATAAATAGCAAGTGATTTATTGTCAACTTGCAAAGTTTATTTTTGAATTTACATTTATTTTCATTTGTGTGAATATTTTTAGGTTTTGGAAAGATATTGAAATTTGAAATGGTTTTGATTTGCACATATGGACTCGCTCTTTTTATTTACCTCACTCACCTTTCTAACAATAATTCTCTTTATGCATTATCCTTCAAAGGATCCTGACTTGGACTTCCTGTTGAGAATTATTTGGTCTTGAAAGATGAGGCAGAAAAGTGATAAAGGGTAAAACATCCAGACACGATAGGAATTAATTCTTTATCAATGAAGTAGTTTAATTATCTTTTGATCTACTCTGCAAAAGTATTTTGGAATACATCTATTGTTTATATAATCATAGTACATTAACTTCTCAAACATACAACTTTTTAATATGGACCAAAAACATAAACTTCAATTGCATTCAAAATACAAATTTTAGCCATGGATAAAAGTGGTTCCCCAAATATATCCATAGCTACCACAAATTTTAAATTTCCATTTGTGTACCCCATACCACTATAACATAATTTATGAGAAAATAGGTGCCCAGGAAATTTGAGCTGAATGAATGCCTTTCAATATTTGTGGTACCAGCTTGATCATTGTTCATTTTAGGGAAGAACTCTTGTGTCCATCTCCTCACGTTTCCATAGAAACTTCTATTAGAGTTACTTTCTTACTCCCTTCACTCACTTTTCCTCAGAAGACAAGGAAGGACTTGCCTATTTATGATTTTTGAAGAAAACACGAGGCTTATTAGTTTAAGATACTTCCTCTCTCTCCTTCTGATCTTTTCTTCCCTTGTTATTCATCACTTGAAATTCGGAGACTGTCCTATTGTTGGACACCTGCCGTTGTCTAGTATCAATGATTGAAGGGAGGGAGTGTAAATATGTTCATTCACATGGAATGCCCAATTTCTGTTTCCTGGATATATTTCTGTTGTCTGACTATATCTTTTATTTGCCTTTTGAACTCAGGTGGAGAATAGGGATGTTATGTTTGGCCTTCTAAAATTCTAATTGTTTGTAGAATACAAAATAGCTAGCAAGATTTCCCATGTTTGATGTTGTCTGAGAAGCTGCTCTCATGTTCCCTTCTACAATGAAAAAATATCCAGTTTGATCTCTCCTTAGCAGCTCTCCAAGGGAATGGCACAGCCAGGAAAGGTTTTTGATGCAATAAACCAGATAAATAAATAGGTTTTTGATTGTGCTATACCTGTAGTTCTCTAACTTCAGCATGCAACAAAGTGTCTAGGAGTCCTCCTTAAAATACAGATTGCTGAGCCCCTTCTGCAGAATTTATGACTCAGAAAGTCAGCGGAGGGACTGAGAATTTGCATTTCTAACAGGTTTTCAGGTGATACTTACGCTGCTATTCCAGAGATCCCATGTTGAGAGCCATTGTGGCAGGGACTCACTTGAGGTGTGTCTTTAAAAATATTAATGCGTGGGCTCTACCTTCCAGATATGTAGGTTTGATTGGTGAGGAGCCCACCTATCAGTATCTGCTTCCTAAAAGCTCCCCCAGCTGAGTAGAATGTGCCATAAGGGTTGTAAACCACCACAATACACCAAGCTTAGCAAATCAATGATTCTGCAGTCATGAAAAGCAATGAGGGTTGCCATAGGTCATGCTTCAAAGTGCCCTTGCAGTAGTGGACTGTTCTGCATTGGTTGAGCCTTATTCATTTACTCCCACCAAGTAAGCTGATTTGTTTTACTTCCATAATCCCTCCTACTCTTTTAGATTATAATTGGAAATGTTATACTGAGTAGGGTGCATGATGACAAATAATTGATAAATGAGTCTGATTATTAGCCATTAAGTACGTATAACTCAAGAAGGATCATCACATTAACGTTGTTGTTACATGTGAAAGGATTAGAACTAAAACCCCATGGTATATAAGACAAAATGTTGAAATGAAAGATGACATTTTACAAACAATTGCAAAGTGTATCTGTGGGGACAGAGTCCCAGAGAGCAGTTTCCAGGCTCTCGACCTCAAGTGGAGGGGTGCTGGCTCAGGTAGTAGGTGGCCGTCAGCTGTAGCTAGTTGGCCGTCAGCTGTAACCATTGAGCCATTGGCCACTAATATAACTGCCGCGGCTACGTTGGGGAGTCGAGCAGAGTTGAGGGAAGTCAGAGAGTTGGTCGGTTGGCCGAAAAGCGGACAGCAGGTCGCACATTGTGTGAATCCAGCCTCCATTGAGACTATAGTGGTACGACTCCCCTACCTATGGCTCCGTGGGTGTTCCTTTTTGGCCTCACCATATCCTGTGTTCTTGTGTGGGGAGTGGGAGCTGAGACCCCGCATGACACCCCGCATGACACCCCGCATGACAATATCTTTATATTTATAATTGATCAAGTAGTATTGTAGCCTACAGCCATTAAAGGGATAAGAAAGAAGACTCATTCAAATAAAATCTAGATATTAGCCCACCTAAAAGTAAAACATTAATTAACAGGTGATATTTTGTCAATGCAAAGGTAAACAACACTTTTCAGACCAAAAATATGCTAGCTAATGTGTCTGTGCCATTTTTAATAAATAACATATAATTGCCTGAATGGATAGCATGTTCCACCCAATCTTGAAGTAGCTTACCCTATTTAAACATATTCATACTTCAGTCTATAAAACAAGGTTCTCTGCCCTTTATCATGAAGATAGAAAACTAACCATTAAGAATCTATTAAATTAAGAACTGTTAAATGAAAAAAGAAAATAAAAAGAAAACAATAGCAGTGTATTCCTAAAGCATATTCATAGTTTTGTATTCTTCCAAGGAGTGAAAGTTTTCTGAATGAATGGAAAAGTCTGTGAACTGTGATATTTTTCTTTGTTTAAAAATGTTGGTGATCCTTGTGCTCAAGAATTTGAGGGTCCCTGTTATTCAGATGTCAGCCTAAGGCAATAGACTCTGAAATGCACTATGTACAATGGAAAATCATTGCAAAATGCTCTGGTTTCACTTTATGACATTTCTGACTGATACTGGGCACAAGTTGTCAACTGAGATAAACTTTCAGGTGAAACCCAATTGGAATAAAAGAGCTTATTATCCTCCACAGACAAATTCTGTGGAAATAAGTTATCTGGTCCTGGGACTCATTTCCTTACATTTTTAGATTCTACCACTTCTGTATTACAACTTCCATTCAATTTTCAAATTAAAAAAAAAAAAAAGGAAAGTTACCCTTTCCATTTTCCTGTGATAAATGACATTAAATTTGTATTCTTACCCTTGCTGACCAAGGCCACTGTTTATTCAGGGAGGCTCAAAAAGTCTTTGCCCTGGTAGTTCTCAGCTGAAGTTCCTTCAAACTTAGTTTAAAGCCCTTTTCTGGGTCAATTCCAAAGGACTACTTCATTTAAATATCAGCTTTTACAGAGATGATCCTTCTGACCCTAATTAAGTGGAGCCACATCCTTTACCACTTTCCAGGAAAATGCTATCTTATAAGAATAAAGCCTGAAAAATGTAAACTAATGAAGATATTCCAAGCTAAACAAAACTACTAATAAAGAGAAGCCAGCTGTTCAAAAACTAGCCCAGGCTAGGACCTTAAGAAAATGAACTTAATGGTAAGAGATTAAAAGCATATACAGTCGTCTGGGTCAATAATGCTAATTGTCCCTGGCTGGATGTGATCTCGCTTAGCTATGAACTATCATAACACTTGGCTTGAACCACATCTTTGTAATTGTGATTACAATTGTGATTTTGGGTTAACTACATAACTGTTCTGAGCTTCAATTTTTTAACTCATAAAATGGGGCTATAAATAGTCAAAAATGACTGATGTGAGATAATGCAAAATACTTAGTACAATAGCACCTGGATTATATATCAAATATGTATGAATCCTTTTAGTGTATACATACACTATAAAAATACCCTAAAAATAAGTTTCTTATACCAGAATAATAGGAACCATTTATACAATGCTTACTATTATTCCAAATAATTTACATGAATTGGTATATTTAATTCTCACAATAATCTTATGAGGTTGAACCTATTATCATCTCCTTTTTGCAGATGAAGAGATTAATGCGTGGAGAATCTTCACCAACGGTCAACCAAGTAAATTGTTGAGCTGTGATTTAACGTAGGTAAACTAACTGTAGCAATTGTCCTTTTAGACCCTTTGTTCAACTACCTCTATTGCACTGAATTATTGTCACCACACATGTCTTGCAATGATGTGAAAATTTTTTTGTTTTTTGATCATTTTAGTATTAACCCAGAAATTGTGTGTGAAGAGGTTGATATATTTTTAAATGCACCATACTTACTCTGTTGCATGTGGAGATCCATTCATTCTTTGTTCCATGAGTTTATTGGATCTGCTAATTTGTATACAGTTTAAAAATACATTGAATATTATAGGATAGGAGTTAATTCCTAGGGGATTCAGAATGGCAATCAGATAGTCTCAAGCCACCTAGGATCTTTTTCTCTCTCTCTCATATTCATTCTGAGTATAGAGAATCCTGAAGTTCTTATTAAAGTAAGGATCCCAGATCCCTTCCTTAGAGATCATGATTCAACAAAGTATTGAAATCTATATTTTTAATAATTAGTCCTGATAATTCTTATGATCATCAAGTTTAGAGAAACCTCATCCATTAAAAAATGACAACAAAATGTAATTCTGCGATAATTTTAACAGTATTAGACATTAATTAATACTTAATTAGGTATTATTGATTAATTCCAGGTATTGATATGAAATTAACAGATATAATGAGAATATTATTTCTAAAGTAAGAGCTTCAAGTATATGACAAAACTGATCTTATTGTTTCAAAGCAATTTTTCATACTACTAAAATTATTGGGAGTCACATTTCCAAAATATGATAAGTGAAATAAAAACCGAGTGTGTTGACCTGATCTAGAAGCAACCTTCCTAAGAATTTTTAGACTGAACTCTTCAAAGGAATCTGTCCATACTCGCAATGATTTTAGTCCTCAACACTTAACAAATTCAAGTTTCAGTTTTTATTGTTCCCAAATGAGGAGTTAACATGGCATAGGTTATTTGAGTTAAGAGTGCATGCCTAATTATGGGCACAGGCATTTCCATATGTACACTTGTGCATGTACTGTCTTTCTGTCCCTGGGGAAGGCACGAGGAGGACTTTGGGGTGATAGATCAGTTCCTAAGATGGTAACTGTGTTCAGTCATATCCCAGGATGAGTGACAGACTTTGCACTGTAAGACAGTTAGGATGGTAGCAGTGGAGGAGAAGGGAAATGTTAGATCTTAAGGGAAAGAAGTAAAATTGAGACAAAGTAATGTCAGGAACCTTCTTCAGACCTCAGATGCACTATGAGGTAGCATAATTCAGAATTTAATAATGTGGATTTTGGTTTTGTCTGGCTTCTATCGTCTAAGGAAATATATACGATTGTGCTTTTATACAAAGTGATAGCCAAGGTAATTGCCACTAAAAGGTGAGTTCACTGGTATTGTTATAAGCTTGACACTATAGGTGCTTCAGAGTGAGAATCATGTGTCCTCATTTTCTTCTTGTTATGTAATTATACCGTGTTTCCCAGAAAATGAGACCTAACTGGAAAATAAGCCCTAGCATGATTTTTCAGGATGACATCCCCTGAACATAAACCCTGATGCATTTTTTGGAGCAAAAATTAATATAAGACCTGGTCTTATTTTTGGGAAAACATGGTAGCTAACACGACAACAAATAGATTTTTTCATGTTTCCTTGCAAAACCCTGAAAGGTACTTCTATTGGTCTTATAGAGAAGGAAACTGAGGCTAAGAGGTGAAATAGTTTGCCCAAGTTCACACATGGCTAGTAGTAGATGTGAGATATGGACCTAGATATGTGAGACTCCAGAATTTTTAATAAGAACACTGAACTGTTACTAGCACTGTTTATCCCTCTTTGTGTGGTCAGCTCCTACCTCAGTCGTACCAAAATAGTGTCCATATGAGAAACTTAGAGATGTCTCTTTTCACCCTATGGAGATTTACCTCTCAGTCATACTGACCCTGCCTCCATCTTGGACCTTTCATCTCATTTCTAGTCACTAAGCTGCCTGAGACCAAATCTCCATCTTTGAATCCTGGTTCTCCTGACTAGACATACCCATACAAAACTTCCTGAATCTCTGTGTTGACTTGATTGCTTTTTCTTCTAATTTCTTTAGCTACATCTTTGCTCCCTTATTTTAACTTTTCTTGTTTTATGATAAATATACGTAAAGCTCTAAAGTTCTAACTCAGCTTTGGCTGTGTCTTACAAATTAACATTGAGTGTGCATCATTAACAATCTTTAAATATATTTTAATTTATCTTTATTTTTATTTTTTAAATTAAATTTATTGGGGTGACAGTGGTTAGTAAAATTACATAGGTTTCAAGTGTACAATTATGTAATACATCATCTATATATCACGTTGTGTGCTCAGCACCTAGAGTCAGTTCTCCTTACATAACCAAATCTTTGACCCCCTTACTCTCTTCTACCATCCTCCCTCACCACTTACCCTCTGTTAACCACTATTGTCTGTGTCTATGATATGAGTTTTTGTTTGTTTGTCTTGTTCTTTTGTTGTTTTCAGTTTTATATCCCACATATGAGTGAAGTCATATGTTTCTAGGCTTTTTCTGTCTATTTTGCTTAGCATAATAATCTCAAGATCCATCCATGTTGTCGCAAATGGCAGTATTTCATCTTTTCTTATGGCAATGTAGTATTCCATTGTGTATATATGCAACATCTTTATGCAGTCATCTACTGGAGGACATTTTGATTGTCTCCATGTCTTGGCCACTGTAAATAAAGCTGCAATGAATATTGGAGCACATTTATATTTACAGATAAATGTTTGCAGATTTTTTTGGGTATCTTTAAATGCAAGGATTATTCAGTGAGATAATAGTTTCCATATATTGGACTTTTGTCATTAATCTGTTATTAATTCCTAATTTTATTGCATTGTGAGCAAAAACATAGTATATGTGATTTTGGTGTTTTATAGTTTATTGAGTATTTAATGATTATTGGTGAGATAATTCATATCTATTATAATTATTATATTATGATTTATTTTTGTTATTTTATATTTTCATATGCTGTAGTTGTTTTTTCCTTCTCCCATTAGAGATAGTGTTTTCTTCTTTGGTTTAAAATTATGCATTCTTTTGTTGTTATTGTGAGTAACTATAACTTTAGAACCATACTAATGATTTCTATCTTTATTGATTTTTTGAACATATCTACCACTTCTATTTCTATCCTCCAATCATTTATCTTTTCTTTTACATTTTCTATCGGTTTATACTTTTCTGCTGCTTTCTGGGAGAGGATCTATCTTGCCCCTAACAAGCTCTGAGTATTTTTAACAGGCTCTTATGTCCTTTTGGTCTCAATATGCTGATACTGTCTAAAATTTTAGTATCAGCTTACTAAGAATGTGCTTTGCCTTTCTCTACTTTTGTCTTAGATTTCTTTCCCCCTCCTAAAAAAACAGTTAAGTCTTTGACTATTTTGCTTCCCATAGTCTCTTATAGCAACTCTTAAATTGTTAAACCTGTTTCTCCAAAAGTATTTTCGATGAGGGTCTTTGTACACTAAACTTCCATGACTGTTACTTCCATTATACTCTAATTTTTCAGCTCTTTAGTCACATTTTCTTTCTTTTTTCTGTTACTTTCTGGGAGAATTCTTACATATGATATTTATGTATTCTTCAGTATATATAAATCTTACTAGTTATCCCACTTGTTTCCTAGGATGGAGAGTCCTAGGAATGACAGAACCATTGTTTATCATGCCTATTTGCTTCCACTTCCCCAGGCAATTACGCTCATCAAATTTTCATCTTTAATTTTGTTTTCTTTTCAAAACAATAGGATTGGGAGACGGCAGTCCCCTCATATTTGTAATCCATCAGTTACAAGGTGGGAGCAGAACAATGAATGCTGGAAGGTGACATCTCAGTCCACATCTATTTTCTTTACCTTCTTGCCTGATATTATTCTATTTCTGTGACATTATCATGCAGAGACCCTAATAGTTTGGGCAGTCTGCTAATTTCTGAGCTGAAGGGTAAGGTACTGTTTGGCCAAAGGCAATAGATGTTAGAGCATTAATTGAAATTTTGTTTCTTTCACTCCTATCTGTGACTACCTTTCACCTCAGGCATTAGCCTTGACCTCTCACAAATGTGGCAGATCAAGTCAGCCTGTGTTCTTTCCATGTTATCTTATAATTTTTATTTTGTTTTGTTTTGTTTTGATAATAGAAACCGAGTTTCTCTTTATTGCTCTAGTTTAAGGTTGATGTTAAAGGTTAAAGTTAGCAGTTAGGCTCTTTTGCCATCTTAAGAATCCTTAAGTTTCTGTATTAGCAGAACCTTGGTTTCTCAAACTCTTCAGGACTTTAGATAAATTGGGGCTTGTCTTATTCTAGCTGGCCAGGCCCTATATACACACATGCAAACATATGTACACATCATGAAACTAGAGTTCCACCTTTAAATCCCAGACTTGTGTTTACATTCCCATTGTTAACTAATCTCCTGTGCACCTGCCTATTTGGATATTTGAACCTATCTGGGGTGTTAGTGTTAATCCTGTCAGGAAAACTGTCATTTAATATAGAGGGTGCCAAAAAATGTATACACATTTTAAGAAAGGAAAAAACTGTATTAGAATTGTAATAATATATACCGATAACAAAAGATGAATACAAGTCATGTGTATACATTTTTTGGCACCCCCGGTATAAGGAATGGGGTATATAGTTATGGAGGACAGTAAAGGCAAAAAAATCGACCAAAGTAACACTGAGATAGCAACTGCAGGAAGCAGAGACTGCTGCTGTTGCTGGGGGAACACTCAGATGAGGAACACACAGAATGGGGATGTCAGCATATAGAATCTTGGAGAAGGGGCACTCTAGAGCTCATACTAAGGCCTCTGAAAAGGCACCAGCCAACCGGGCTAATATCTGTGACTACAATGATACTGGTACTGAGAGTATAGAAATAATCGGAAACTGGGCCAGGTGTTACAGCTCAGTGATGCTAACAGAAAGAAAAAGCAGACTGGAAGAGATCTTCTGTTTCTCTCCTCCATCCTTCAAGTCTTCTTCTAAGCCCCCTACTAGCATAGCTGAACAGGGAACCAGCTGAAAAGGAGAAGTGTGGTTTGCACAGTCTCAGTCCCAGGTTCACAAAGCAGAGTACAGGAGAGTGGGTTTGGAGCTGAACAATCATTTCATTACTAACTGCTCTTGGATTTTCTGCCTACTTCATGGGCAACACACTTGTATTTACCTATATGGCTCTCTTCCAGTCACCTGCCAACTTGCCTGGTATGACGTCTAGTGAGCACTGGTCATATTCCAGGTTGGATACCCAATAGAAAGGGAATTGGCTCTGGGAAGCCTTTAAAGCTGTATGTGCCAGAGGCTCCCGAAGCCATAAGCTCTTATCAACTATTTTCTCCACTTACAAGGTCAGATTCCAGAAGAACATGACTTGAAGACTCTGATTAAAGCTTGCAGCAGCAGGTATATTTATCTGAATAAGGGACCTTTATTTCTACTCATCACTGAGAGAAAATGGGAACAGAGCTTATTTCTCATTTCTGATTTAGGTGGATGAGTAAAAAAAATCATGCATAGATTAGAAGACCTAATGCCCAAAGAGATTAGATGACTTGCTTCAGGTAATATAGCTCATTAATGCCAGAGCCATATCAATCTTCTGACTTATCCTGTGTTTCTCCTGTTACATTAGGGTATCAATTCAGTTTCACTTTAATTGTAGATATAGACAATGCACATTTACATATTATATATATATATATATATTATATATATTATATATATATATATATATAATATATCATATATATATCTTCCAAAAATTTGGCTCAGTGTATCAGAAGATATGAGTTTGGAAAGAGTAAATTCTTTTCTCTCTGCAGTTTGTGATCTAAATGGAAAGATAAAACATGTATGTACATGGCTATAATCCAAGGTAGAAGGAGACATTCTCTCCTGAAGCAAGGTAAGTAAGTAGAGTAGAGATCATTAATGTGTGGGGAAAAATAGAATCTATCAAAACTCCTCAAAATGATCACTCCAAATAGTCAGGGAATGCCAAATATTTAATGCAGGAATTTTATATAATTTAAAGTATTATATATGATAATTGCAAAAAAATTTGTCTTTTAACCTCAAGTGTGAGTTACCTAAATTTTCTGATTTACAATTATTTTTAATGCCATTTCCAGTAAAAACAAGCAAAGACAATACAACACACAGAAAAACTATATAGCCACAAGGATGTGCTCTCATTCTGTTTTGATTAAAATTTGTTGGGGTGACAATTGTTAGTAATGGTACATAGGTTTCAGGTGTACAATTCTGTAATACATTATCTGTATATCACATTGTATGTTCACCACCCAGAGTCAGTTCTCCTTCCATCACCATATATTTGATCCTGTTTACCCTCACCTACGACCCCCTTGCCCCCTTACCCTCTGGTAACCATTAAACTATTGTCTGTGTCTGTGAGCCTTTGTTTCTTAATTTGTTTGTCTTGTTCCTTTGTTGTTTTCAGTTTTATATACCACATATCAGTGAAATCATATGGTTCTCTGCTTTTTCTGACTGAATTATTTCACTTAGCGTAATAATCTCAAGATCCATCCGTATTGTTACAAATGGCATTATTTTATCTTAGGCAGAATAGTATTCCATTGTGTATATATACCATATCTTCTGTATCCAATCATCTATGAAAGGACACTTTGGTTGTTTCCATGTCTTGGCCACCATAAATAAAGCTGCTGCTTTCCATTATAGTATTGGAAGTCCTAGCCAGAACAATCAGGCAAGAGAAAGAAATAAAAAGCATCCAAATTGGGAATGAAGAAGTTAAATTGTGACTTTTTGCAGATGACATGATGCTATATATTGAAAACCCTAAAGACTCTATCAAAAAGCTATTAGAAACAATAAACAAATACAGTAAAGTTGCTGGCTACAAAAGCAATGTACAAAAGTCCATTGCATTCCTATATACTAACAGAAAAAGAAAAAAAAATCCTTTTGTAATTGCAACAAAAAGAATAAAATACTTAGGAATAAACTTAACAAAGGATGTGAAAGACCTATACACTGAAAGCTATATTTTAAAAAGAAATTGAAGAAGACACAAAGAAATGGAAAAGACATTCCATGCTCATGGATTGGAAGAATCAACATAGTTAAAATGGCTGTGTTACCCAAAGCAATATACATGTTTAATGCAATCTCCATCAAAATCCCAATGACATTTTTTAAAGAAATTAGAACAAAAAAATCATCAGATTTGTGTGGAACCACGAAAGACCCTGACTAGCCAAAGCAATCCTAAGAAAAAAGAACAATGCTGGAGGTATTATTACACTCCCTGACTTCAGCTTATACTACAAAGCAACAATAATCAAAACAGCATGGTATTGGCAGAAAAACAGACACATAGACCAATGGAATAGAATTGAGAACCCAGAAATAAACTCACTTAAATATGGACAGATAATTTTTGACAAAGAAGCCAAAAACCTACAATGGAGAAAAGACAGCCTCTTTAATAAATAGTGCTGGGAGAATTGCAGAGCCACGTGCAAGTGAATGAAACCGTGTACCAAATTAACTCAAAATGGATCAAAGACCGAAACATAAGACCTGAGACAATAAACTGCATAGAAGAAAATATAGTTACTAAACTTATGGACCTTGGGTTCAAAGAGGATTTTATGAATTTGACTTCATAGGCAGGGAAGTAAAAGTTCATTTTTAAAAAATGGGAGAGAGCCTGTATCCACTAGATCTACGGATATTACAAAATTGCATCCTTGTGTATTTTGTGTTGAAGTAGCTATCAATTGCAACACTAATTTATTGCTCAAATGTTGAAGAATACAAATCACCTCCAAATAGTTGAGTACAAATAAACTTCAAATAGTGCAGCTATTTACCATAGAAGTAATACAAATACGGATCTTGACAAAAGGAGCTAAGAATTTTGATGTCAATCATTAGGTTATTTTGCTGGTAATGTCAAATACTATTAACTGTAGTGATAAGACTGAAGATATTATAGTGATATATGAAGAAGATAATTCCATAATCACCAATAGTAAAAGAAAATCAGGATAAAGATCCAAAGCAGTGACATGCCTTTTGGGTTTTATTTGTTTATTTGGTGAACTGGTATCCATTGTTCCCAGAATGCTAATAATGTTGTAAAAAATCCTGAGATAT
Organism: Rhinolophus sinicus; assembly: GCF_057876585.1. Lineage (NCBI taxonomy): Eukaryota > Metazoa > Chordata > Mammalia > Chiroptera > Rhinolophidae > Rhinolophus > Rhinolophus sinicus. The sequence goes on along the minus strand of NC_142517.1, from coordinate 191,047,922 downwards.
TCTTACATTTTCTCCATTGCCTTTAGGCAGGAATTTCTTGACACCATTCAAGAAAACTGCCAACATACTTTGGACATTTGCTGGAACAATTTAGAATCAGAAAATTCTTTTAGCTAAACTATCTCTCAGAAATTTAAGCTCATTTTCTATTAGCTAAAATGCAAATTAATACTTCACTTGTGTCTTTTTTAGCCATCGGTACCAAAAAGTAGTTTTAAGTCTCCTTTAATTTATCTCAAGATTTTTCAACCTCAACACTATGGACATCTGGGCTGAACACTTCTTTGTTGTGGGGGGAAAGCTGTCCTGTGCATTAAGATGTTTAGCAGCATCTTCGGCCTCTACCCACTAGAGGTCAGTAGCATTCACTCCTCCCGTTATGACAACCAATTATGCTTCCAGACATTACCAAATGTACCCTGTGGGCAGAAACCTGTGGTTGAGAGCCACTGCTTTATTTTTTTTAAAGACTGCCTCTAACTTAAAGTATCTATTAGATTAGTACCTCATTATACTAATGAATCTATTTAAGGCAAACATGGGCATTGAGTTTGGAGAATTTATGATGTAAAAGAGGTGTGGAATTGGGAAGATGGGCTTGAAGAATATAGGACAATGAAGCATTTTACCATTAGTATTTGCCATTCATGCTCTTAGTAGACATTTAATATATATTTGTCAAGTAAACTGACCATTAAAGAGAAACCAGGTTTAGGGATTTCTGGGATGCAGAGATAAGAGTCATAAGAGGAAAGTGGAAGAAATGTAGTTCAAGAGGATATAAGTCAATATAAAACTGAAACAGGCTTTGCAGGAGGTCAAATGTTTAAGGCACAGCAAGATTTTGCGGGTATTCAAAGATTTTAGAGCTGGTGCTCAATCTTATGGTATTCTGACCCATCAGCAGAGGAAAAAGGGCTCTACAAGTGGTCCAAAAGGGGTTTCTTGGGTCTCTGAGAGTCCTGAGTCAGACAGGGAACTTGAGCACTGTTGGGGTTTGGTGAGGAGCTACATGTAAGGTACAAAGAGAGGTCCATAATAGATCATAAAGAAAATAAATGAAGGCATGAGTTTGGGGTCAGAGGAGACTGAATATTGAGAATGTACACAGATTGGGAAATGTGACTGGCTGGGCAAGCCTGCAGAACCTTTCCTGGTGTTAAGGTTCTCATGGAGCATGGAGTTTGGGTCCAGGACACCTTGCGCTTACTCTTAGTAGGATACTGTTGTAGGAGATTCTTACAAAATTATTTTGAGTAGCTGCGTGTTGTAAGTTCTGTGTTTTCATATACATCTTATAGCACATTGCCAACCTCAAATACTTTCGCTACTCTTCCTGTAACTAGATCACTTACTATGTTTTTCTTACACACAGAAGAAACATTTTTCTCTGCATTTTCTGTCTTGTTTAAATTTATGCAGCCATGGTTATTTTAATTAATTTTACTGTCTATATGAAAAAAATACTTTAAGAAAATAAATATTATTTCATCTATAATTATTGGTCTTAATATTTATTTTTATAAAAGGAGACATGAGAAACATCACCTAATTAAATGGGAAATATGGGCTTCAAATGTACTTAGGGTACAGGATTTAACATCTGGAAACAACTGTGCATGAAAGGTTAATTTCAGTTTAAATATTTTCTCTAAGAGTTGTCTTAGAATACTCTTTCCAAAACAAAGAATTAAACTATTTGTTAGATTTTCAAGTGTTTCCCTAAATATTCAAATGAAGTAGTGAGGTGGTGAAATCTCTCCTCTGGCTTAAGATATTTTCCACTGACTTATTGTAACTACACAGCATGTTATAATTCAGATGCATGTTATAAATACTTTGAATTACCTAATTTCCGAAGGAAGAAAATATAATCCGTCTTTGACATCTTTAGATATTATTTTTATTGTTTGATAAATTTACTAAATTGTATGTTTTAATTGAAAAACTGGCTACTGGGAAAAATTTAACATACATTTTATTAACCCAGATAGACTGTTTCTACATCATGATATACAACTGTATTTTTCTTGATAGTTTAAGATTTCCTTTGAGTCTCTGTAATGATATTAATCACAGTTGGCCATATGTTACTAATATTTGTATTTATCTATTTCTGTTATTAATTTAGGAATAGCAAATGTTATAGGTGGCCATTCCCTCTTTCCTTTCCCTTAGCAGATATTACCAAGTATTCTTCCTGCTCAGGCTACACACAACCTCAGAATCCCCCCAAATATGGCACTCCAGGCAGCTATTAATAATTTTTAGAGTGGAGATGAGTCTTCATGATGGCCAGTTTTATATGTCAGCTTGGCCAAGCTATCACACCTGTCATTCAATCAAACACTAATTTAGATGGTGCTGTGAAGGTATTTTTAAAATATGACTCACATTTATAATTAGTTGAGTTTATGTAAAACCAATTATTTTGAATAATTTGGACGAGCCTGATTCAATCTGTTGAAAGACATTATGAACAGAATTGAGATTTCCCATCGCTTCTCGGCCTTTTGGCTAAGATCAAGTGCAGAATTGAGATTTCCCTGAGGAAGAAGACGTTCTGCTTGTGGACTATAGCATCTGCTCCTGCTGAAGTTTCCAGTCTGCTTTTCTTTCTGGACTGCTGTACAGATTTCAAACTTGTCAGGTTAGCCCCCACTATCATTTAATCCAATTCCTTGCAACAAATCTATTTATCTATCTATATCTTCTATCTACTATCTATCGTCATCATAATCATCTCTCTCCAACAAATTCTATTTCATTTGTAAATACGCTTTCATTATCATGAACATAGGACACTTTTGGGCAAACATCAGAGGACACCATGAATTCATTGTGATGTATTTGCTCGGGGTGGGGGGAAGTAATTGATGAACATTAAGGAGTATAATGTCCAGAAAAATAATATTTTATTGCTACAGTATTTAAATTTTGTTTTTAAATCTGAGAACCTTCTTTGAAAAGCACTGTAGTCAAAGTGGATCATGTTCAGAGAAGACCAAACTGGCTGATGAGAAATAAACCATATCATATAAAGGAACTACTGAAACCACTGTATTCCTTAACTTTATACAGTGACATATTTCAATTATTTCTCGATAAAACTGGAAAAAATTATGATGTTTTATAAAGTCGTGTATCATCCCCAGCTCTCATGCCATGTTAGTAGCCAAAGAAGGACTCCCAAGTCTCCTCACTTCTAATCCAGGCTCATTTCTTTTCTAAATTGTTGACAGTGAATTACTGAGAAAACATGGACATGTAAAATTTCATTCCCAAATTGAGGGAGACAAAAGTTTAGAAATGTTTCTGTTTGAAGAGATCATTTTCATCCCTCATTTTTCTGTTATTTAGTTGTTTAAGTTCACATGTCTTACAAAAATTGATCAGGTTCCCTCTTCTAAAAGACAGTACCAGAGTTGTCTAACTTGTATCTAAGCTGGGAAGAAAATTAGTGGTAGAAATAACTTCCATTTCTTCATAAGAATAAAAGAAGAAATAATATTATTAATATAAAACCGAGCACTCATGAATTTAATCTTCAAGTTTTAATATTTACCTTAAATAAAACTAAATCAACACAAGATCCTTGAAGTTTGCCTAATTTTTGATTACATCATTTCCTCTAGTCCTTCATAAGTATATATTTGAGGTATCAGATATAAAAATAGTTAATTTACTATCTTCCTTTCATCTATACATGATTCTTCTTTTCTTAATTTTTACTTACAAAGCAGAATTGAAGACATTAAACTCTGGTTCTGTTTTTATATTATTATCAATAAACATATGCACACATATGTAATACCCATGTGCTTATTTCATGATCAGTCATTTATAAGTAGCAAAGCAGTAAAACAATTTTTTTTGCCTACTGCTGTTTCCAAGGTTGAGTCAAAAGTAACGACACTCAAAATACTCCCCATAGAATTTCAGTTCTTCTAAATTACTACTCTGAGAATTTTTTCAAGTAGAAAAATAAAATTTTCTTGCAAAATATTTTTTTATTCTATTTTTAATCTGGATTCAGCTAAACCACTTGAAGAAGCAAACTGAGTTCTTAAAGTGACTTGAGGATAAAAATAGAAATTATTCATTGTACCTGAGACTCAACCTTTGAGTCTGTTTAAGATTGAGTCTGTTTAAGATCCCTTGGTAGTCAATGAGCAGTTACATTTTTCTTTTTCTTCATATCATGCATTTTGGAAAAAAAAAAAAAAATGGACAGAGTGTGGTAACAGCACCCTTCCAAGATATGATCAATCCTGTTTTACTATGCTTTCAAAAAAATGATTTTTAGGTTTCCCTAGAAAAGTGGTTTCATTCATATGTCTCCTTTCAGCTCTTTATGCTTGCATTTCTTTACTTCTCTGAATACTTTAGCATTTCATAAACTTCAGCAGGTTGGGGCAAGTGGTAGTTGCTTATGTGATTTGATTCACATTGTATATTGGCAAATTTTCTCCCCAAAAATCAAAATAAAAATCCAACAATTTGAATACAATTTTTGAATTGAATTATAAGTTCTTAGAGTTCAGAGATGAATATTTTATCCTATTTTACCTCATGATAATGTGCTAAAATAGAAAAGGAAATTCATAATTAATCACAATTAATTCCTTTTTCATTTAGTTTCAGCTTTCTTTAGCAACAAACCTAGAATAATCTATAAATAATTACCAAAGATCTCATGAAAGCACTTATGTCTGTTTTATTTTGAATTAACAACTTTAATTAAACAAACAACTTTCCTCTTGAGTCAAACACATATTTAAATACATATTGAATTATTGGTCAATATTCTACAGAGCTTATTTCATGTAAAAATGAAAGCTACCATTTATTATTGAGTGCTTAATTTGTACAGTTGCTGTGATAGCACTTTGAAATAATTATTCTAACTTTACTGATGAGGAAATGGATTTTCTATTAGAGAGCTTAACTAAATTTTCCAGAGTCACACACTATTTGTTTGAGGATCAAGAATTTGAACTCATGTCTGAAATTCTAGCTTTAGTGTTCTTTAAAATTGTGCTAGAAAATTTGAAGAATTTTAGTTTGGTTGAGAAATAAAAACACAAATACATTTACAATAGCCGTCTGTCTTCAGAAAGAATAAGCACTTTAAACTTCATTTTGCTTATTTCAATGGATATTTGTTGTTATCTCTTGAGACCACTGAGTTGGGAAATCTCAATAATATGGAGATTAGAATGACATGAGCTAACTTCTAAAGCAATTTTCATGACAGCAAGTTCATATTATGTTTATAGCAATACTGTTTATGATTAACTTACTTCTCTATTTCTTATAAGAAGCATTTAAAAATGGTTTGGGGTCCATGTCATATGCACAGGGATAGTTCTCAGTTGTCTTTGTGCCCCAGTCTATCTGAGAATAGGGTATATTCATCTTAGTAACATTGGATCATGACAGTGGTATTAATATTTCTTGGTCTAGGACGAGAGGTGATATTTGTTTTTCTCCCCCCACTTTCCATCTGCCAGTTATGTTTCTGGGCAAAATGTGATCGAGGAAGGCAAAGTCCCTGTTCCCTTGTTGCTGATACCCAAATGGGTATCAGGAGGTTCAAGGCAGATTTTCTGTATACTTAGAATATGCTGCCACGTGATTCAGCTATTCTCTTCCTCCATAGTATGTTGAAAAGCACTGTTTAGAATATGTGTTTCTTGTTAATGACTGTAGTTACAATAAGCAATTTGGACAGGTTTCAAAAAAACAAACATATTCACCTGTTCCCAAACAGAATAAATAGTGGGATGAAAAAGGAAGAAAAAAAATCATGAAACTGGAAATATTGATGTACTGCTTGTCAAAACCAGATCAACTATAAAAAGAGAAAAGTCAGTCTGAGAACAGCAGATAGAAAATAACTTACCAGAAGACTTTAGGATGAAAAGAGCCAACGCTGATCTTACTGGTAGAATCCTTATTCTTTTTTTCTGGAAAAATGTACCTCAGACAGTCTATGTTGCCTAGTCTTTATCTTTCTTGGTATTATTTCTGATATCCCTGATTATTTGGAGTCTTTGAATATCTTTATCTAGGCAGATCAAACTACTTTTTTAAAAAATGTTTTACTGTCAGGGCCCAGGAAAGTGAAAATAAACTGGCTATACATTATAATATTTTTCTGCATACTGCCTGAATCCTAAGAACAAAAATATTTATAAGGTATGTGGCAATGCATAAAATCTCTTCTTTATATTTAGGTAAAAGGATTTTAATGAATCAATCCAGAAAACTATAACTAGCAAACTTGTGTGTGTGTGTGTGTGTGTGTGTGTGTGTGTAGGGGGGTGGGAGGAATGAGATGCCACCAAAAATTTAAAGATAGCACTGAAAATATATTTGCTATGGTTGAATTACCTAACTTTAAAGTCAACCAGGAGAGACTTAAATATTATCATCTATGAATTATTTTTAAGATAAGTCATTCCTTAAGAGATAATCCTGATGTGACTTGATTTGTATGGTTGTGGGAAATGACTACCATGAACAACTTTTCTCAAAATAACCCACTCTGCTTTTTGTAATGTCAAACTTATCCCCATGGACATTGTAGCTTCAATCTTGCAGGCACAGAAGTCTAGCAGAGGTAATGTGTGCAACTTAATTCACTATATCAAGAAAGGAGTCTATGGAATCACATAAGTCCAGAAAGTATTAATAAAAACTGTAATTAATGTGTCAAGAAAGGCAAAACATCTTTATGGAATTGATATTTGTTAAGATGAGATTTCCTGACTCTCCCATGGGGATTTAATAAAATTATCTTTATTAACAATACTGTTTTCACAAATCATAAAATATGTTATAGAAAGAAATAGCTAGTATTTGCAATATCTTTAGTCTTGGCTCATTGCTATGTCTTTTCCCTAGCTCCCTATTTCCTCATGCTCTAATTTTTAAACCAGTGTTTTCATTACTTAAATGTTCTGTGCCTTCTATAAAAGCTAAGTGTGGGATCTGGAAAGTATGAAAAACACACAGTGAGTGTAATTTTAAGCAATGATCAAATCACCCATGATTAAAACTGTCTAGTGATTAGAAAGAATTACATGCACTCTTTCACCATAGTCTGCCGCACCCTGTGTAATCTATCCCTGGCCTGCCTCACCGATTTCATGTCATTCTGCACTTCTTTCCATTCTACAAATATTTATTGATTATCAGCTGCACACCAGTAATTCTTCTAGTTGCCGGACATCTAAAGTGAAAACACAAGCGCCATGGTGTACCTGCTCTCCTAGAGTGAGTCTTCTAGCAGGAAGAGATAAATCTGTCAAATCAGTGAATGTTTATTTTTCTATGCATTTATACCTATAGAAAGTTATCGGGGGGGGGGGGGGAGCACTTACTTTAATCCCTACTGATTGCCAGTTTTTATTTGATGTCTTTTGATAAAGGAATTAAAGGAGATTATAATTATAACACTGCTGTTAGAATGAATCAGGTACAAAGAATGTCAGACTTTATGTCAATACATTCAAGGTTCAATGGAGTGTTTGATTGTTGTAACATTTTGTCATGTGCCTACCCATTGGCCAGGGAATATTGGAGTATCTTGACTTGACTAAGGAGATTATTTTCCCACAGGAAAATTAGGGTACTCTTTCAGGTGTGGTGGCTGTCATGAAAGTTAAAGTATGGTTGGTCTCTGTGTCCACAGGTTCTGCATCCCCAGATTCAACCCACCCTGGATAGAACATATTCAGAAAATAAAATGTACATTGTTTCTGATGTGTACCATGTCATTACACCTGCCATAGTTGTGTCTGTACTAAAAATGTACAGACTTTTTTTCTTGTCATTATTCCCTAAACTCTACAGAAAAACAATTAGAGTTGACCCTTGAAAAATGCAGTGGTTAGGGACACTGGATATCCTGCCCAGTTGATAATCTACGTCTAACTTTTACTCCCCTCAAATTGAACTACGCTCAGTATCTGTATGTAGGGCACTGGTTTCAGGTACCCAACAGCAGATAGCAAAGCCTCTGGATGGTCAAGTTCTCTATATAAAGTGGTGTAGGTCAATGCATACAGTCAGCCTTCCACATCTGAGGATATCCAATTATGGATCGAAAACAATACCGGTATTTACTGAAAAAATATCTATGTGAGTGGATCCATGCAGTTCAAACCCATACTGTTCAAAGGTCAACTGTGTTTACATAGCATTTGCACTGCATTAAGTATTATAAGTAATCCAGAGATGATTTAAGATATGTAGGAGGATATGTAAATGTTACACTATTTTATATAAAAGACCTGAGTACCTGTACATTTTGGTATCCCCGGGGGTCCTGGAACCAATCCCTTGTGGATACAGAGGGATGACAGTACTAGGTATATTTCTATTTTTATTCTCTAGTGAAAAAAGTAGGACATACATTATGGTGTCAGTTTTCCAAGTGGAGAATCTGCATACTTGGAAGGTCAAGTTGCACAAGGCTATTGAGGTCACAAGTGGCATGAACCTGTTTTAATTTCAAAGCTAGTATGTGTTTCATTCTCAGGGCTTATTAAACTGAGGCTCAGAAAGGAAATTTAAGGAGTTTCCGAATGTCGTGACATAATATGCACAATATTGTTTATAGATCGGGATGTGATTTGTTTGAGGAAGTGGTCTATGGATTTAATTAGATTCTTGAAAACCCTGTGACCAAAAAATATATAATAATAATAATAATAATAATAATAAGAATAATAATAAAGCTAAGAACCACTGTATGCATACCACATCTATTAAAAGAAAGTAAACAAATATGAATCCCCTATCACTATGCAGCTCACATCTTTTTCTTTCATGTTTGAGAAGCTATGAGAAACAAAACTAAATTATGAATAAGGCAATGCATTCCACTATTTACCCTTAGTTTGGGATTATTTACACTTCTGCTTTCAGGGAAGCATCCCACAGAAGCATATCTGTAAGGGTTTGAGAGGTAGTGACAAATATGTACTCACGTCTACAGTCCCTTGAATCATCTCCACATGAAATCATAAAGGACTCACATTTAAACTCTACTCCTTTTAACACTTGCATAAGTGGGAAACGAAGATTACCATTTTTTTCACTACTACGTCACATCACGAAAGAACTCAGACCACCTCCTTTCTAGCTTGTGTAATTGTCTTAAGGGAGAACTAAACGCTAGAGGAGATTAACCTTAAGGTCCACATAAGTAACTCGATTGGAAGAGAAGCTGGAGACCTATCTGTCAATGAAGTTGCACTACTTTAGAAAATACAGTTAGTCATGGATTCCCCAGGAAACCAAAACAAAACGTTTATTTTTGGCTCTAAAAGTAAAATTATAGGTATAACAGATGTGAAAGTACTTTAGAAAAGTAGTTAAAGCATGAGAAAAATGTGAAGGCTTATGATGGAAATGATCCTTCTGCCCCCTTCTCAAAAATGCTACATTATAATTTGCATGAAAAAAACTGGTAGTAACAAAATGCAATATTAAATAAGAATGTGTAAGTAGGGGGTAATTTAAGAGTGATGGGTATTATGATTAAGAATTAGCATACTTTGGTAGGATTATCTAAATTTATTTTTTCAGTGATTTTTATTTTGGGTACTTAAGAATGATATTTTTTTTTCCCTTGGGAGCACAGAGATTAATACAGGTTAATTCTATTTGCATCTTGCTGAGTGTTCCAAGACGGCTCATGCAGGATCAGGAATCAAGCACAAATGAATTCACACAACGCCCTTCTTTCCTGGGTGTATAGTCGTTTCTGAGTTCTCACACATAGATGAAAGTTAAAATTCAATGCTAGGTGGATAAAAAAAGACTACTGTTCCAGCTTCAGAATTCTGTGTGTGTGTGTGTGTTTTTTTTTTTTTTTTTTTCCTCTGTTAAATGATTTAGGTAAACAGTATTTCTCCATGTACTCGGTCCTTATTTCCTAAGTAAATATTTTTATTAGATTGAGGAATCTACATGTATCAGTCCAAAACTGTGTTGTATAATCTTGGGAGTATACAAAGAGCCAAAATTAACCCAAAATTGTAATTCACTAATCTTCTGGCATCTGTCAAATTGCATACAGGTATAACCAACTACTACTGATCTGGATAATAAGAAAGAATGAGTTTGGTGGGTTCAAACTAATGATACCTGCAATTTATAATATGTTGATTTTGTGGGGCCTGTAGGTCTTTCAAGTGAAGATATCTAATAGTGAGCTCTGGTTGCCCAGAAAGTATCTTGTGCCAAAGATAAAGATCTGGTACATGCTAATAAATGGATACTATTTATTATGTTGTATGTCTAAGTGGGAGTAACTAAAATGAGTTATGGGATAAAGTAAGGAGTGGAGGATGGAACCCTGGGAAAATCAACATTTAAAGGGCAATTGAGAACAATCCTATAAGAAAAGAACATGTTAGTATGGGTTTTCCAAGATGTGGACTGAATTAGATGTGCAAGAGATTTACTAGGGAGAACATTTGTAAAGGATAGAAGGGAGAGTGAAAAGGAGTAAGACGGGAGAAATCTCAAACCGAGATGTGGATCTGACACCTGCAAAAGGAGAAACAGAAGAAAGCATGTGATAGAAAGAGACTTATACTGCAATGCATTTATACCATGAACAGTGCAGGAGGAGTGTGAGTTTGGTACAAATGTGGTGAATCCAAAGGCACAGCAGCTAGGGCTGTCAGTCATGTGGGCTTCCTGAAGCAAAATTTCTTAAAGAAGATCTGAGAGGCAGATCTTAAAAATATGAGAGCAACGAGAAAGAACGGTGCTACCAAAGTCACAAACAGGAAGTTGTATATATTATACAATTGTGAAGGGAAATGATGGATAAATCATTTTAAACTACAAATTTGAGCCTGAGACTTTCCTCTGTGAAATCTGTAGTTAATAGTCACGTGCAAAATGTGCATAATTGGAAGCAACGTTAATATTGGAGAAAACATACTTCGGGAGAAGATGATGGATTGGCTTTAAAGTTTGGAACAATTTATAATCTTCAAAGGTGTACTTTGAGTTGATTTGAAATATTTTGCACTTGAATTTCTTAATGGAGTTAATTAATCACCTCTGATTTCTTTGCAAACACAGCACCAACCAGAAACAACATAGCCAAGTAGTACAAGTAGAAATGAAACGCTATCTCACCTACATATTTAGTGGTGAGAAACTTTAATTCTTACTTCTTATAACCACAGCTGCTCAATTTCTATATTACCTTTCTTTGGGGATTTTAAAGTTATCACCTTTTTCTATCAGCCTTATGGGCTTATTCCTGAAAAACATGAGTACACATCTCAAAATCTCTGCCTAGATGCACATAACTGTCAACCAATGATCCAGAAGCAAGGATCCACTTTCAGAAGTACTTTGGGATGTGTCCATCATGTAAGCACTACAACACAGATATGGAATTAAAAGAGAGCAAGGAGAGGGTGGGGAAAATCTCTATTTCAGGTCACTCTGACCTACCAAGCTGAATGATGACTTCTCTGATGGCCTCCCCCAAGACTTTAGAGTGTGATTGCTCCTCATAAGAAGGGAGACAGATTGTGGGTGTGTGTGGAAAGTGCAAGATGGAAACCACAAAAGATGGGATGGCTAAGTCCTGGGGTAGAAAAAAGAGAGGGGATAAGGCAGATTAAGACTATCAGTTCCATAAGGGTGGGCCTCATGTCTATTTTTGCTTTTATTTGATCACCAGCCCAGTGCTGACCTATTGGCAGAAATCAATAACTTGCAATTCTCATGTTCAAAATTAAATGGATTTTGTTCTCAAATTGACTCATGTTTTAAATCTAATTTCTTCAATTGTACAGTTCAGGAGAGCTCAAATTGTACAGTACAGGAGAGCGCCACTTTCTATGGTTTACCCCGCAGAGTTTAGCCTTGTTCTGGAAACAGTATAGATGTTTAAGGACTATTTGATGGACTTGTACTGTTAAACAGTTTTAATGTGATTTAACCTCTGAGATGTTTAGTTTCCATAATGTGATCACTATTGATATCCCCTTTTGTTTCTGGATGATAAATATCCAGTCCTGACTGTTGAGGAGAAAGTCTTCTGCGTTCTTCAGTGTCTAATAGTTTTGACACTTCTCTTTACAACTCTGAAGGAAAGAGGGGTGGCTCAGATCATCTTATTAAAATCCAAACTGCCTCCTCATATGTATCTGACTGGAAATAACAGCCAATCGATAGATTTTTTACATATGAAATAGCTATATATTGAAAAAACATTCCAGAATAAGATAAAGGTGGGTCCCCACATCCACCATAATCAGACTTCTGGTTGGCATCCACTCCTCTGGGTTTATAGGCTTGCTCTTAAAATCACCACTTTAATAGAATCATATTTACATTTTTTAAATTTCCAGGATATGTTGATTTTTAAAAACTAGAACAATTGTATGACTAATATCTAAATAGAAAACACTTTAAAAAGATACAGCATTACAGTAATCTCTATTTCCATTTTTCTAAAAATGAAAAAGTCTATAGACACATACACATTAGGGAAATGTTATATGCCATATAAATGTATATATTATATATACATATATGCATATGCATACAAAAAATACATACATACACACAGAGCATAAAATTAACAATACACTTCTGAATACAAGCAAGAGTTGCAAAACTCTGAAAATATGGTTATGAATATAGATTGTGTTTAGCTTGTTCTTATTTTTGACACTGGCAGAGCTTCAGAATTCTTAAAGCTGAAAATCATCATTTTTGTTATTTCACAATTATGAAACATATAAAATTGGAGTGCTTTTAGAGATGTATGTGATGATGAAAACAGGAGAAGCCATTAAGCTTCAATACATTTATTAAAGTGTTTACAGATCAAGGTGATTTTATTTTGAGCTGAATTCAGGTGTAGAGATGACATCAGTAATCCATCTGAATTGTCCATTACTCCTAATACTAAAAAGAAAAAAAGTAAGAAAAAGCTAATGAAATCTATAATGAAACCAACACTGAGAAACAACTTGAGGCAGAAGAAATGTATAAGTTTATGGAAAAGTTTTCTTTTTAGGAAGACTTTCAGATTTTTGAAGATAAAATAATATTGGTTACATGTGTATTTCTTCACAATGATCAGATATTCCCTATTTACTTCTTGTAGACATTTCCATAATCATCAAATTGAACATGCAAGTTTGAGTTACTTCTAAACTTCCACATTGTATTAAGGGGAAAAAAAAGAAGTTGCAAAGCATAATGAGTAGTACAATTCCTTTTATGTTGCAAAAATATATTTTATATTGTTAATAACAGATATATATCTACACATGTATAGTTCTGTATACATTAATATGTCAGGAATAAAATACTACATTTACTTAATAGTGGTTGATCCTGAGGTGGAGGTTTGTGAGAGGTGATGGAACACTTTGTAATTTCATGTTCTACCTTTCAGTATTCTGAAATTGTTGATCATGTATTCCATTGCTTTTATTTAAAAAGTCAACAAAGACTCCAGGCCCTTATAAGATTTCTTGTAAGATAGAGAAGTTTGGTTTCTAGCATTGTTTAAAAAGAATTTTTCTTTTTGATAAATTCTAATTGTTCTCATAAATCATTTTAAATTGTTGTTGCTTCTCCCTTAAACTGGTTGTAACGTGGGTTATGTGTAGGGAGTTAGAAAGATCTCTCACTAGGCAGAATAAGAGTACGATTTGTGAAGGAGATCACTGAAAAGTAAGGGTATTGACAGATTTTGGGAGAAGGAACAGAAGTTCAAGGAGAAAAGAAGACTTCTGGAATAATGTACAAAGTTCCTCCTCCTCCTCTTGACACCAGAAATGACTAAGAATGTACCATAGGTGAGTTGGCCTCTCAGAGAACAATGAGGGCTGAAGGTGCATCATATATTTTTCTCAGATGAGAGGCAATTGAGCTTTCTAGTGGAGGCTAGAGAGTTGGCATATCAGGGAAAGCAGGAAATTTAGCAAAGTTTCCACCGAAGATAATGATAAATTCAGATACTGAGAGAAGAAAACGTATGTGGTAAAAATGGTGGATTAAATACCTAGATCACTACACTTCCTCAAGACACCATTAAAATGCTAATCAATGGCAGATAGGGGTTAGAAGTCCTTCAAAATGAAGAGATAAGAGCAGACAAGAGACACATTAATTTTTTGAAGCAAGCAACTGAATGGAAGTTTGCGGAAGATCAAGTTGAATACCAAGTGACTGCACAGAGGACTCCAATGACAAGCAAACTTATTCATGATGCAGAATTCCAGAAAGACTCAAGAATTGGAGGCCCCATTTAATGATGGCATCCAATGTGAGGTGCGGGGTTGCGTTTGTTTGTATGTCTATATAAAGAGAGAATTAGAACCTGCTCATCCCGGCAACGGCAGTAGTCTGAGGAGCATTCCATCATATGGATGCCCACGCCCATGCTCAGAAGTTCTGACTTAAGTGAGTCTGAATGGCATCTAGGCAAGTAGAGTTTTAAAAGCTCCTGACATGATTATGACTTGCAACCAGAAGAGGGAACCACTGCTCCTATACAAATTGACCGTTCTTTAGAAAAGCAAACAGGCTATAAATGTAGGGACCTTTCCCGTCTTATAGTAGTGAGCTAGAAAGAGAAGCATTTTACTCTCTAAGTTTTCTTTTCCTTGGCCATCCTGCCTCCAGTCCTGCCTATTAGTGGCAATGTGACTTTCCCTCAGCTAATCATTACAACACTGAGTCAGTCTCTAGCTGGTGCAACCCGAACCTAGCAGATGAGGTTATTGTAGGTCAGACATGTTTTATATATTAAGGAAAAAACAAAACAAACAACAGAAAAAAAACAGCATCACTTTCATGCACCATTGAATGACAATCTTGAAAACATTTTTTCTCTTGTTTACATATGACTCTGTGCCTTATGATAAAAATAGACAGTTCAAAAGAAAGAAACAGCGCAGGTGGTCAAAGAGTTAGATGCCCTTTGGTGTTGATTTTGACACACAGATTGCTGCATTTAAAATTAAGCATGTAGGATTTTCACGTCATGTGTTTTCATAGCATGAGAGCAATTTTGATTATTATAAGACAGTATTGCCCTGAAAATAGAAGGCTGTCCCATAGAATGGAGGCAAACGAGGATTTAGAATTCTTGTAGGTTGTCCTGTCAGTACTAATTTGAGTGCTAAAGTTCCATTTGCAAACCTAAGTAAATAGGAATGTAGACAGCTTGAACAAGATGAAATTGTGACATCGCCCAAAGGAACATGCTGATCAGGGAGCACTCACCATGAATTTGAATCAAAAGCATCTGCTACAACTTTAACTCTGCTTCGTGCTGTTGGGACCGGATGGCGAAAAGGAAGGTTTAACCCGTGACACCTGGGATGGAGGGCAGAGTGCCATACACTAGCCATTCTCATAGCCTCTCCAGATTTTTGCAGCACGTGGGGGCTTGTGTGAGACAATGACTACATCTAATTCCTTTGCAGCTGTCAATCACAGTGGGCACTGGCAAATTCGGGTTCCTGAATTCATCAGCAGCAATAAATATTTATTGCATGTTTAGCGAGCACCTTGGTAGCAAGACTGAATTTGCACTAAATTTGAGTATGAAATGTCTTCTTATTTAGAAAATACACGTAAAGACACATGACAGAATTCTTTCCCAAAGAAATGATAAATAGCTGCTTATATAATAAAAAGCCTCCAAGCCTAATATCACCCAGGGTCTTTGATTGAATGAAAACCTATTGTAGGCACAGAGAGAAAGACTTCCTTTGGATCTGAGGATTTGGGCCCTATGTAAATCCCACAGTATTATCTCAGCTAGCTAAGGCTCTATGCTTGAGTAGACAGCCTAAGAAAGTGGCAAAGTGGTATTGTTTGGACTTCTAAAGTTTTAGTTTTATAGAAACCACCTGAGGCAGGGCAGAGCGTCAGAGGGAACAGACGTGCCTTCCTACATACACGGGCAAGGTTTAGCTTCAGGGGATATCACAAAGAGTTTCAACAATTACTGATCCAGGAGAGCTAACCAAGTTGAAGAGTGGGATTCATGCTACTTATCCACACTCCCCATGGGCAATGGAAGCAAAGCCTTCATATGCAGACATAGGCAAGAGTTAAATAAAAAAGTCTCTTCTCCCCTAACGGTTCCTAAGTTTCTTTTCCCTTACAGTCTGTGTTCAGAGCTGCGAGGAATACAAAATATTTTCCTACTAACTAAAAATGACCTTTTGCTGTTAGACTATACTTATGAGGGGAAAAAAAATCTGCCTCAGTCAATTTATTTATTTATTGTTGTTCTATCCTGATCACTAAGGCAAGTTGAAAACATAAACAAAGGGAGAACCACTTTCCTGAGTGGAAATGAGATTGAAAAGAATGAATAAAAACTAGTCCCAGAATAATGAGATTTTAATTTTTAATTATCAAACGTTCTTGATTTGGTGTGGTGTGGTGTGAGGGATTTGTGTGTGTGTGTGTGTGTGTGTGTGTGTGTGTGTGTGTGTGTGCATGCATGCATGCATGCGTGTGTGTGTGTATGTACTCATTTTTATACATATAAGTTTTCTCTATGCTCATGGTACAAGAATAGTCAGGGCAGCGAGTAACAAAACTTAACGGAAAAGGCACTCCTGTGAGTAGATACATTTGTAAAAATGTCCTTCTTCCTTCAGGTGGACTGCTACCCAGCCACAGGGTCAATAGATTGATGATTTCAACCCTCACTCAATCTCCACCCCACTGCAGGTGCTTTTGTATAGGGCACAACCAGCATAGTCTAGCTGGTTTACCATCCTGGAAAGGAAAATTCACTGTTGTCCTCCTTTCTATCTTCTTTAAATTATCTCATGAGAAGACAAAAACAAAAGCAAACAAACATTACTTGACAAATTTTTCTACTCCAAGGGATGACATAGTTAAATAAGGCTGTAAGCTAAAGATTGAAAATATAAGGTTCTCAGTGCCCTTGGAAATACAACATCTTTTGCATATGCACATGTGTATTTTTCTAGGGGCAAAAGGTTTACAAATGTGTCAGTGACCCCAAAAAGTTAAGCCTTAGGCCAAAGTAGAGTGGAATTAATTAGTTATAAACATTCACTAAGGAATAATTTAACTTTTAAAAAGTGCCCCTGGATTTTCCAAGTGAATTTCTAATGCATTAGGTCTGAATTCACCAATATTGCTTGAAATTTTTATTTCATAATTTTAAGGGATGATTGCAAATGAGAAGTTTTAGCAAGTTGTTTATAACATAACATTTTAATCTCAAAATCCAAATGAGTGAACTTTAGAAGTTGGACTGGAAAAACTTGATGGTCCACTTTAACTCCAGTTTTATAGATACTTAATTTTTCTCAGGTTCTATTTGTAGAGGTGATAAGCACATTCTAAATCTGAAAAAAAATAAATTCTTCAAAAAAAGCCAAATAAAGATACTTGCCTCTTATGACTAGATGTGTGTTTTCTTTCATTTATTATTAGTCCATGTTTCTAGTTTTCCCTAGCACATTGGCTCCCATTTTGAAAATAATATTTAAAGATTATAAAGTTGAGCTAATTTCAAGTGATGTTGTGTACTTTTCTCTGTCTCATCTGAGAACCATACAGTTGGAGAGCAAGAAACGTCTTGCTATTTTTCTCTTTTAAGCAAGATTATACACCACTTGGCTAGATTTTTTTTTCCATTTTTAAAGATAAATTAGTTAAAGGATTTTCTTCTGTTTATGTACCATATAAACTTATGAAATATATTTAATAAAATGACATTATTAATAAATTAATTGTTTATCCATATGATATACACTATAATGTCTGCATTGTTGCTTTAGAGATCTTGGGATTCCCTAAATATTTTAAAGTTTTATCACAGTAAAACATCGTTACTTTGGTTCCACAGTTTAAATTTTCTGATTTTTTTCAAAAGGGCTAACGCTGAAGTTAGCCTGTATGCCTTTATAATACCATCTTTGTTTTTGAAATTTTCTTAACATGCTTTTCTTCATAGATGAAGCAATTTGTTTCATAAGCATGCCTACATAAAACATAAAATGCAGTTTTATTGAATTTGATAAAACTGATTTTATGCATTTGTCTTCCTGTTCTCCTTTAACACTAAGAACAACAATGAGCTTTATTCTTGAGCCTGAGAATGACAAGCAATTTGCTTCACATAAATATTTCCTTCAGTTCATAAGTATACATTTTCAGAAAGAATTAACATACTTTGTAGATTTCCTATAACTCATTATCTTAAGATTTAAAGAAAAAAAAAAAAAGGATAAGAGAAAACATCTAACAACACTGCCTGCATTTTCCTTAGAAGTTTTCTGAAGATCTCTCTATTCCTCAGTTTTGATGGAGATTAGAATTCTGATCATCTGATGAAACTCTCTCCTTTCTTCCTTTCACCCAATTTGTTTGTTTATTTTCTAATATTAGAATTACAAAATTAATGTGTGTCTATTTCAAAGCATATCATTTAAGCAATGTGATACTTACAATTGTTAGAAGTCAAGTAGTTTTTAAAGGTTCTTTTGGTATAGAACCCTTCACCTGAAAACACAGGAGTAGAAACCAGCTGGAGTAATACCAGGCATCCAGCCATGTCAGGTCTGATGCTTCCTGGGCACTCCCTTGTACTACCCCAATTTTCATTTGTGACTTCTGTCCTTTGGGAGCTCTTATCATGGGGTCAATGGCAGGCCCTTCAAGTCTTAATCCATTTCCTGGCCTTAAATACGCTCCTTCCCTTTAAAGCTATGGTATTTCACTTTTGGTTTCCACACAGCTTTGTCTCTAGCCAGGAAGTGGAGTCCTTTCTGGAAGCCCCTCTTTATCCACTCTCAGGTCTATCCTACTATGCTTCAGAAAGTGCCATTTCTGAATTCAGATACCTGTGTCCAACTTGGGACCTGCTAAGGCCAGAATTGACTTCATATAGTGTTTCCCTGAAAATAAGACCTCGCTGGACAATCAGCTCTAATGCATCTTTTGGAACAAAAATTAATATAAGACCCAGTATTATATTATATTATATTATATTATATTATATTATATTATATTAATGTTACATTATGTTATATAAGACCCGGTGTTATAGTAAAATAAGACTGGGTCTTATATTAATTTTTGCTCCAAAAGACGTATTAGAGCTGATTGTCTGGCTAGCTCTTATTTTTGGGGAAACATGGTATTTATTTCAGTCATGTGGGGGAAACACAAACATAACTTGTGGTCATCTATCAAGTTCTATTATTTGGCAAATACTGAGAATGCATCAGACCCTCTCCTAGGGGTTATCCCATATTAAAAAAAAAAACTAAGACATTTTATTCCAATTCTTAAAACCAGTTAAGAGACTGTTATGGACTAAATTGTGATTCCCCAAAATTAATATGTTGAAACTCTAATGTCCAATGTCACTATGTTTGGAAATAGGTCCTACAAGGAGGTAACTGAGGTTCAATGAAGTCATAAGGTGGGGCTTTAATCTGATAGGACTAATATCCTTATAAAAGGAGGAAGAGATATGGGAGCTCTCTCTCTCTCTCTCTCTCTCTCTCTCTCTCTCTCTCTCTCTCTCTCTTTACAGCACACAGAGAAAAGGCCATATGAGGACACTGTTAGAAGGTAGCTTTCTACAAGTCAGAAAGAAAGGCCTTAGGAGCAACCAACCTTGACAACACCTCTATCTTGGATGTCCATTCTCCAGAACTGTGAGAAAATATGTTTCTGTTGTTTAAGCCATTCAGCCGGTAGTATTTTGTTACGGTAGCTCAAACAGACGAATACATGTAAGATAAGGCACAAAAAATTATGATCAAAGTAGTATGTGAGAAATAGCATAAGAAAAGAGAACCAGGAACAGAATTAGGATTCTTCCTTTACTGAGAAGAAAATTGTATTATTATTATTATTTTCTCATACTATTTCTCCCAAAGTATCAAGGCTCAGAAACTTTGAGAAACCAGGAAAAAAATGTAGTTGTTCACCTGAACTAAAACTAATGAAAAATAGTTCTGTTCATTTGCTGTTTTTTATTCTCCTGCTCTCCCTCCTGCAACTTTTTATATATTTTTGCTATTGCTCTCTCAGGTACACATAGAAGTCCGAGTATAGAGCCCAACTATAGTTAAATGGTTATTGACATAAGATAAAATAAACAATTTCTCAAAAGGAAGCAGATCTCGAAACTGGGAGAAAAAGTTGCCGTCATTTCCAGACCCCATCTACTGTGTGTCTTCTAAGCTTCTCTACAGGCAATTTCTCCTTTAGAATGAAAATGCCTAAGAAATAAAATGGAGTAATGTCTACATTAAAAGTTAGACATAATGGGTCTCATGAAACAAAACAATAGTCAGTGATAGAATTGGTTGATTTCCACTTTTGTAAAATCAAGCGTTGTTTTGCTTCTTGAATCTTTTTTTTTTTTCTTTTCTTGCTTTAGTATTTAATTAATGTTTCTTTGGAAATTATGGGTCTAACTCATCTCACCAGTGCTTGGGCTAGAATCTTAAACAGAGGGCAGCATATTGGGAGGTAGGCCGGGAATATGGCAGTGGTGTTCAAAGTGAGAAAAACAACGGAGATATTAAGGATGGCATAAAGAAAGGGCATGGCTTTTTAGCACCTGGATTTAAGATATGGATTCAAATTTCTATGATCCCCAGGATGCATGCATTTTGGCAGGGTTTTTTTTTATTCTTAGCATCAGTGCTTCTTTCCTATACAGTAATTCTGAGGAACAAACTCAAGAATAGCATTATTTTGAGATTTCAGTGCTTGCTTCATTTTGAAATCAAAATAAAAGGAAGTAACATTGTTACTTGCTCCTTTTGATGGGGCATTGTGAGCAGTGCCAGAGTATTTTGGAATAGTTGGTTATCTTTGATGAATATAATTCCTCATGAGTTACTACAAAATTCAAAGACACTTTGTGACTTAATCACTATCACTTTAGTCTTTTTTATTTGATCTATTATTTTTTTTAATTCAAAGACATTTCTGCTATTTATTTTTAAAATAGTAATTCTGTGCTTAAAGTCACTTAGTTTCTACATATTCTATGAAGATGGAATATAAGTAAACTTGTTAATTATAAAAATAATTGAACTGATTTATGCTGTAACTGATTAGTGACTCTATGCCACATCACACAATAATGGTTCTGCAGTTGGTTAAAAAAAATTTCATTTTATTAGTTGAAGCTGAAAAAGTACATAGACTGTGAAACAAATAAGGGATTAAAGAATACAAAAATGGAAGGATTGATAGCCACTTTTCTGATAAGTTTGACAAATCAAGTAGTTTTGACAAATAAAACTATGTAAAATGATAACTATTTTTAAGGTAAAATTCATTTTATTTGGAAAAAAATTATATAGGCTATAATAGAATCTTTACACTGATAATATTAGTCATTGCTCCTGCTATTAGGAAAAGTTGTTTGATATATGCAGACATTTACTTAGGAGAGCACATTCTAAACTTTACTCTTGGGTAAAATGTTTTAGTGTTACTCTATACTGGACAATTATAGAACAAATCATCCTCACACTCTTTATTAAAAAATGCCAAGTTACACATTTTTGATGCTTTAGAGAGCTGGCTATGGGATTTCTCCTAAGAACTCTATTTACTCAATGTTATTTACTTTTTTTGCATCAACGTGGGTGCCTCTTACATACCTAGGAAACACTAATCATTCTTAGTAAAATAAGTATCCCAGTGGTCACAAATGACTTGTGGATGTGGTGAAGGAAAGTTCATTGATCTCAAATCCAATAATCCTGTACATGCAAACAGAAAGAAGCCTTTATGAATCCCATTTATTTATAGGTTTCTATTAAGTGGTTCAGCTCATAGGACTCAAGGTACTGGTTTATCATTACGACTATGCCTTTGAAACCAATAACAAAAATACCAATAGCAAATTATGAATAAAATCAGTTTTACTTAGCCCTGTATGCATTCAATAACACTATTCCATTAGAATAATTGGCTCCTTCAAATTTTAATAAAACCTTGCTTCTTTGGTGTTTTCATCCATGTGATGAGTCATTTTTCCTAGAGCTTTGTTTTACAATGCACTTATTTAAATAACAGTCTCATCTTAGTCAATATTCATTTTTCATTAAAAAACAAAACCAAATCATGTAAAGATGTTCTTAGCAACTGTAACATCAACTAAAACTGCCTGAAGAGTAACATTCATTTATGATAATGTTGTAATAGCATTTGAATTAATTAATTGAGATAAATAGTTTCTACTCTAATACATTTTAAAATTATATGTCTTAAAAAAATCTATTTGCCTTCAAAGTCTGTTCTTCATAACCTAACATTTTAGTGTTGGGTGAAATATATTTCGGTAAGAAAAAGCTGTTACCAAAAAGATATAGCTACCAAAAGGATTAACTAAACAGTAATCTAAAGAGTCAATTTCTGGTAAATTAGAGACATAGTTGGAAATAAATGGGGCCCTTTGTGCTCTAATTGTCTATTAGTTATCTTGCTAATGAAGTCCAGCTATAGCGTTCTTGGGGTAACTGAACGACACCCTTGGGGTATTCAAGGCAAAGGAAAATTCCAACTCAAATAATTGATAGTCTGGGATCTCTCCCTACATCTTGTCCTTCTTTTATGTCCCAAATCCTTTCAGAGTTAACATTCAGATTGAAAGCTTTGTCTTAAAATTGTTCCTATGATTATTTCCCCATAGCCTTTCTTTTGCTGTCATAATTCTTCACCTGTGGGGAAACAAAAGTCACACAAAGTGCAGCACAGCAATGAGGTGGATGTAACCAGCAGTTCAGACAAGGTCTCTATTCACATGAAAATCTCAACTGAACTGCAAAGATGCATTTCTCTTTGAGCAATGATGTAACACGTTGCAGTCAGCTGTTTTTTTCAGAGAAGGAGCATATTTATTTGAGTAATAAACATTTATGAGCTAATGTTAAATAGTTAATGTTAATACGAGTAAAACTATTGCATGTAAAATATCTCAACCACTATGTCAATGCACAGAATTAAAAAAATAATTATTATTATAAATCTAGACAGCTGTGCTCAAATATACTGTCAAAAATATAAAGAGGCAATACCATTAGATTAAAAAATAATAATGAAAGATAGGACCTGTATTATAAATATATATATCACATTATACATTGAGCATAAACAGGATTTGAGGCATAAAGAGAATTTATGTCAATATTATTTTGACTTGACTGTCAACTAACCAGCCCTTTAAGAAGGTTATGCTGCCAAGTGAAGTTTCTAGGCTGGTGTCAGCAAGTATTTGGCAGGATCAGTCCTTAGTTCTGAGCTAGTGGCAGACATGGCTAATCAATCACTGTTCTTTCTTGCTGAGTCCAGATTCAGCCTTAGGTATCATCACAAGTGCTAAATTCATTACTCTTTATAGTAGCTGCCTGAAGAATTGTGTTGCAAAAGATTGTATTTGCAATCCCAGATTTGGGTGGCTCTTTTGGGTTGAAATAGTTGAAGATCACTGATCTAAAACAAAATGTCTCATAGTATATAAAAAGAATCTAATTTCAGTATCTTGCCCATTGAAAGGAACTGATTTACACATGTCAACCAGCTAAAAATGGCTTCCAAAGTTCCAAGTACCAGTGGTGATGGGATTAAAACTTTTCTCCCTTGTTATCACCTACTCCTCTTGCCTCTTTTTCATAATCAAACCTTCTAAAACATGTTTCCTATATTATTGATCTATATTTTCTCACATCTAACCCCTTAACTTTCTTCTGTTCGGCTTTCATACCCACCAATCTGCTCAAACTTCCTCGCTTAAGTTAACAATTACTTCTATGTAATTAAATCCAGCAGCTAATTTTTAATATTTATTTAACTTCCAAGCAGAATTTAGCACTGCTGGCCACTTCCTCCTTCTCCAACCTTCTCTCTCTTTGATATTCATCATACCACACGCTGCTGAATTTCGTTGTCCTCAATTTCTTGCCACCTCCAAAACTTATAACTAGATTTAAACTGTTCTTTTTCAGGGCTCTGTACAAGGCTCTCTCATCTTTTCTCTTTGTACATCTTCTCTCATACAGATACACTCTATGTCTTAAATTACCTTCTATACACTGATATCCCCCAACTCTGTATTTGCAGCATGAACATCTCTCAAGTCCCTACTTAGCATCCCTGCTTGGTTCACAAGAACCCCAGACTAACCAAATCAAAGCTGAATGTTCTGTCTTCCTTATAGAAACCCTACTGTCTCTTCAATGTTCTTTACCTCAACAAATGGTCTGCTCTCCACCCTATTGCTCAGGTCAGAAAGAGGAGCCTCTCTTAACTTGTTTCTTCATCTCACCTATCACCATCCTTTTAATATCTTTTGCCCCTTCTATCTTTCAACACTTTTCACACCAACCCATTTCTCTCAATTCCCATCACCACTAGTTGAATTAGTCCCTATTTCTGCTGTCATTTCATCCAAGCCATCATCCTTCATATTGCTGCCAGAGTGAAAGCTGTAAAACTCATAAGCCACATTATTATTTAAAACTCCATAATCATTCTCATTGTCACTTACATTAAAACCAAAATGCTCACAGGATTTCCCCCAACCTGGCTATTCTCTGTGTGCGTCTGAATCATTTGGTCAATCTTTCTTCTCTGCGGGTAGACGGAGCTTGTCTCTTCAGTAAAGCGGTTTCACTGTCTTGCCTGAGCACCATCAGGTGCATTTTATTCCTTTATCTGGGTACATCCTTCCATTATTTAGGTAACTCTTACTCATCTTTCAGGATACAGATGATAGGTTTATTCTTCAGGAAGTCCTTCTCTGAATCCCTATGCTGACTTAATTTTTCCTGTTGGATGTTTCTGTAGCACTCTTTACTTACCTTTTTGGAACAATTGCCTTACTTGTACATCTTATTAACTCCATACAGGCAGGTTTCATGTTTTTCTAGTTCTTGGCTGTATCCTCAGTATAGGCACTTCAGAAATATTTTGTAAATATTGGTAGTTCTGGGAATTTTGTAAAGGAATTAAAATATACATTTTTTTTCATCTTAAGAGCATCAATTTTGCTTTGGAGAAAGTGCCCCTTTTTCATGCGATGTAATCCAGTGGGACTGTAAGTCAGGAAACTGATTACCCCCAGTTCAAAGTCAGGGATGAGATTAAATTTTCATGATTTGATGACCTCCTCTGGAAACTGAATCTGAATATAGTGGCAACACACACACACACACACACATACACACACACACACACACACACGCTCATATTAAGCCTGTAGATATAGCTACCAGTTTACACGGAATACAAGGGACAGAACATATTAAATACCATATTTGTTGGTGTCATAAGCAAAAATTTTAGGATACAATAAGCAAAACCTAGAATCTAGAAAACTTACCAGGACAAAAACTGCTTTTTGTATTAAATTAAGAGCCAGTGAGAATCAGAGGGAGAGAGAATCTATAGAGTAATAGATACTTAGGAGACATAACAATCATATGGAATATTTGGACATTGTTAGGATCCTGATTTCAAACAATCTAATAGAAAAGTACATTTATGAGACAACCATGGAAATGTAAATACTGACTGGATTTTCAGGAATAATTGTTCATCTGTAGCTATCACAATGGCATTGTTGTTATGTTTAAGAAAGGCTCCTTATATTTTAGAGATACATGCAGAAATATTTACAAATAAATAATATTTCTGAGATTTGCTTCAAAATTATCCATTTTGGAAGAGAAATGAAATGGGATTATACAAAAACCAAGCGTGGACATGAGTTGTTGATGTATGATAAATGGGACTACATTTATTTTGAAATATTTTTAAAATAAAATAAACATCCTGCATCTGCGGCTTATCTGCAGACTAGGTGTGTGATCTTGGACAAATTATGTAACATCTTTGTTTTAGCCTCAATTTTCTATATTTTATAATAAGGAGAATAGTAAATTACCCCATAAGAGTGTCATGAAGGTTAAATAAACTAGTTCATGTAATATGTTTAGAGTTATGCCTGACCCAGAAATATGTGATATAAGTGTTTGCTATTATCATTATTAATTGTTAGAGCAGGAAGATAAACTGCATGAGGAGAAAGAGCTGGAAAGGAAACTGAATATGTGAGAAATCTACAAATCTACAACAGCAATGAAAGTCAATAAGGTAAGAAATTAAGTCTTAAGAAAATATAATGATGTTCTTAGGAGACAGTTAATGCATTTGACCAAATCTTACATAATGTACCTATGATTCCAGAGCTTCAACTCAGTATAGAAAAATAGAGAAACCAGAGAAAGAAATGATTTCACCCTATTTGTTTTATTTTATTTTATTATTTTTTAATTCACTTTTTATGTCTTGTTTTAAATTTATTTATTTTATTGTTAGTTTCAGGTCACGCTATTTGTTTTAATCTGTGTTGAACTCTAAGACCTCTAGAAACACACAGTTGATATTGTACTTTACAATTAACATGATTTGTTCATTGAAACATCTTATAGAGCATTTCCAAAGAGAGCCAATTTCTCTACGATAAAATTTTCCAATGCTGTGTCTTTATGAGAAGCACATTTCATAGTTCACTACCCATGATGTTTTTAACCTTCCAAGTTAACGGCTTTACCGAAATTCAGTCTGCCTATATAAATCATGGAAAACATATATTCCTTTCCATACAAGGTATACTTTATTATTTTATTATTATTAATATTATCATTATTATGACAATCACCTCTCTGTGCATTCAGAGTCCATTTTCAGTTTGGAATGTTTTTGCCTGTTTGTTGTGTTATAAGTGGTAACTTCAATAACCACCTTAGTTACTACATCAGTGAAGAACTTGTGTGTTATTGAAATGATTTTCCAGAAGTAATGTGTTTCTGGCCCAGCTTGTCTCATTATTTTATTGAATGTATAAAAAATGTTAGAAACAGCAACACTTTAAATTAACAAAATGATCATTTATAGTCATGTGGGAATATTGAAAATGAAAAGCAACAAAATATGGCCGCATGCCTAGAATAAATATATGGGCATTTTTTTAATGTGTGCAATATTGACTAGTTTAGTGTTTACATAATGCATCTGATGGAAACTGTGGAAGTGATTTATAATTACTTTTAAAAACACAATTTTATTTTTAAGTTGGCTCAGATATTTTGCCTTCAAATAAACTCTATGTGAATTTTTGCTTTTCACTGTGAAAGACAATAAAAGTTAAACCTTTTATGAATGTATTAGTAAAATGTTTACAATAGAAATATTAAGTTGTTTCATATATTTAGGTATATCACATAATATAAATTTAAGACAAATTAAAATTAAATAAAGTCATCCATTTTATGTTACACACATCTCACTTACAAATATTATAATTTAAACAAATCTCAGTATAGAAATAAGAGAGAACGAAGGAAAGTACACTGGGTACAATAATTAATATTAATAATTACTGTAATAATTTACAATGTGTTTATTACTTGGCAGGACTGTGCTAACTGCCTTATGTGCATCATCTCATTATTCATCACGCAATCCTATCAGCAGTCATGGCATTTTTCCCCTTAAGCAACAGTAAATAAAAAGAATCTAAGTTAAAACAGTGAGCTTGCTTTAGAGCTTTAAGAAAATCCTCTATCTTGTCCTCACTTGTCATTAGGTTGCCATGCAAACCTTTCTGATGTAGAAAGTCTCAGGCGACCACTGCCTATAATGTAGATCCTGTTTGCACACCCATTTTGCTGAGTGGGGGGCCAATTCTAAGAACATTAATTAGTCCAAGGTCACACATCCAGTGAATGTCAAAGCTGGTGCAGGGGTCATCCACTGCATAGTAACTTTCTCTGTGTAGTTTTTCTTCTATTCATGCTCCTCTTTTCCTTTCTTCTTACCTGCTGCAGATGTTCACTGTTGGTAAAAGTTTACTTTAGTTAATCAAATCACTAATTCATCCAGCTCTCCTATCCTACAAAAAAAACTGCTCCCATTAGTGCAATATTTACAACTTAAGATTCTTTTCCTCCTCCTTTTCCTCAGAAAGCTATGAAAGCAGCCTGATCCATTCTAGCCCCTTGAGTACTTGCAAACTAGTATTTTTCCAACATTAGTTTGCTCCATTCCTGAAAGGACATGACAGAAGATGGGTAAGGGTGATTGCTTAGAAATTATGGCAGCTCCCAGCAAAACTAAGTGACCTGAAACAAAACACACTTTTAAAATTTTATTTTGCATGGTGTGTGTGTGTGTGTGTGTGTGTGTGTGTGTGTGTGTGTTTGCAGGTGAGATATTTGTGTCCTCATCCTATATTTTATTTAAGTGGACTATGAGATTGGACTCACCAGTTACCTGTGAATTATAAATTCCTTAAAAACAAATCCCCTTTTTAAGATGACAGTTTATTTGGAGGGACTATTAATGCAGAGAATGTAATGATATGATATATGGATCTAAAACATAATGAGTTTAAATATTCTTTCAGAATTATGGGATTATTCTAATTCATTTAGAAAAGATAATCCTTTTACTTTTTATCAATAATTGTTACAAAACAGTATTAGGCCTTTCATTTTGGACAGTGATGCATTTTTGCATGATCTGGTTATCTGAAAAAATAATAAAATAAAAATGAAGCATACTTAAAGACTGACTTTTTACTCAGCTCCAAAACAATGATTATGGTATTTATATATATAATTAAGAAAATAATGGGGCAGCTGGTTAGCTCAGTTTGTTAGAGAGCAGTGCTCTTAACAACAAGGTTGCCGGTTCAATCCCCACATGGACCACTGTGAGCTGTGCCCTCCACAACTAGATTGAAACAACTACTTGACTTGGAGCTGATGGGTCTTAGAAAAACACACTTAAATAAATAAAAGTTTTTAAAAACAACAACAACAAAATAATTAAGCAACATCTGCTATATCAGTCAAAATTCCACCAGAGAAGTAAAACAAATAGGAATAGGTTGGATATTATATATATATATATATATATATATATATATATATATATATATTGCAAAAGTAATTGCGGTTTTTGCAATTATTTTTAAACTTTTAAACCACGATTACTTTTGTACCAACCTAATATATATATATATATATATATATATATATATATATATATATATATATATATATATATATAACAAGAAATTGTCTTACATTATTAAGGGGATTGGCTAAACATGTCCAAAATGCAAGGCAGGCAGTCAAGAAGGAAATATAACGATCAGAAAGAACCTACAAAACCAGACAGAATTTTTTTTTCTCTCCCAGGAAATCTCAACCCTGATTTTAAGGTCATCTAATAGATTCAGTTGGGTCCACCCAGATTACCCAAAGTGCCATATTTTGCTGTGTAAAATGCACACTTTTTTGCCCAAATTTGTGAGAGAAAAATAAGGGTGCGCATTATATGTGGGTAGCACTAATTCCGTTTCCCTGAAAGTTTGGGCCAAAAACCTGGGTGCACATTATACAAAGTCATCTGATTGTAGGCTTTAAATACATCTGCAAAATGCCTCCACAGCAATTCCTGTGTTTGATTCCTAGATCAGCAATTCCTAGATCAGTGTTTGATTGAGTAACTGGGGCGTATAGTCCAGCTAAGTAACCACCTCAATAAAGTCATCACATCTGTGAATTCCCTACCCTCCTTAAGAGCTATTGTGTTGTCAGATCTGAAGCTCTCTCTGAGCTCCTGCCTGTTCATATCCTTCCACTTTCCCTTAGAGCACCATCGTATTAAACCACCATATTGGAGTTTTAAAAAATATGTCCTGGCTTTGGTCTTGTCTTTGAAATGTATACAAAACGGTGACACTGTATTTATTCAAGATATCCTTTTTCCCCTTAACATATTTCTAAGATGTATCCATTTTCAGTTTTTTTCTTGTTCTAATTCCAAAAAGATTTCCCAGAATTGAAGAAGTTGAATGTCCTGATGAAAATGTATTAGTGTCCAGAGCAATGAATGAAGTAGACCAACTCCAAGGCATATTATCAAGGAATTTCATAAAGCTGGGGACAGAAAATAGAATCGACAAACTCTCAGGGAGAAAGAAAAACAAGTTTCGTACAGAGTGTGAAACATTAGATGACATCAGACTTATCAGTAACAATAGTGGAAGCTAGAAAGCAGTGGCTCAACAAAGTGCTTAAAACTGTGAGGAAAAATGACTTCAAACTGAGAATTCCATTTTCAGTGCCTAAAAAACAAAATGAACTTCCCATGCAGACCTTTTCAGGAGGCTGTCTGAGATGTGCTTCTACAAAATTATGGCATTAAGAAAGAAGACATTCTTCTTTCTTGGGTTGGGACTCCAACCCAAGAGAATGGCTAAGTGAGGACGATGGTAATGAAGGGAGATTCCTGGATGACTTCCAGTTACAGTCATGCCACATAATGATGTTTCAGTTTCAGTCAGCGACAGACCACCTATACAACAGTGGTCCCACAAGACTATAATGGAGCTGAAAAAGTCCTATCGCCCAGAGATGTCATATCCATTGTAACATCATAGAGCAGTGCATTATTGATGTGTGTGAGGTGGTGCTGGTGTGCACAGACCCACTTCAATGCTAGTAATACAAAACTCGAGCACACACAACATGTACAGTACATCATACTTGACAATGATAATAAACAACTATGTCACTGGTCTATGTATTTACTACATTATACCTTCTATTGTTATTTTAGAGTCTACACTCTCTACACATAAAAAAGGTTCGCTGCAAAACAGTATGCTGTGACACGCCAGCAGCAGCCTCAAGATGCATCCATTTCAATGTGAGTAGCTGCTGTCATTCTCTTTTAATGCTATGCATCATTGGATTATTTGAATGCACCAACATTTATTTATCCATGCTCATATTTATGGCCATCTCATTTGTTCATACTTACTATTCAAATAGTAACTTTTGAAGCTTTTTGTCTGTATCTACTTTTTCACATGTTTAAGGATTTCTCACTAAATTCTTAGGATTGGAATCCTTGGGTCTCATGTTGAAAATACAGGCTAAACTTAAAAGATAGTCATACAGTAGTAATATCAATTCACTTTGCTTCTCTCAGTATAAAAATGTAGATTTTTATCAACACATTTTTTGTCAGACTATATTAGTTTCACATTGTCGCTATAAAAAAGTACCACAATTTATTGTCTTAAACAACACAAATTTATTGTCCTAGGATTCTGGAGGCCATAATTACAAAACTAGTTTCCCTGACCTAAAATCAAGGTGCCCATAGGGCTGATTCATTCTAGAGGCTCCGAGAGGAAAGTCCATTTCCTTCACTTTTCAGTTTCTAGTGGCTGCCTGTATCCCCTGGCTTGTGTTCCATTCCTCCAAAGGTTTCAAAGGGTAAGTGTGTGTTTTTATTTGCAAGGTACTGTCAAGCTCTTTTCCAAACTGGTTAAACTATTATACATTTGTACATTTCTACTAGCAACGAATGTGAATGAGTTTGAAGATATATAGTCACTAATTTAATTTCTTAATGTTTATAGGATATCTAAACTCCGTTTTCATCTTGAATTGGCTTTAGCAAATTAGCTCTATCTCAGAATTACGAATGTTATGGGCATATATTTTCATAATAGTCTCTTTTTAAATTTTATTGTGATAAGAACACTTAACATAAGATCTACCCTTTTAACAAACTTCAAGTGTACAATATATTATGGTTGACTACACTTACAATGCTACACAGCAGATCCCTAGAGATTGTTATTTTACTTAACTAAAACTTTATACCTATTGATTAATGGTTCCCTATTTCTCTCTTTTCCCAAATCCTAGCAACAATAATTCCAGTCTTGGATTTTAGGAATTTGACTATTTTAGATACCTCACATAAGAGGAATCATTCAATACTTATTTTTCTGTGTCTGGCCTATTTTACTTAGCATAGTGTCTTCAGTGTCCATCCATGCTGTTGCATGCTGCAGAATAGTATTGAGGCTGAATCAATACTAGTTCCTGAGGCTGAATAGTATTCCATGGTATATATATGCCAAATTTTTTTAATCCACTCATCTGTGAATGGACATTTAGGTTGTTTCTACAACTTGTCTATGAGTAATGCTGCAACAAACATGGGTGTACTACAAACTCTTTAAGCTCCTGATAGCGATTCTTTTGGGTAAATACCCAGAAGTGGAATTGCTGGATCATATGTAGTTCTATTTTTAATTTTTGAAGAACTATCATACTGTTTTCCACAGCAGTTACAGTGTTTTACATTTCCACAAAAATATGCAAGGTTTCCAATTTCTCCACATCCTGACCAACACTAGCCTTTTCTTCTACTCATCCTGACAAGTGTGAGGTGATATCTTATTATGGTTTTGATTTGTATTTCCCTGATGATTCGTGACTGAACATTTTTTTTTTTTATCTGTTGGTCATTTGTACTTCTCCTTTGGAGAAATGTCTATTCAACTCCTTAGCTCATTTTTTAAATTGGGTTATTAGTTTTTGGTATTATGTTGTATGTGGTCCTTATATATTTTGGAGATTAACCCTTTATAAGATATATGGCTTGCAAATATTTTCCACCATTCCATAGGTTGCCTTTTTACTTTGTTGATTATTTCCTTTGCTGTCAAAGAGATATCTTACAAATGGTTGATTAAATATTGCAAAATTCTATTTATATGCACATATTATGGTTCTATTTTTGTGAAGTTCTAAAATAGGTAAAACTAATCTGTGGTTTAAAAAACTGGAATAACAGTTGTTTCTGGGTAGTGGGGCTATTTATTAGGAAGGAATGTTAGATTCTTGCATGATGGAAATGTTCAGTATTTTGGTAGAGGTTTGGGTTGTACAGGTTTATATATTTGTCAGAATGCACTAAATGATAGACTTTGGATTTACACATTTCATTGTGTGCAAATTTTACCTCAAAAGAAAAAAAGTATTATAAATAAATATTGAACATAAGCTAATGATAATTAATGGTATATACTTGGAAATATTTGGTAGGAAGTACACTGATGTCTACAACTTAATTTGAAATGTGTAAAAAATAAAATTTACTGATGGATGTATAGAAAAAGAGATTGAGGGATGGAAAGAGGAAATATTATATTATGGAGCAAGTAAGATTAAATACTGATTATAATAGAATCAATAAGAGTAAATGAATATAAGAGTAAAATAGTTCACCATTGAATTCTTTCAATTTTTCTGTACCTTTACAAACTTTTATAATAAAATGTTATAAAATATGGAGTTAATACATTTCCACATAAAATACCTCCACAGAATGGCTGACAGTTTTTCAGATGTTTTGAGTGTTGTATGAAATTCAACACTATTGCATTATTAATTGCCTGAATTTTTTTTATTTTACTTTTATTAAATTACTTGCCTTCATTTGACTAATTTTATTTAGGAAAATTTGAATTTCAAAAATAATTATACTCTGTCATGATTCCATGAAACATCTTAAAATTAGTGGACACTTATTTTCATTAAGTGAAGTGAAAAATCTGGGTAGTGACATAGTTAGTGTAGGTATAAATGCCCACTTATTTTTACTTAGCTGAATTATTTGTAGCATGTTGAAGGAATTATTATAGCTATAAAGTTAAAAAAAACATACAAGACGGAACTAATGCTTAATAACTGCAAGTATTGCTCAGGGGAAAGTATTTGATCATAACTAGAAGGAGCCCTGTTTCAAATCTGGAGGTCCACTAATAACTTTTGTAAATGGAGAATTCCATTGGGAAAGATTGTGGAGCTAACGTGCTTGACCCTTCGTGTTTCAGTTGTTGTTGTTTTTTCCCCCACACATTGTCATTTGGAAAATTTGCAGAGCTGTTCATGGTTTTGTAATTCATGAAACAACTTTTATAATGCTTTTAGATAATATCTGTCGTTGAAATAAGTCTTCAGACTTTTAAAATACATAAACATGGAAGTTAATCTCATCTCTATAATTTACTAACTTTGTATTTTGAAATAAATTTTGCACAATAACTCTAATTCTGTTTATGATTAAGGAAGAACAATTATTTTCTTAGAGCCATTTATTCATGGTGTTCAAATTATATTAAGCCAAACCTAAAAAGAGTGAAAAATCAAGAAGAATAGTATTATATTTTGTGGATTTATTATTTGGTTATTTTAAAACTCAAATTGTTGAAAACTAACTCTGAATTGTTTTAACACACAGAATTGAAGAGGAAAGAAAACAAAGCAATACAAACCAACAATAAATAAACACAAAAGTCTGAAGTCTAGATGAATATACCACCTACTAGGATGTAAAACATTTGCAAATTATGTGTGGACATTTAAAACAAGTTCCCTTGAAATTTCAAGAAGGAAAACAGGTTTTGATTTTGAAAGAGTGTTTAGAAGTTTATTATGTGCTATTTTCACTCATTTTAGGATGTAAGTAAGTTTTTGTACTTTCCTTTTTAAAAATCAACTTGTTACAGGAAAATCACACCTTTCCTTTAGTCACACACATTGTCTCTAATTGTGTTCGAGAAAACAGACCCACTATTGTCAGGGTCAGAAACATCTAGTAAATAGCTGCATGTCTTTTCCTGATCAAACCCTTAAATTCCATAGACAGAGCATCTTGAAATCATCAGTGACTGAGAAGCCATACTGGAACTACCTCATACCATTAGTTCATCATTACAATTGGACAATTGGGTGTTTGGAGAATCCGTCCTTACCCCTAATGCAAAGATAAATGCTAGATTAAACTTGCAGGTCTATGACTATTCCCCAGTTCTTTCAGTTAGGATCCTAAAGTATCCTGATAATGTTTTGAAAAGCAAAAGAGTCCCTAAATAAACTAATATATATCAAGTTTGGTATAATGCAAATACAAATTGTTTTGCTGTATTTTCTTGCAGACCCTAAAGAGCTACTCATTTATTTTTAAACTCAGACCAATTCAGCTAGCCAGGTAAAAATATAAAGTTTAAATGTAGTAACCAGAAACAAAACAAAACAACAAAATAAAACTCACCGTTGCTGTCCAAGGAAAACATAGCACAAACAATTTTAAAACCTAGAGATAAAGCGAGCTTTTTGCTTACTGACCTATTCAAACTGATTTGTTAACTATGTTATGATATTTTGGAGCTATGAAAATAGAATTTAATAGCTAACCTAGTGTTTGTTTTCAATTGGGCCAGAATAAGACTTCTTTTGTTTGTTTATATGTTTTTAAAATTCATACGAAACTATTCAATGGAAACTACTACAGCCTTTTTGGAGGACAATTTGACAGTTTAGATCCAGAAACTCACACCTGCTTAGACCCTTGATCCAATAATTCAACATTAAAGTTTGTTTAAATTTTATTTTAAAGAAACTATCAAGAATTCATTAAAATATGTTCACTTAAGGTTTTGATTATTATAGTAGTATAAATATATAATAACCTAAATATATAGCAATATGAGATTGATTAAATATAGTTTTTTTGATACAGTACACTATAAAATATATATCTAAAATTATTTAAGGTCATGAGAATATAGTCACAATGTATTGGTGATAAAAATAAATTTCAAAATATTGTATACAAGTTATAAAATCACTACATTCATACATATACACAAAAATATAATACAAAAACTGGAAGAAAATTCAACATGATTTTCAAAACGCATAGATAGGTCTAGTGGAAAAATTAGAGATAATGTTTCATTTTATCTTTTTTATTTTCCGAATACTCTATGACAAATATGTGTAATAACTTTAATCACTAGATAAAAGTATTAAATTAAAAAAAATTAAGTATGAAAATATATAGACTCTCCAAGAATTAATTTTGGAAATCCCTCACATATTATCTTGAATAAATATAGTGAAAGACACAGAACAGGACTAAGGGGTCATGGGTAAGCCATTTAACCTTTCTGTGACTTAGTTTGCTAATTTGTTAAATGTGCCTCATATTGCTCTTTGAAGAGAAAATGAATAAATCTTGGTCCACAAACTCATAAGGCCACCAAATAGCTTTTTTCTTCTATATTTGAACTACCTTCCCTTTTCAAGGATCTTGGGGTTTCAGAAAAGGATCACCCTCAACAGAGTAGTGTATAAATCTCAGTAGACAATGTGTTTTTCACATAGCATCAAGGTATTGGTAAAAGGAGAACTTTTTGGGTGCTTAAGATATCCATTACGGGATCTATTATCTCTTGGTCACTTGTCCACCTAAGTTGTCACTGAGTTGTCTGGTTTCCTGATCCCAAGACACAAGGCCTACTGATTTCTCTCTTCTTCAATTACCTTCCTTTCCTCCCACTTGTCTGTGGGAAAGATATTTTTTTCTTAAGGTAGTATAAATGTGGTAGTTAGGAGCCAGTCTACACTTGACTAGAACCCCGACTCTGTCGCTAAATCGCTGTGTGACCTTTAGTAAGTTATTTAACAGCTCTATGCCTCAGTTTCTACATCTGTAAAATGGGGATAATTATAGTGTCTATTTCAGAGGATTACTGAGAGTATTGCCTAGTCAAGTGTCTAGAACGATGTTGGGAGCATTATGAGTTCCCAATAAGTATTAGGTATTTTGGTGACAATGATGATGATTATGGCTAGTCTTATTAGTGTAGTGGAGGGAGTAGAGATGGGGAATGAAAGGGTCAAAGCGCGTTTCACAATGTTTTTATTTAGCCATTGTTTCTACTGAGTTCACAACTGTGCCTATGTCTCCCTACTTTTACCCTGACACATGCTTCTCTGTTTACTGCTTATCTGCCCTTTATCACTTACCATGGTGGTTTTACAGGGCTCTCC
The DNA here is from genome assembly GCF_057876585.1 of Rhinolophus sinicus. NCBI lineage: Eukaryota > Metazoa > Chordata > Mammalia > Chiroptera > Rhinolophidae > Rhinolophus > Rhinolophus sinicus. The sequence goes on along the minus strand of NC_142517.1, from coordinate 191,011,098 downwards.
CTACATTAAAAAGTTCAGTTATTTGGAAGCTCTCAAAGGAATCCTGGATCTTGAAGAGAACAGTCTCTGTTCAGCAATTTGTAATGTTCTACTTACTATGTCATATTTCATGATGTATTAACCCTGAACCATTGTCCTTGGGCAGGGTCTCTCCCATCCATGGTGAACATTCAGAGGCTGGGGCACCCTTTATCTCTTCTCTTAATTTAGAAATTGTAACTCTTATGTCCTGGGCTAGATAACTGAGTACCATTTTACTCTGAATCTCCAGTGGCTCTTCATGCAGGCGAGACTCTAGATGGTCCCCATCGGTAGCCCAAAGCTTCCTAATTTGGCATGTAAATTTGTTTCACCTGAGCCTTTGGGTACAAATAATAGTGGGAAAATAATTCACAGACATATTTTCTTGGCGTAAACCTTTATTATTAGACAAAAATATATAACTTTATGCAAATATATTGTTTTTGTTATGAAATCACCAACATTTAAAGTCTGAAAAGTGTGCTTTGGACTGGCTGTTTTTTTTCTTTTCAATATAATTCACTCAAATATCATATTTTAAACTAAAGAGCAATAATCAGTATATCTAGAGAACTAGCTGTGTGTCAAATACTGCAATAATCATTCAAAAAACAGTGTCTCAGTCTCTCGTTCTAACACCTCCATGAGGTAGCTACTATTTTGCCCATTAATAATTTTCTCCCTAAACGAAGAGGTTAAGAAACTGGTCAATATACGATGGTGGTAGGTAGTAGGATCAGGAGTGGAACTTAGGTCTAGCTGGATTCCAAATGAGAGCTCTTACGTTCCTCATTTTCCTGCCTCTCAAATATTTATTTATTGTTGTTTGTGCAAGGACCTGTTTTTAAAATTCCAAGCAAAGTAAGATGTGAGAATGAGTCACTGTCCTACAGCCACTTATAATATTATTAGGAGGTTTAAAAACATCAACTAGCTGAACTGAAACTCAGACTTGGATATGTGTTTCATTCAAGTGGTGTGACAGCATAGAGGAGAGAAAAGTGCATCTTGATGGTTGCTGAAGGTTGTGCCAAAGAGATGAAATTTTACCCAGGCTTCAGAATGAGCAGACACAGGAAAGAATGGGCAGAAGGAAATGAAAGTGAATAGAGCAGGATCTGGATAGAAAGTATAATTCAATTAGTTGACTTGTTTTAAGTGATTAAATAAGCATGAAATTTGGTGGTGCTCAGAAAGAGATAGGAGAACATGTGTCCAGGCAGCTAACTGGGCATTAACTTACCCCTGGTTCTTGACGTTGTTAATGGTCTCTCAGGTAAGAATTTCCTTGATGGAAGAAGATGAAAAGTAGAATAAATGATAGTACAAACACAGTCCTTACCAAACTCTTTGGTGTGACACCAGACTTCCTAAAACTTTTTTTTTTTTTTCACAAAATAATGGTGTCAACCACTTCTCAAAGAATGCTGATCTGAACCTTTAACACTGTTTTGCACTTTTGACCTAGACAAAATATTTGGTTTAGAAAGATCCTTCTTTCTAAAGAAGTGTAATTCTTATTTTTGGCAATTGATAATATTAGTAACATTCAGAACATGGCAGAATGGTGTAGGTTTAGGTGTAAAATGTCTTTTCATCATGAGGATTTACACATTTTCTAAAAGTTGCATTTTTACTTTGGGGAAAAGGCTAATGATAGGATGTAGGCTTTGCTGTTGAAGTTGGCAAGTGGAGAAGAGAAGGGGAAAATGGTTCATGGCTAAACATTAAAGTGTTAGCATAAAATTAGTAACACCCTGACCCAAGTTATAAAGGATTTAGAAACAGTGGAAATGTGGCATTTTTATTAAAATTTAGAATATGCATACTCAACACCAAATAAATCAATGCTGGGTTATTCTAGCTCTCATAGCCTGAAGGCCAGTGTTACCAACTATACAGAATTTGCTTGGATAGAGCAATAAAGCAGGAATTCAAACCACAGCAATCTCCCCAATTAGCCAGTAAGAGTCAGATATGGGCTCCTCTGGTTATTGTGATTTCCCTATAGACTGAAACTCCAAATAAGGTGAAAGTTCAAAGTTATGTTACAAAGCTGGGGGAAAAAACACCCTGTGAAATTAAAGTTAATAAGTATGAGATAGCATTCCTCATTTCGACCAACAGGTTTGCTCAAGAGGTTTAAAATAGAGGTGCTACTGGGAGATTGGAGTATTCCAAAATTCCAATCAAGTTTCTCATAAATCAGGAATCTGATATTTGAATATTATCTTCTTTTGATAATTAGTCTAAAAATGCCTACCCCTTTTAGGTCAGCTCAAATTCTTCATTCCCTAGAATGCCTTTTTTAGGTCTCAGTTATTTTTTGTTCTTGTTTTTTCTCTTGTGGTTCTATGGTACCTTATGTCTTAATGACTATTGTAATTATCATTGGAAATCAGGAATGTTCGTGTGCTTACCTTTTTTCTCCCCGAAATGTTAACTTTTTAAAAGTCAGAACTGGCTATATTGGTCTCTGCCAATGCCTAATATGACAGGAAATAGTTTCTCGAATGAATCTTGAGTGGAGATAAAAACTACTCCCAAGCATAGCCAAGTTGACAAAGGTTGGTTCTGAGATCAAGTGTACACACACACACACACACACACACACACACAGTAGGGAGGGTGTTCCAATACAGTTATTTGTTTACTGGCTAAAAAGTCCCTCACAGACAGTGCCATATGAGCTGGTGCATTGTTGTGATGCAAGAGCCATAAATTGTTGGCGAAAAGTTCAGGTTGTCTAACTTGTTCATGCAACGATTTTAGCACTTCCAAATAGTAACCTTGGTTAACTGTCCAGTTGGTATAAATTCATAATTAATAATCCCTCTGATATCAAAAAAGGTTAGCAGCATCGTTGCAATAAGTTTGCAAACTTAATTGTCAGACCTTGTATCTCTATCTATCTATCTGTCTGTCTATCTATCTGTCTGTCTGTCTGTCTGTCTGTCTGTCTGTCTGTCTGTCTGTCTGTCTATCTATCTATCTATCTATCTATCTATCTATCTATTATAGATAGATATAAATGTATATGTTAGAGTATACATTAGGTTAGTGGTATTAGACATCAGAGGAATCAAAGAATAAGAAGCTTCAACCATAACAAAACAAAGATAATAAACGAAGTATATATTGATGAAATCGATATTTTAGAGCAAACATCTAGTGTCCATTGCAACTTTCCATTGGTCATGGTAGATAGGTTGGGACATGCTACACAAAATGAAGAATGATTCTTTAGAGACCTAATCTAAAAGAACATATATTTCCAGAATAATCTGGGGTTAATGTGAACAGTAGAGATTATTTGAAGTTGAAATCATCCTTACTTACCTCCAGACATACTCGTATGGTTATTAGAAATACAGCAAACAAAATAGTGTCCCACACAGGCAATCCAGGTATAATTTTCAAGCTTCTTCACTATGTCTGCTGTAATATTTCATAGCTAACATCGTACAAGCCTAGGCTTCTATAAAGAAACAGAAACTTAAAAAGTCAGTCTAGGGTCAGCCCAATGGCTCAGGCGGTTGGAGCTCTGTGCTCCTAACTCCGAAGGCTGCCAGTTCGATTCCCACATGTGCCAGTGGGCTCTCAACCACAAGGTTGCCAGTTCAACTCCTCGAGTCCCACAAGGAATGGTGGGCAGCGCCACCTGCAACTAAGATTGAACACGGCACCTTGAGCTGAGCTGCAGCTGAGCTTCTGGATGGTTCAGTTGGTTGGAGCGAGTCCTCTCAACCACAAGGTTGCCAGTTCGACTCCTGCAAGGGATGGTGGGCTGTGCCCCCTGCAACTAGCAACAGCAACTGAACCTGGAGCTGAGCTGCGCCCTCCACAATTAAGATTGAAAGGACAACAACTTGACTTGGAAAAAAGTCCTGGAAGTACACACTGTTCCCCAATAAAGTCCTGTTCCCCTTCCCCAATAATTAAAAAGAAATACTAAGAAAAAAAAAAGTCAGTCTACATTATTCAGGTTGTGACATTATTGTTTATTTTCCAGTAATCACACCTGACCATAGTCATCAGAAATTTTATGAAGGAGTTATATGGTGCAGCATTCCATATTTAAATTCATTGGTCTAACTCTGGAATCAAATGCAGTCCTGCTTACCTAAATGTATTTCTAAAGACGTAATGGGTTGAGTTATTCTCAAAGTAATCTAGGAACAGAATAACACAGGAGATTTCTATTGTTTGCCCTGTTATTAATTAGTGGAATTCAAAAAAAATGAGATTTTGATATAATCAGCAACTAGAAACAATTGCTTCTATGAAAAAAACAAACCCATAATATCATTACTATATTTTGGTGGATGACCTCAACAGAAAAGTGGAAAGGCAATATTAAATTCTTGAATAAAATGTGGAATCATATATTGGGTGAATGTTGACTCAAATGCTTCATTTGTGTAAAGAAAGACAGAATTCTTGTGTGAAATATCATTAGTGTATGTTGTTTTTCTAGATTTCTGAAAAACATAACATGTTCGACTCTAACATAAGTGAAAATAAAATAAATTTCCTACTTTGGGAGAGCACTTTCTAGAAATTATTTATGTGTTTTTACAGTTACAGTTGACCTTCAATATTATTTTATACTAGTTTCAGGTGTACATCATAGTGGTTAGACATTTATATAATTTATGAAGTGATCTCCCCGATTAGTCCAGTACTCACCTGTTACTACATACACAGTTGTTGCAACATTATTGACTATATTCTCTATGCTGTACTTTATATCCCGTGACTATTTTGTAACTACCGATTTTTATTTCTTAATCCCTTCACCTTTTCACCCAGGTCCCCAAACCACATCCCCCCTGACAACAATCAGTTTGTTCTCTGTATCTATAAGTCTGTTTCTGTTTTGTTTGTTTGTTTATTTTGTTCTTTAAATTCCACATGTAAGTGAGATCATATAGTATTTGTCTTACTCAGTCTGACTTATTTCACTGAACATAATACTCTCTAGGTCCATCCATGTTATAACAAATGGTAAGATTTCATTCCTTTTTATGGCCTATAATATTCCATTGTATATATGTACCATAATTTCTTTATCTAATCATCTGTTGATTTCAGTTGCTTCCATATCTTGGCTATGTAAGTAATGCTGTAATGAATATAGGGATGCATCTATCTATCTTTTTAAATTAGTGTTTTGGATTTCTTTGGATAAATACCCAGAATTGGAATTGTTGGGTCATAAGGTAGTTCTATTTTTTATTTTTTTGAGGAAACTGCAAACTGTTTTCCATAGTGGCTGCACCAAATTGAGATTTCAAAAACAGGGCAAAGCATACTTTTTTTTTTTCTTTCTAGGAAACTGTGTTATCAGTATGAGTAGGAGTAGACAGAAAAACAAACTAAACCAAAACAACAAACTTCTTCTTAACTCTTGACTATCTTCTTTCATAGATGTTGGAACTAACCAGTATTCAATTCCCATATTACCTAAACATATCAGTTCTTTATTTCTTTGATGGAAACTTTTTCTGTTCTCACTTACATTGTGCAATAAAACCAATGGAATATAATAGCACATTTAACATATACATAAGAATTAACCTCTAGTTTCAGTATTACCAAATGATCATATTATTACTTAGTTTTCAATAAAATATAAAAACTCAAATTCTTACAGTAACTTAAAACTAAATTGTAAGTTATTACTAAGTAACGATTACATTTGGGTAGTATCTCCTCCAGGTAGGTTACTCTAGCACATTAATAAATGCTTATGATTCCTACTAAAGTAGAAGATAGTCTGAAGCTCAGAAAAATTTTTTCTGCTTAAGGTCATAAAAGAATACATGAGAGGATCTAAGATGGACTGAAAATTTGAGGTACTATTATAGAAACCATTCTTTAACCATGAAAATTAAAGTCTTTTTGGGAGGCCAACTAATAAAGGAGAGAAAAAGAAAAAAAGACCAAAGAAAGAAAAAAATGGGAGAGTTCCAATCCTTGTCAGTGGTGCATGGATTCACAGTTACCACCTTCGAGAATCTGATTCCGGTCTTCAGTACTTAAGTTCACTGTGTGACAAGATTTCTCTCCATCAAATTACTGTTATTTTTCCTAAACCTTTCCTGAATGAGCTGGAGAATCATTAATTGCTTTTCTTATTAAACAAGTTATTGAAAAAGCATATGTTGTTTCAGAGTGAGAACGCTAAATATAGTTTTTCAAGTAGGACTCATATTTCAATATATCTCAAAATATTTATTTAACCTTTAAAATCATTGTGATTTTTCTGAAATAATTCATATCTGTAATGGGTAATTATATTAACTGACCAACAAAAACATCTTTAAGTGAATAAAATATCCACTTTATTAATATAAAACATAGTACTTGTCAACAGAAAATGAATCTTTTTATTAAGATGTTCTACAGACTAACTTCTATTTTCATTCCTCAAGGGCCTTTATAATGTCTTTGGAGATGTGAGGTATCATGCTTCTCATTTGCTCCCCAAGGCAATTTTCATTATCCCCAAAGTATTTTATGGCTTCTAATTTTTAAGAGTTATTTCAACATTTCTGTATTAAAATTTGACACTTATAAAAGTTTGGAGATTATTTTAATTTAACCTTAATTACATAGTTCAAGCAAGAATGTCAGAAACAACTATTCTTGATAAAATGTGGACAGAGGACTCAATATACTATTGTATGTCAAAAACATCAGCAAAACCAGAAACAGAAGTAAGCAATTCTATTCTAAACCTCTTGCTTTCTTTAAAATTTAAGTTTGTCCAGTAAGTAGAAAGTAGTCAGGAGCTTTTAAAAAGGAAGAACAATGGTTATGCCTCATTTTATTTTTTCCCTCAATACATTTATGTACACATATATTACATATATATGTACGCACACATATACCTTTCTCTTCCATTAACAGTATTGTATTACTCATTCTGAAGTCTAAGTTTATATCTATGAATAACGAAGTTCATTGCACTAATGCTTAGTGAATGTCATTGCTGTTCTAGGCATAATTCTAGGCAATGAGCATACGGCACAGTATATTTATGATCAAAACTAAAATCCGTCAATATAGTTAATGTTCAAAAATATTCAAATAATGATTTTACGTATGTTTTATTATGATTATTTTGTTTGAAACGAATAGGAACCTAACTTATACATGTTTTTAAAAGGAAGGAGGGTTTAGCTCATGCAATTGAAAATTCCAAAGATCAATCTGGATGAGGACCTGCCTGGATCCATGGATTTGGATGTTGTTTTCTTGGTCTTTTTCCATCTCCAGCATGGATGCTTTCATTTTTGTGTAAGTCTACTTCCAGGGATGGCTTTTTCTACCTGGCAGGAAAGTTGGTACCTGGCATCCTGAAGGTTATATTTCCAGTGCTTTGTGAGCCAAATTATTACAAATGTTTTCTTTTTTAGCTCCATAAATCTTAGGAAAAGTTCTGGTTGGTCCTGCAGTTGGGTCATTCTTCAACCAATTATTTGAGAAAGAAGTAGTTAATGGGTGCACCTGTATTGCATGTCTACTGTTGTGAAGGGAGTGAGGGGAAGAAGGAGGCTGTGAGACAACCTTCTCAAACTGTAAAATGTACATTTGCCATAGGAAAATATCTTCAGATTCAGAATATGTGAGGAACGTTTGCTGGGCATAAAACAATAGTCATTCTGTATAGTAGTTTTCAGTACATTTGAGGAATGATCATTTGCTTATCTGTTATTCACTGAAAGTGCATATCTCATTGCCTTTTCATCAAATGATAGGCAAGTGCTATTATAATTATGCACTACCCAGATTTAGTTATTGACTAGTGTTCTTCAGAATACCTAATTCAAATTGCTGCTGATATTGTTAATAAAAGTTATATAGCTGTAAAATATAAATTCTTTACCAAACATGAAATATCCTCTAGACTTGAGGAATAGAAGAAAAATGAGTGGGAAAAAACTAATATTTTTAAGATCAATTATGATGATTAGCTATTGTTCTAGGCAAATGTTTTACATTGTCTTACCAATTTCTGACAATTACCCCAATGATAGATATACTGTTTGTTCAATTTTCAAATGAAAAAAGGAGACTTGGAAAAAGGTAGAAATCTAATGACAGATTAATCTGACTCTGAATTCCATGTTTTTTTTCTGTATACAATGCAGTAAGTTTAAGAACATAAATATATTTGTGTGGGGGGGGGATGTGCTTGCCCGCACATGCGCACACGGGCGTGTGTGTGTGTGTGTGTGTGTGTGTGTGTGTATGAAAGAGAGAGACTGAAAGAGAGAGACAGCTCAGCTTTAAAACTCCCAGTGTGATCACCTGAGTTCTCTGTTGACAATACCAGTTCAATTCATTCCTGTGCCCAATCCTGCTTCCTCACTTGCATACAAATGTTATTCCTAAAAGCATGCTTCAATAAACCACTTGTACTCAAATCTCCATCTCAGTCTCGATTTCCCCCAAAAACAACTTAGGACAGCTGGTGCTAGGAGTAACCCTTGGATGCAAAATCTAAGAAGGATTTTGAAGTTGAATCACCTGGCTGGCTGACAGGACCCCATCACTGGTGGTATGTGTAGCACAGATAACCCCTTGTACAAGGTAACAGTGCAGCGGTTACATCTTTCACTTGTGGTTCACTGGTATAATACAACAGTAAAAGGAAATGCAATGGAAGGTGCACCATCCTAGGCATTTGAGTGATCTAAGGGAAGTAATAATTATAAGAACTATGAAATTAGATGTCACTTACTCTGAGCAATGGATGCGTTAACTTAAGACAATGGAAGACTGAGTTTCATTAATAGTCATTTTAAGCATAAATATAAAAACAAGAGAAAATAAACAGAGTGTTACATAAAAGACTATCATATATGGCATCCAGTAGGCGGGAAAAGTTAAGGATCAGATCTAGGGTTGACGTAAAGAATAACAGAGCTCCAGAGAAGATTCAGTTTTCAACCCCAGCAAGTCTTCTATACCAGGATTGTATCTTGAAGAAGAACATTGATTGTGAAGGAGTGAAACCCAGAGACATAAGACTGGGGCAGCTAGGTCAATGCACTCAAAAAATTTGAATTCCCAGATTCCTCTGAACCCTTGGACTTGTGGATGTATTTTTCTCCTCCTAGTTAAAAGCTGTGCTTCCTCCTCTTTGCTAGTAGGTAACGTAGAGACCCCACTTTTCTAGACAAAATGAGCCTCCTCAGATCTTTCTCCTCTTTGGGACACCAGATCAAAAACTAACATTAAGTCTAAGCATAATCTAGTTAGGAAGTGCTGTGTCTTCTAACAGGAGAAATAAACTATACCATGAAGAAGCTACAGGGCCTAATCAAAACATACCAAGATGCATAAAGCAAAATTCACAAAAAGTCATTTTTTTAAATTTAATAAAAGGCAACTTTTCAATTCACCAAGTTAACTCTATTTTGTTCCTATTTTCCTGGAAGAGAAAAGCATCCCAACTATGTTTTCCCAGAGTGGGTTGATTTAGAAAGACCTACTAAAAGATAATCATCAAGAAACATATAGGAAAAGACATTCCTAGGTTACTGCATCTTTTCTTTTCTCCCTGTCATGAAAGTTGTATAGTTCATGATTATTAATCAACTCAAATTGGTCTCAAGCTAGGCTTAAAGTGATGGCTTCCAGGACATAAGATTATCAAATAAGCTGTTCTCTGGCAATCAGGGTTCACATGGGAAGTTGGTTTAAGTCAGGTAAGCTGTGTAAAAAAACATACATAGCATGAATAAAATCCTCAGTTTTAAAGGCCACACCTGGTAAAAATTTATACCTAATGTACTCATAAATTTTAGAGCCTTTTAAGTAGTTTCAGATTTATAGACATAAAACGTACTCAGTCATGTTCATAGTTTTAGAGCTTTTCATATGCCATTAGAGTTGACCACACATTGACTTTAATATTGTGTTGGCTTGGAGAAGATATCTGAAAAAACATAATCATTTATAAATAATTACATTCAATTTTACAGACATGAAAATGAATACTTTGGTGAAGGGAGTTGTAGTAAGTACAGTATTATAAACCTTTCAGACCATCTATAGTAATCATATTTTAATTGCAATACAAGGTGAATAGCTTTTATTGTAATGGGAATATTACTAGATATTAATGGGTATCATATAAGTATACTTGATGAGCTTATATTTTCTAAACAAAATTAAGTCTTTATCTTTAGTTAGTTCCTCAAATAACCTTACTTTGTTGAAAGTGTGGGTAAGTTGTAGAAATAAGGAAGGAGCCAAAATTCATAGTGGGAAGGAACAAGTCATCACTCAAACTGATGCCCCTACATGGTGGTCTTCTTTCTGTCTAAGTCAGAGGAAAAACATTTCTACGAGCAACTTTTACACTTACTGCATTTTCATAGAATGGAGGAAGATGCCAGCCAGCTGGGCCCAGTTATAAAATCCTACTCAAAATCAATAAGGGAAAATGAAAGGTAATATGTATCACTTCTTCAAGTAGATTAATAGTGCTGTGACTAATGAGATTCTTTCCAAGGTAAAAAGTATCACAAATTTACCTACCAAGGTCTGTATTTATGTTGAAATTACATTTCTGGTTGTTTTTTCCTTCCTTATAAAAGTTTCTGCTGCCCCAAGCTTGCTTGAGAAAGTCTGTGAAATGCTTCATAGGTTTAGAATTCTGAAATTCCCTGCTTGAACTGTCCTTGTAGTGAATAATACTCAGTACCAGTTGGACCATTGCCTTTTCTCACTGGAAAAATAAAATGTAAGCATATTTTATCAGCATCTCCAGAGACCAGTGATCTTATCACTTTGGACTTTATCACCTTTCTCTGTTTCTCTGAAAATAATTTTGTTTACCAGTTCATTTCACTAAAGTTTCACTTTTACTACAGTTGGTTTCCAAGTTTAAATTTATAAAATAAACTAGAGTATAAATATGGAAGACATATATTTTAATATCTCCTGCCTTTTCCTCCCAGAAGTCAAACAAAGCAAAACAGAAAACAACAAAAAAATTACAAAAGCACCATGAACACTTCTCCTAACCTAAAAGCACTAATTTGTGTAAAATCACATTGCTGGTCAAAGTATAAATTGATACATTTTCAGGGGAATTTGGCAATATCCATCAAAATTGAAAATATATACGCCCTTTCAAATCAAACCCCACTTCTGGGAATTTATCTTACTATTACTTTTACATATATAATAAAATGGTGCATGTATAAAATTATTCATTTTCAGGCTTACTTATAATAACAAAAAAATGGAAACAAATCAAACATTTATCAAAAGATGTAAAATTATGACAACTCCAAAATTTTTTATAATAGGCTAGGGGTCTTTAAGTAACAAAACAAGGATGAGAACAATGTGCTTAATATGAATTTTCTCATGTAATAAAAGAAGTGCTTACATGAAAACTTCTAGAAGGATACTCAAAGAATTAATAAAGGTAATTTCCTGTGGGGATAACACACTGCTAGAAAGAGGCTGTTAAGACTAAAAAAATGAAATTAAGTTAAGAAAGATGTCCAAAAACATATAAAGGAATAGATTGTTGAAAAAGACCATATGGAACTTATAGAAATAAGAAATAGGTGCATACAATTTTCAAATTACTGGATAAATTACTTAATGAATTATATATAGCTAAGGAGATAATTAGCGAGCTGCAAGATAGATCTGAAGAAATTCCTAGAATTCACCATAGAAAGACAAAGAAAGAGAAAAAAGCATTAGTCAATGAGCCTGAACATAAAAGTCTCACACACATGTAAATGAAGTTCCTAAAGGCGAGAGTAAAGAGAATGGGAGAGATGTAATATTTGAAGATTTAATGTTGTAAATCTTGTAAGAAGAGGTAAATTATATAAATATTCAGATTTATGAAGCATAGAAACGTAAAATAAAAAGAAATGCACCCATAGACATATTTTAGTGGAATTGCAGAACATAAAAGACAAAGATATGACCTTAAATTTAGCCAAAGAAAAAAGATGCCTACAAAAGGAAGATCATTATCAAGTAGCAGTTTTCTGAAGGGCACTGATGAAAACCAAAAGACAGTGGAAGAATATTTTCAAAAGCATAAGATAATTATCAAACTAAAGTAACATTCTCTTCTAACTCTATACTGCACTAAGTACTCAAGAATGAAAAGGAAATAATATATTAACAATACTGCAGTAATTTCTTATCAACACTAAAGGGATTGATTGAGGATATACATCAAAAAGAAATAAAATGAATCCAGAATGAAGATATGAGATGCAAGAAAGAAGGGTAGCAAAGAAATTAGTAAATAAATAAATAAATAAATACATATATAATTAATATAAACATGTCATTAATGTCTATCTTTTGTGCAAAATATGTCTATCTTTTGCACTAAAATTTCAAACAAATCTAAGATGTAAAGAAGGTAATAGTGTTATAGTATGTTGAAATCCTCTTATTGATTTGAGAAAAGATTGATCTATTGACTAATACTGTTTTGTGAGTTGTATGACTGACAGTAAGTGTGACAAATAAAAAAACAGAAATAGAGTTTACAACTTCCAGTTTATTAGAACAGAGAAAGTGGAAATATTTTTTTTTAAATTGCAAATGAAAAGAACAATTTGTGATAAGGGCAAATTAAATAAAATACACAAAATCCAAATATATAAGCAAATATCATAAAATAAATGTACTCATCCACAATTCAGCACATTTTCTCTATAAAGGGACAGATAGTAAATATGTTAGGCTTTCTTGGCCATATGGTCTCTGTCATGATTATTCAACTACGTCATTGTGTGGCACAAAATCAGCAATAGACAATACACAAATGAGTGTGTGTGGCTGTTCCAATGTACCTTTTTTTAACCCAAAGATAGATTGCCTTATTTGGCCTGAAGGTTATACTTTACCAATATCTGCTCTAAATCCACAACTTAAAATAAAAAATATTGCAGAATTAATCTTTCTTCTTTAAATTCCATTTATATGATGCTGATGAAAGGAAAATCAAAAACATAAGGCAGAGAAAAATTAAAAATAAAAGAATAGAAAAGGTATGCCAAGCAGATACTTTTAAAATAAAGAAATTGCTGGAATAGAAGCCTCCTGTCACAGGAAACTTATAAGCAAAAAAATAAAAAATACTTAGAAATGGAGAATAGGATAAATGTCTAGACTAAAAGGCTATATAATTTTAGACATGTATGCAGCTATAAGCATTGCCCCAAATTTATGTATGTGTATGTGTGTATACATATATAATAGAAATTGACCATCATAATGGAAGATTTTAATGTATTTCTCTGAGTATTTGATAGATGAGGCTGACATAATAATGATATAGAAGATTTGTGCAACACAACATTAATTTAAAGGACATATGTGGTATCCTGCAGCCAACAATTAGAAAATTAATATCTACCCAAACACTTGTGGAAAATATTTGGAACTGTCACATATTATGCTATAAAGCAACTTCAACAAATTGTAAAGCTTAGTATCTTAAAGATAAATTAGATCTGATACAATAGATGTGATATGATAAATTAGAAAACAATAAACACTTAAAAATAAAACAAACATAGCTATATTTGGAAATAACAGAACACACTTCTTAATAATATGAAGTATTCAAAATGGAAGTCAGAAAAGACTTCAAATTTAACAATAATATACCAAAGTTGTGGAATATGAGTGAGTGGTCATAAGCAGTATAATATACAGTAATGAACACCTATGTTAAAAATAAGAAAGGCTGAAATTAACAAAGTATTCCATTTCAAATGTTAGAGTAAAAACAAGAGAACGAAACTCAAGAAAATTGAAAGAGTAAAACAATAAATATAAGAGCAGATAACTATTATGTACAAAATAATAGTACAATTAAGACACTCAACAAAGCCAGAAGCTAGTTTTTTATTAAAAAAAAAAACAAAAAAAAAAACCACTGTTCGGCCCTATCCTACAAAGTAGGTCCTAAGACAATGAATAAAGATGCTATATTTTTATTAGAGAATGTGATCCTAGAGAATTTGAGTGACGATCAAAGGAATTGAAGCAGCCAAAGAGGAAAAAAAGGTCAGGCTGTGCTGTTGAACTGGCCACAGAGCAGAGTAATTGATTCTTTGATCCCATAGATCATTATAAACTGCACCTTAGGATGGTACTTCCTGAGAGAAGGTCGATAGCAGAGGTGGATACCTACTGGCTCCTATAGAGGTTGGGTCTAAGATTAGCCCCTTTATGTTCCCCTCTGAGCTGCATACTCATAGTTCCCCAATGTGATCCTGTTGAACCCACAACTCAGCACAAAAAGTAACCTAGAGCAAGAGATAAGAGGCACAGGCATGAAGGCACTGTAAGGTTGAACCTGCTTGAAGATGATCAACTCTTCTGTAGAGCTGTTCACTGCAGCAGCTAGAAAAAGTGGTTCCAGGCCCCAGAAGCATTTGAGGCCAAGCGCATCTAAAGTAGTATACACAAATTATCAGAAAAAAAAAGACCCCAACTCTACCAAGATTTTTCAATAGAGCGAAGAAAAAAGCATAAGTAAACAATATCCAAGAATATTATTAAATGAATTTGAAAATAGACAAGATGCATAATCTCTTGGAAAAATATAACTTGCTGTTCAAAGGGAATTAGCAATGCTAAATAAACTGGTAACCGTGAAAATAAATTACATCCACAGATTAAAGCCTACCCCCTAAAATTAGCTTTAACAAACAATAAGGGGAAAGACAATCTAGTTTTATACAAACTTTTCTAGAGAAAAAGGAAAAATAAAATATTCTAAATTAATCTAGCAAAAAACAATAAAATATTCTTAAAGTTTAAGTTAGGAATACAAGAATATATTAACATTATAATCTAATAATGCAATGTACTAAATTTTAAAAACTTAAACATATAAAACCATATAATAATTTCAATAGATACAGGAAAAGCACACAGTCAAGTCTAACATCTATGATTTAATCTTCCGATTATGACCTTGTAATTTATATTAAACTCATGCTTTTTCCTAGAATTACTAGAAAAGTTAAAGAATTTCTGAGGCACTCTCAGGACTTGAAAGATCAATATCTCACTGAGAAGGGAAGCCTACTGAAGGGAACCAGGTATTTGGAATATCCAATCTCCCCCAGTTCCTGTGGGATATTTACTGAGACGTAAGGGTTCTAAGGTAAAAGGCAGAGAAGTTGACACGTGTTTAATAAATGTCAGTGTTTGAGAGACAAAAATTAGATTTGGGACTGCCCAGACAGCTAGAATTTGCAGGCCCAAGACCTCAGGGAGAAGGGAGACACAGAGAATTGAGCCTGACTCTCTGTGCTAGTTTTCTCAGTGAAACATTTGCTTATTCCTAAATTGCAGAATGACAGGAAAAGAAAGTGGCTGAAAAACACAGCAAATCTTTTCTTAGGCTTATCATTTGGGGGAAAGAAAATTGAAAGTCAGGGACTTATTAAGTGAGAGAGGTACCTAAAAACACACAGACATTCTGTTCAGTCCCCAGGAGAGAAACAATATTTTTGAAGTGAGGGTGAAAGAAGCAGACACAGCCTTAAAAATCTGAAACCCAGATGAAGACAGCTCATTGCCTAGTTGGATTGAAGTGAGTTATCTTTTCAATAGCTGTCCAACTCTGGCTTTCACTCCTGAGAAAAATAAAACTATCTAGAACCTTTCCAGCTTTTCTTACACAATGTCTAAGATGTGATAAAAGTTTACTAATCACACATACCAAAAAAAAAAAAAAAAAAGAAAGAAAGAAAGAAAAGAAGGAAAGAAAAGGAAGAAAAAAGACCAGACCACAAATAGACAATTGAAACAGACGTACGTGTGATTCAGATTTTGGAGTTATCAACAATAAATGTTAAAAATAACTGTGATTAAAGTATCTAATAACATTAACAGGAAGATTAATAATTTCACCAGAAACTGAAGCCTATTTTTAAAATTGCATTAAATTCTAAAAATTAAAATAAAAAACTGAATTAGGAACACAATGTATGGGTTTAACAGAAGTATTGGCGAGAGAGAGAGAAAAAGAGAGAGAACTGAAAGACAGGTCAGTAAAAAACTATTCAAACAGAAGCATGGAGAAAAACATAAGAATGGCAGAAATCTAAAACAGAGTTTAAAATGCAAAAAGAAATGGGGAAAGGGTCTAACATATACATAATTGGAGTTTCAAAATATGAGGGAGAATGGGGCAAACAGTATATTTGGTAGATAATAATTGCACTATACAAGATTGAAATAGTTTTATTAAAAATAATGAAAATGTAACATATCACTATTTTGGTGTTACAGCTAAAACTATGTTTAAAGGGAAATTTAGAGCCTTAAATTCTTATTTTAGACAAGAATACTTTACTAAATACTATCGAAAAGACAATGGTAGCACTGAGGAAAGAAACAGTAAGTTCTATCCATGCAGTGCGTTTGGGAAATAGTTTGTGGAGACAGTGTTCTTTGTCAAAGTTTCATTACTAGTGTGGCTAGCATAGGATAAGTGGAAAAAGTGACAGCATGTGAGTTTGGAAATGTAAGGTGAGGTAGCTTGTGCTCACTAAAGAACTAGAATCTTTCCTATTAATCAGGGATTCAATGGCAATTGTCAGTGGTATTTAAGTAGAAAAAAGTGATATGAGAAATCTGAAATAAACATAATTCTAATTGCAGAGTTAAGGATGAATTAAAAGAACAGACGAATTAGAACGTTCTTGAAATAATGAGAAAGAAAACTAATTTGGTGTTTTTTGGAGTACAGAACACAATATGTATTTAGGAAATATTTCTTGAGTTGAAAAGACAGGATCCAATTGATAACTAATCGGATCCTGGAAGAAAGAGTAGATAAAGAAAAGAAGAAGAATTATCTATTTAATTTACTAGTTGAGCATGGAGTCTATTACCATAAAAGAGAATAAAAGAAGAGACTTTGAGAAAGAAGATAATGGACCTGCTTCCATCACACAAGTATGGGGTACCCATGAAAGAATATGTTGGAAGTAGCTAGTAAATAGTTTAAATAATTGGTTGAAAACTTGAAAAGGAGGGTTGTGATACACATGTGGGTGCTATCAGGTGAGGTAAGAAGAATAGGTGAGAATGCCAAGAGACAATGCAAACTGAGAAAAAGAGGAGGACCATGGAAAGAATTTCATTGCTCATTGTGGGCAGATTAAGACGATATAGACCCAGACATCAGGAGAGCTGGCAGAGAGGAAATTCAGGAAAATATAGGATTATAGAGCAGCAGTTTTAAAAAGGAGGGTTAATATACTTTACCAAGGCAGCAAGACTTTTGTCCTTTCCTTCACCCTTTCTCTTTTATACTAACAAATGTAATATTCAGAACCAATAAGATTTGGGAACATAGATATCAATTATGTGAAATACTCATCAATAACTTTACAACTAGGCCAGACTGACCAATATTTAAATGAAACAGCTAAAACAGCTCTTAATGCAGCTAATTAATGTAAAATAAAAGTTGTCAGGAATATAACTGAAAATAATTAGTTAATGTTAACATTAGTCAATCAGTTAACATCCCCGTCAAGTTGGCAAGCATGTAAAATAGTGACCTGTGTGTCTCACATTATTATCTCTGGTTTAGACATTACCCTTAAATATGGAGGCTTAGATGAGTTTAAAATCTTCATGTGTTGATTGAATCTTAAAGTCCCAAGTGTAAATCATTTCTCTTGTTTTGAATTTTCTCTGATAGGGAAGATTTATCTACAGGAATATTGTCAAAATCATTTCCATGGCAACCAGCTATGATACCTATCTAGAGAGATTACTCCATATACTAGTGTAGAAATTATACACATGGGGAGAAAACAATAATAAAAATATTCTTAACTTGTTTGCACACCAATTTGCCCTAGAGAAACAATAAAGATTAAGTGAAAATGTCTGTAAATTTTCTTTGCTAGAAATGTTCTGGAAAATCTTTGTCACACCCTCCTCTCCTCCAATTAAAAAAAAAAAAAGGACTCAAAAGAACAATAGTTCAGAGACAAATAATTTAAAATTGAAGTTATTTGAATGTTTGACAATACGTCTGTGTGGCAAATAATTTGATCTCTTGGCATTCGGTGGTTCAGTAGCAAACAACTAAAATACTGATTGTAATATACAATCGGTTTATTAAAAATCTATCTCAGGGATTTATTTTGCCCCTCAGGATCTGAAGTGAACTTTCCACTATTCATTGTTATTCAGAATACCAGGCTTTGGAAGATAATCAGTTCATTAGCTAGGCTTAGGAAACGACCCTCATGTCACCCTCTTTTTTGATTTTGCAAAGGTCACCATGCAAATGTGCATGTTTTGCACTAAGATAAGCTTAGAGAAATAGCCTGAAATCTTGTGGCTCGGTAATAAGTTCTGACCCTCCTTCACCCCCCCACAAAAAAGTCTTGAATTTAGAGAGGTATGTACTCTAAGAGTACAAAAAATTGTAAACAGGGCAAGTCAGGCTGCTCCTGAGAAACAAACACAGATAGATGGAAATAACAGGCTTTTCTTCCATATTAATAACAATACATTGTAAATCACAATTCAATACAAGAAAACACACTAAAATATCAGAAATATTCAAAACATGACCCATTTATCTTAGCCCACAGGACAAATTTAACTGCAGTAATCTCTCTGTCATCAGAAAACATAACCCATTATACGGCTCCTCAGCTGATGAGAGCAGATGAATAGATGAAAACAATAAAATGAAAATAGAAACTATATGCTCTTTCTGAACTAGTGATATCACTGTTTTGATCTATAATGGCAAAGTAAAATAAAATTATTGCAGTTATTTAGAAAATTCAGGCCGTTAAACCTCAAATCACTACTCTCCTCCAAAAGTCCCTATATAAAGTAAAAATATGCACTTTTGTCTACATTATCAGTATAATTGCACTATGTGTCTCTTAATTTCAGAGTACAATAATTTTCTTGATAGTTAACATCAGCAACAATGAAATAATAATAATACATTTACATCAGAATTGATCAAATGGATTCAGAGTGGCTAAAAACATGAGGAAACAAATTCAATCAAAGCAAAAAAAAAAGGATTGGAATAATTTCTTAAAGTGATTTACTCTCTTCATGCTTTATTTGTAACTTTTAAAACAGAAATAGACTAAGAGATACAGAGGAAAAACTGATGGTTGCTAGATATGAGGGAGTTTGGGGAATGGGGGAAAAGATGAAGGGATTAGAAAGTACAAATTGGTAGTCACAAAACAGTCACAGGGATGTGAGATATAGTATGGAGAATACACTCAATAATGTTGTATAGATCATGTAGGGTGCCAGATGGGTACTGGACTTATCGTGGGAATCACTTCATAGATTGTGTAGGTGCCTGACCACTGTGCTGTATACTTGAAACTGATGTAGAATAATGTTGAATGTCAACTATAATTAATTTATAGTTGTTATGTACATAATATATATATATATATATATATATATATATATATATATATATATATATATATGTATATACACACACATATATATAAAATGTATGTATAATATGTATGTATGACTATAAATATGTATATATAGTCACAGGATGTAAAATGTAGCATAGGGAATATAGTCAATGGTATAGTAATAGCTATCTATGATGTCAGAAGGATAGTAGATTGTAAGGGGGGTTATCACTTTGTGAGGGGTATAAATGTTTAATCATTATGTTGCTTTGTACACCTGAAACTAAAAAACAAAAAATCCTGGAAAAAATACAATAAAAAATTTTTAAAAATCTGGAAAAATGAAAGAGGAAAAGGTGGATAGGAAGAGTATGAGACTGAGATTTTTTTTCAATTATTAGGAAATATTTCAGACATTCAAAATGGCATATAGAATATTATTACAAAATTTATGTGCTAATCCTCAATATACCTTGAGAAATAAAACTTTATAATAATTGATACCACTGCTCCATAATCACATCCTCTTCCCTAGTGTTGATGCTAAATTTTGCATATGTTATTCTATTGGTGGACTTTTATAGTTCACCTTATTCTACCATTTAATTATGTTAACCTTGAACATTTTAAACTAAATATAACAATGATAGATATATAGATATCTCATTTTTCTAAATGAAATATTTCTCTATCAAACCAAGTAAACCATTTATGTGTTTAAATTTAGAGTATTAAGTAAATACATGTAATATTAAATAAAGGATCTTTCCATCTATGCAATTCTATAAAAGTTTGCAAATTGTTATAATATGAGACTTCCTGTGGGTAATTTTCAGAAGGGTGGCGGTGATTGAATTATCAACAAATACAAGAAAATGACACAAGGACTTCAATGTAAGTAGATAAACAGATAAACACTTAACTCTCTGATGATTGACTATAAAGATAGAACTGTATTCTCTCTGTTAGAAAGACAAGTGTCCTTGGCTTTTAAGTCCCAACAGAGAACCCCATGGCACATCCGTCCCTACTTCTTCAGGCTTCTTTAGCATTCTGTCTGCTCTTTTTTTTGTAATACTCTTCTAACTTCTCCTAACTGATATCTAGACTCCATTTGTCTTTTGTCCCTTGTCCTGGGACAAGGAACTGGTGATTGCTTCCTCGAGGCTTAGTAACAGAGCGAGTGAATGTAGGATTAATTTCTCAGGCTCAGTTACCAAGGACACATCCTTCTATTATTCCCCTGCCTATATATATATATACTCGTATGTCTGCTAGGTCAAAAATTATAATGTTCTACATATTTTAATAATTATATGTCCTGAAAACTTAGGCTCTATGCAAGTAAAGGAGAAGACTATGTCTCACAGAGTGAATAATGCAAAAGATATTAAGCCCGCTAATAGATTTTATTACAAATTGATAGCATTAAATAGCATATTGCAATGTCTGTTTTATAATAGTAAAAAAAACAAATTGCATCCATTTTGCTATTCCACTTTTAAAAGCTTATTGTGTTTTATGTGATGTCAGATATTTTGCTTTCTGATTGAATAGATAAGATGTTTCTTTTTCTAGTTTATTCTGAAGAGAATAAATCCAAATCCCTCAATCTAAAATGAATCCCAATGACTTGCACAAAGAAATATGAGTCACCATGTTTATGTAATAAAAACATTCACTATCTAAAGATAATTAAGAACTTATTTCATTGAGGAAATCTAGAACTTTTTACTTTTCTGCCCTTAATCATATATCACCACTATCACCACATTGTGGGACAAAAGAGTATGGGCCTGAAAGACAGAGCATATGAGAAGAGCGGATGGCAGGATGAATTGGTCTTTAGATGTATTAACAGTTAGAAGAGGTTAGATTGTGTTGCTTAACGAACAGCCCCCAAAACTCTTGTGTCTTAAAGCAGCAAAAACGTATTTCTCTTGGAAGTGTGCCTCAGGTCTGGGCAATTACCCAGCATAGCTGCCCTGCATGTGATAGCTCAGCTCTGTTCCTCCATATCAAACTGATTTCACCACCACTGAAGTAGGACATGGAAGAGATAGAGAATCATGTACAGGTTTATAAATGCATCTACAGAAGTAATACTTCTCAGTTTGACTCACCTATCTTTGGACAAACAAGTCACATGGCCACTTCAAAAGTTGAGGGGGTTAGAGAAATCCTAATTCATGCTTGGAAGTAGGTGAACTGGAAATAATGGATAATTGGTAGTAGTACCACACTTCAGCACCCTAGCTATCAGTAAAATTTTACAAAGTATTAAAGCTCAATCAAGCAAAGGGAAGAAACAGGACTAAGCACCATGTAGCAACTCATACTCCATTTTGAAGATCAAATTCTAATGTCACTATTGATGATGTTTCCCTGACACACTTAGAAAGATTTAGTTCTCTGTCCCTCCAGCGCATTGTTAAAATTACACTTACCATATTGTGTTAATCTATTGCTTTCCCCTATATGACTGTGTGAGAGAGAAAATGCCTTTTCAACTTTAGTGCATAAGATAATATTTGACACATAGAAACTGATTAAAAAAAAAACTCATGTAAAAGACAGGAGGAGATAATTTGGAGGAAGAGGGAGGCGGAGGGATGAAAGAAGGAAGGAAGCAAGAAAGGAAGAATTTGCTGAAGGCGGCCTAACTTTGCAATGATAAAATTTTCACAGGCGTGCTACTGTGTCTCCAGATCTCCTCCACATCATAATTTTCAAAGGACTCCAAAGTAATTTTAAAGTATATGGCAAAGGCTGGTGATTGGGTACCAATATCCATGTCCTCTTCTCTTTTAGAAATTCTAATTTTAGAAGGGCTTTTGCTAAAGACTGTATCTCCCAAACTCTCGTCCAGCTAAATTGACCATATAATTAAGTTCTTATCAATGGGAGGGGAGAGGAAGTGATATGAACAATTTCCTGGTCATACTTTAAAATGAAACTCTCTGCCCTCTACTGTCCTTCTCTCCTTCCTTCTGATATTGCTAGAGAAGCCATTTAAACTACAAAATGGAAGTAGCATGTTAAGGATGGCAGAACAAGAGAGAAAAAACCTAGATCCCAAAAATTGCAATTGTAAAATTAGCCACGCACTTCCTTAAGTTTGTTCAATTACTGTGAGAGAAATTCACTTCTATCTCATATAAGTTGTTACTTGGTCTTTATCTTAGCATCCTAACCAATACAGTGTTTAATATAAGGTTAAAGCATGCGCACACGAACACACACACACACACACACACACACACACACAATCTTTTTGTCCTAGTGCTAAGGCATCAACAATGCAATAGAGGCACTGTCATAGGCAAGTTTAGATTAAACTGCATAATTATAGATAAATGCTTCAGAAAGCACAATAGAACATAGAAATCAGTGTTGACTTCATCTTAATACCACAAAACTTTAGAAATATAGAAAGATTTGTTAATTAAATCAGAACCTCCGAGATAAGCATTCTAAAACCTTAGTGAAATGCATTTAAAATTAGTTATCTGACTAAAAGTATTCATAATTAATTCCAAATAAAATTCACTGATTTGGCCACATCCTTGTAGACCATTAAGATGCATCATATTGTTCACAATTTTGCCCTTTCAGTAGCAGCTGTACAATTTCATTGAGGACATCGCCACATTAATAGTCCCACATGTCCAAATTTGCATGAAATAAGCAGTCATCAGCAATTATGATTTGCCAGGGAAAGATTCTTTAAACCCTTCTCAAAGCCAATGACACATGTGTGTTTCCTGATTTTAGGATCTAATTTACTCCAGTGCTGGGCAGCAACATAAGGAAAACATATTACATATCTTAAAATCAATTCACTAAAGAGAATAAATACAGCGAATAAATCTGATGTTCTTATTCAACAAGAGTGATCATGATAAACCTCTGCTGCTCTTTCTCAAGACTGAAAGAAGTAAAAAAAAAAAATTGTGTGTGTGTGTGTGTGTGTGTGTGTGTATTTAGGTACTAGAGATAAAGATAGAGATAGATAGAGACAGAGATAGAAAGCTATAGAGATAGCACATAAATGTTTTTGAGTTTTTTATCCAAGATTCAGAGGGCAGCCTATAAAGCCTAAATCATAAAGGGTACCTGCCTTGTGATATCAGCTACAAAATATTCCATATTTATCATAGCCAACATGTCCAAATTGAATTCATTTTTTGATAAACCTGAGCTCAAGGAGAGAAATGACTTCGAAAGGCTAAGACCTAAATCTGCTATTTTTTTTTTTTTTTCAACAGGATTGAGAATGTCTTCAGGGACTGCTAATAGTGTTTGCTTGTTTTCATGGTTAAGAAAGTCCAAGTAATTCTTTCTGATTATCTGTCAGGAGTGAGTGTAACATAATCAGATAGTACAGTTAAAAAAATTTTACAGGGGGTGAGGGTTAAATAAAAAAGAAAAAAAAGAGATTTACAAGTTTTAGAGCAACACATTAGTGGTCTAGTTAACACAGAGTGTTTTTGGTGTTGATTCTCTATGTTTTATACTGGGTAAAATTTTAATTTTTTAATTTTCCTATTGTATTATCTGGAAAGTAAAGATAATACAGAGAGCACAAATATTCCCCATTGCATTATTGAGAGGATTAGATGATATAATAATAATAATTTTTAGGTTTTCTTTAAATGTGAAGTTTTTTGTTTGTTTGTTTTTTAAGATGAGACAAAAAGAAATATTTTTCTGGCATCATTTATAACTTTTTAGCATGGATTTTACCTGGAAGCAATCTGCGTAGTAAAATTCAATTAGGGGGTATTTTAAACAAACTGTTCAATGACCAAAATGCTTTGACCCCAATCTTTCACTTGTGTAATATACATAACTGAAAACAGCTCATATAAAACATATCTGACACAGCGATCCATATTTACCTTGGAGGTGGGCGAAGGAGGTTAAAAGGTTTTATAGTAGCAAAAATAGCTTCTTTCTTTTGTCTGTGTATGCTAAACCAATCAGTGAGCATATCAGAGGGCCAAAAAAGGGCCATCTCATTCTCATTCTTTCATTCTCATTCTGGTCCTCATTCTTTCTGTGTGTATGTGGGTGGGTGTGTTAACTTATACAGAATATAGAATTACTTGTAGAATTATTTCCCTTTCTTGGATTTATTTTGCCATCTCGCTGACTTCTAATTCTTTAAAATTAAGATAAGGATCATTTTCTCAAGGAAGCTTCCTCCCTTAATGTCTCTTTATGATTATTACAATGTAAATCCTCATTTTTCTCTTCCCACAGAACACTTAACACCATTGTTATCAGACATATCAATCAGGGCTGCAACAATGCATAATGTGCTTCTTACCCACTACACAATTAACTCTCCATAATTGAGTGTTTTCAATTTATAACGTTGTATTGGGCATCCTTATAGTGTTAATATTCTACGTGGTCAATAAATGTCAAACAAATGAATAAATGTGGCCGTGATGGTGGGGAGGGTGCTACTTCTTGAGAGTAGCAATTATTCTTGAGAGTTTTGTTTTGTTTTGTATTGTTTTGTTTCAGTACAATGATGGAAGCAGTCATCCTTAATCTCTCCTTCAAGCCTCCTATGATAAAAAACCCACTTTATAAGACAGTTTTCTGGGGAAAAAAATTAGACCATGGCAACCCTCCAGCTATTTTCTGCCTACAAACCACCTTGATATGGAATTCTTCCTTTTGCTAGTGTTAGTATCATTCATTCTTTTATTTATAAGAAAGCAATATAAAATTCTTAGGAAAAACTCACCGATGTATATAAATAATCAAATTTATTACTGCAAATAAAAATGATCAGGAAATATGGAGAGAAGACAAACGCTCAGAACAGATTGATGCTATTCTGGGAAACAGTTTTGGAAGAGATTAGTTGTCAGGGAATCATGAAGAAATTCATTGAAACTTGTTTTATACAGAAAAAGGGAAAGGATATTAGGGAGCTGTATAATTATACGTTCTTGAGTTGCAAAAGTCCTGGAAAGTTATTGGCCATATCTATTAATATAAAGAGTATAGAACTTAGAAAAAAGCAAAACCCATGAAAGTGCCGTGGAAGATTAGATTTGGCTAGACTGGAGGACCCGAGTAGAGAACCTGAATTAAATGGGCCAATTTCTTGCTTATTAATATATGTTAAAAACTTAACTGTAGTTTAGTAACAATATTAGTAATATAAAGCATATATATTTATTGTACTTTTTAGCATTGTTTTATCCTGGGTAAGAATAAAATTATTCTTACATTGAGCAAGGAATGACAAAAAAACAGTTCAGTGATATGAAATATCTCCATAGGGGGTCACATCCACATACTTCATATTAAAAACAAAAATGTTCTTTCTTGTTACGCAAATACACTATGGAAAGTAGTATGATCAAATCTCAATTTTACGCTTTGTGGGTAATGGTAGCTTCTCTATTTGGAGGCAAGTAGATAATTTTCCTTTTATCCAAATGTGCATTCATTCCCTTTCAAATTTTGTTGCACTACAAAGAAGACTGGGTAAATTCTCTTAATATCTATGGTGGGATCATTCCCATTGACCTGCAAACATGGTGAAACGTCTCCCATATGAAAAAAAATTCACCCTCAATCCCCTCCTCCAGCTCCCCACCAAACTTATCTGCTCCACACATACACACACACACACACACACACACACACACACAATGCAGTTCTCAAAAGAAGTTTATTCTGATTGACTGTTTTCTTTTCATTCATTCTCCATTGAGTCAATTCATCCTAATTTTGATTTCAATGACTACACTGAAGTTTGAATGGCAAGGTTGCCAACATCTATCTTGCTCAATCCAATGTTGATTTACTAATCTCCATCCGATAAAAATGGTCATGTCTTCCTTTTAGCAATGCTTTTTCTTGGCTTACAGAACGTCATACACTCCTGGCTTTCCTCCAACTGCACTGGCAAATCTTTCTGAGTCTCATTTGCTAACTCTTTTTCCGCTTCCCAACCTCAAAATCTTGGAATATCTTGGAATGATTGAAAATCTGGGGTAATATATCAGGGCTCTATCTTTGGCTCTTTTCTTATTCCTATGGGAACTCACATTTTATATGATCGTACCTGATCCTATGGCTTTAAATCATATCTGTAGCTCTAACTGTGACTTACTTCTAAGTTCCATACTCATAATCACTGCTTGCATTTTTATTTGGATGATAATAATAAATCCATACAATGTGCTGAAAACTATTTACATATTTTTATATGGATTAACTAATTTAATCCTCACAAAAAACTTAGGAGGCAAGACTTACTATTGCAATTTTATTTAGTAGAGGTATAAATGAGACATGAAAAGACATTAAGCCACTTGCCCCGTTAGTAAGTAGTAGAGCAGTCAAGTTATAAGTCCCAATATTAAATATTAATCATGAGTCTCAAATTTATCATGTTCAAAATTAACTGCTGAACTTTTCCTATCAATCCTGTTACTCTTCAGTCTTCTCCTTTCTTTTAGCAAAACCCTAGTTGATCATCCTTGACTCATCTCTTTTACAACCAACATTCAATTCATCAGTCAAAATGTATCCACTTATTTCAAAAACAAAAAAAACTTCAAATTGACCATTTTAAACCACTTCCACTGCTACCACCCTATTATAAGCCATTAATGGCTTATAAGCCATTAACATCTCTTTCCTGAACAATGTCTCGCCTCCACTCTAATAGTATCTCTTTACTTCTGCTCCCTTTCATTTTCCACTCATCATCAGAATATACCATTTAAAGGTACCATAAAGTGACATTAATCAGATTACATTAATCTTCAAAAACTCCAATAGCTCACTGGACAATTTCATAGCCTATCAGTTACTACTTAATCTAGATGCTGCTTTTCTTGTTAACCGTCTCCCTTTTGTTCCAGATATACTAGACGTTGTTTTCTTTTCTTTTTTGGAGGTGTGGGGGCTATTGTTTAATTCTCTTTTTTTCAATTGTATTCAAATATATCACAGCATATATTTAAGGCATATAGCATGATTGTTCAATTTACATATATTGCAAAATGATTACCACAATAGTTTCAGTTAACATCTATCTTTTCATATAGATACAGTAAAAAGAAAGAAAAAAGGAAAAAAAAAACAAAAAACAAAAAGCATTCTTTATGTACCAGAAACTCTTAGGGTTTATACTTTTAACCAATTTCCTGTATAATATATAGCAGTGTTAGCCTATAGTCATGAAGCTGTACATTACATACCGAACACTTATTTATCTTATATCTAGAAGTTTGTAACTTTTGACCATCTTTCTCCAATCCCCCCTCTCCCTCCCCACCCTTTGCCTCTGGTAACCATAGTCTGATCTCTTTTCTATGAGATTTTTGTTTTTATTTTTTTAGATTACACATATAAGTGAGATCATACAGCATTTGTCTTTAGCTTTCTGACTTATTTTACTTAGCCCTCAAGACCCATCCAGGTTGTCAGAAATGTAGGACTTCCTCATTTTTATAGCTGAATAATATTTCATTATATTAATGTGTTTTATATATATATATATATATATATATATATATATATATATATAATTTCATTATATAAATGTGTTATATATATCAAAACTTCTTCATCCATTTTTCCATGGATGGACACTTAAGTTGTTTCCATGTCTTGGCTTTTGTCAATAATGCTGTTGTGAACATGGGGGTGCAGATATATTTTCAAGTTAGTGTTTTTATTTCCTTTGCATATGTTCCCAGAAGTGAATTGCTGGATTATATGGTAGTTTTATTTTTAATATTTTGAGGGTCCTCCATACTGTTTTCCACAGGAAGTGAACCAAGTTACAATCTCACCAACAGTGCACAAGGGTTTTCTTTTCTTTACATCCACACCAGAATTTGTTATCTCCTGTCTTTTTGATGATAGCCATTCTAACAGGCATGAGGTTTTAATTTTCATTTCCCTAATGACTAGTGATGTTGAGCATCTTTTCATGTACCTGCTGACATTTTCTATATCTTGTTTAGATGGAATAATAATATAATAATAGTGGTACAAGTTTTGAGATGATCGTATGTTTCTTTTCTTTCATTCTAGTAATATGATGTATCAGATTGATTGATCTCTATATGTTGAACCATCCTTTATCCCCAGGAAAAAATTCCACTGGATCATGGTGAATGATCTTTTAAATGTGCTGCTAATTTGATTTGCTAGTATTTTATTGAGAATTTTTGCATCTCTATAGCAGGTGGGTCTGTGTTTCATCTTTTTGACTGGGCATAGGAAAACCAGGCTCAGGGCCAGGAAAATTCCTCATTTGAGGATCTGAATCAGGCAGACCTGAACTCTGCTGACTTCCCTGGTCAGAGTTCACTGCTGACTTGTTTTTTTTTTTTTTTTCAAATGATCCAAGCCACTGGTTGGGATTACTACTTGGGCACTGCAGGTATGACCTTGGCTTGCCAAGATCCATGTGCTGGTTGTTGTAAGCTCTCCCCACCTTCCCAATCAGGTTTTAATGGTTGAGCCCTGCAGACTGTAGGATCCCCTGCAATCTCCATGGTGCAAGATCAGAGTAGGAGCTCCCAGACAGCCACCCACAATGCTGAGGAGGGCTGGCTGTCCCCTGGGTTATTTTATCCCAGTGGATAAATTGGAGTTTCAGGGGAGACCTTTCCAAGTGGTTCTGTGCTGGCCTCAAGGAAGGGCTTTATGATCAACATATAGCCACTTCTCTTACTCTTCTAAGGCAGTCTCTCTTAATCTCTGTAGTACAATGTGGGGTGCTTCAGCCTCGCTCCCATGTTCTAGGGTTTTCTCAGTGGTGCTTTGTTCTTATGTAGTTGTTTGTTTTCCTTTTTGTGATGGGTGCAAAATTAGGAATGGCCTATGTTTCTATCTTAGCCTTTCCGATGTTTCTCAAACACATGTTGCATGGTTGAAATTAACTGTCTTTACTTACTAATTTTTTTCAACTGTAAATCTGGTACCCCAGGTATTAATATGATTAGTTCATGATGGGAAAAAGAGTTTGTTATAGACTTAAGTTTCCTAGGAAAATATAGGTAGTAAAAGTTAACTAAGTCAATCATTGGATTAGTCATTCATTCAACAAAGAGAATTAAATACCCACTATATGCCAAGAATTGTAACTGTTATGACAGGCTACAAAGGTAAAGCAGATATAGCCCTACTCTCAAGGACTACACCTTCTATTTATTCACAACCCACCTATACATAGGACAGTTCCCCAGTCACAGGCTATAAATCATTTTCTAAATAAATAATACAGACATTTATTTTGTACTTTTGGTCAACTTAGGGAAAATATTAGAACTAAATCCAATGCCAGGAAACAATTTTAAATTTCAGAGATACAATTAGCACTCGTAAAAATGGAAAGGATGTCAGTGCATACCTATAACCTGGTGGACAGCATTCCATTTACAGTTAACAATCAGACAAGGTACAGTACAACAGAATGTGATAGGAGAAGCTTTCCTAAAGCACCAGAAAGTAGAGGATAGTAGTGTCTATCTTACAGTATTTTATTATTATTATTATTCTGTGACTTTACTACATCCCTAATACACACACTTAAAAATATTTTTTTTTACATTTTAGGTGATTTTTTTTTTGTGTGTGTAATTGCTCCTTTTTTCCTAGAAAAAGAAGAGAGTGGTAAGGAATAACTGAATAATAGATTGTTTTGATTACAACTGCTGTGTAATTCACATGGTAACTTATTGTATTTCACACTTATTCTATTAATTTATTAAGCAAGATCTTTCTGAAAGAGAAAAGAATAAATAGAAGATTTGAATCTCTCAGAATTTTTCCAAAGCCCTTGAGTTGAGCACTTTTCTCTCATGTCATGTGTGTGTGTGTGTGTGTGTGTGTGTGTTAGAGAGAGAGAGAGAGAAAGAGAGAGAGAGACAGAGAGACAGAGAGAGAGAGAGAGAGAGAGAGAGAGAGAGAGAGAGAGAGAGAGAAGAAACAGCATGTGGGAAACATGGTAAAATGTGAGATCAGGTAATAGTAAAGAAAAGTTGGAAACAGGGAGCAAAAGAAAAAGAAAAGATCAGTTGTGAAAGAAGCTCTTTTGTTGTCAAACAGACACTTAGACACCGAAAACATTGGTCTCCTGAGCACACTTAGACAGTCCCAGAGCTCCGCGGGGAATACAACACACAGTTAAAAAAATACTGACGCAATTAACATGTAGTTTTTAAGATCAGTAGTAGCAGTGCAGGTAGCCAGAGCTAAAGTGAGCATTTATTGACTGTCATTGTGCACTAGAGAATGTGCTAGGCTCTGAGAGATACAAATAAATAATGTATATGGTCAATGATATCTCAGTATAACCATAGGTTGCACAGTTTATTAGGATATTGATAGCAATGGCGATTCATCATTTGTAGTGTTATCATAAGTATATATGGATTAGGTGATGCTATAGAAAAAGAACATAAAACTTTTCCTTCTATAAAAAGAATTGGCCTGAGACAAAGAAAGAGAAATTAGTTTCTTGAGTTAGGAAAACATAATTAGTGACAATAATAATAAATTTTTTCTCCTACTATTTCTTATGTCTGTAATGTACTTTCATTTAACCAGTGTGGCAGCTGACTGAGATGCATGAATGATCTTAACTAAAACCAGAAGATCTGCATAGCACCACTCTGCAGAATCATGAAATTTTGGAAAGCTTTGCTGTGCAATAAAAGCTAATGGACATGCAAAGTAGAGCTCAGAAGACATTTATAAGCCTTTAATATTCAGATTATTGAGTCAAGAGTGCCACTGAGTTATCAGAGAGAGAAAAGGAGCTAAAGATAGAAGAACAAAATCTTGGGATATACCCGTATCTAAAAAAGTGGAAAAAGGGAAGGAAAATTGGCAAAACAGGGAAAGGAGTGAGCATCATCTTTTGAATACATCCTGATTTTATTCATCACATTATATGCAATGGTCCAGATATGTGTATTCTACTTCTGGTAAACCTACCACAACATTTATCGGAAGAACCATCCTCCCCCTAATATAATTCTATTTGCTTCACATTCCTAGAGTTGCAAGGCTGCCTGGACAATTGAGAATCACATTCCCCTGGACATTGTTTTTGATTAAGGAAAGATCAACTGGCTGAATCATAGCCAATGGGACATACACAGAGAGGTACTCTTTCTCTCTTTTTCATTGCACTTGAACTTGACCAACAGTAGGTCTAGTATTGTTGGTAGCCACTTTGTGGAAGCTGAGAATTTAGACAATATGAAGCTGAGCATAGCCAAGAAATAAAGAAAAAACAGAATGGGTAGCATTATTTAAAGCCTTAACACAGGTCATGACTGAAGCCAGTACTTCCTTTTTATTTTTCGGTTTGATGAGGTAATCAAGTTCTCTTTTGTTTAAGCCACTGAGTGGGATTTTTCTGTCTTTTGCTAACATAAAATCCTAATATTTTAAGAAACTTTTAAAATTATTTTTTCTTACATTTTATACAAAGAAAAGAAAACACACTACACAACTTAAATTAAAGAGCTCTTAGACCATTTGTTTTCTGCATCTCAAGTAAGTACAAAAATAAATTTTAATTGGGTTTTCCTTAATGTTCTCTACAGTCATTATTAGTGAAGACAATAATAATGATAACAACCACATCCATGCACTAGATACTCTGATATGTAATTTATGTGTGTGTTTATATGTGTGTATTTCATTTTCTCTTTAAGATTGACCTGAAAGTTATATGTCATTACATTAGTTTTAAAGATAAGAAAATTGAGATATGGACAGTTGAGCCCCGTTACTATTAATAAATCAAATCAAATAATTGATTTTTCTGTATATAGTCTAATCAAGAGAAAAAATGTCAGAATTTAGAAAATCATAATTTATATGGAATATATATTTATCCTTCAGTGATGAAAATATAGAAAACGTATTATCAAATTAGTATATCATAGTACTCTTTGCAATACAATAAAGGTTTTCAATTGTTAGAACTGAAAAATTAAAAATAAATCATAAATTAAAAATCAGCCCAAGGTAAACAAAAGAAAAAATAAACAAATGGAGATTAAATTAAAATAAAACATTTTTGTACAGTAAAGGAAACCATCAACAAAGAGAAAAGATAATCTACTGATTGGGAGAAGATATTTGCCAATGATACATCTGATAAAGGGTTTAATATCCAAAATGTATAAAGAACTGATACAACTCAATACCAAAACAACCCAAATAATCCAATTAAAAATGGGCAAAGGACCTAAATAGATATTTCTCCAAAGAGGACATACATATGACCAATAGATATATGAAAAGATGCTCAACGTTACTAATCATCAGAGAAATGCAAATTAAAACCACAATGAGATATCACCTCCCACCTGTCAGAATGACTATGATCAATAAATCAAAAAACGAGAAATGTTTGTGAGGATGTAGAGAAAAGGGAACCCTCATGCACTGTTTTTGTTATTGCAAATTGGTACAGCCACTATGGAAAACAGTTTGGAGATTCCTCAAAAAAATAAAAATAGAACTACCTTATGACCTAGAAATTCCACTAGTAGGTATTTATCTGAAGAAATCCAAAGCACTAATTTGAAAAAATATATGCACCCCTATGTTCACTGTAGCGCTATTTACAATAGCTAAGATATGGAAGCAACCTAAATTCCTATAAATAGGTCATTGGATAAAGATGATGTGGTACATATAAATGGCGAAATATTACTCAGGCATGAAAAATGAAATCTTACCATGTATGGACCTAGAGAGTGTTATGATACTGTGTTTCCCTGAAAATAAGACCTAGCCAGACTATCAGCTCTAAGGCGTCTTTTGGAGCAAAAATTAATATAATACCCGGTCTTATTTTACTATAAGACCAGGTTATAATATAATAATATAATATAATATAATATAATATAATATAATATAATATAATATAATATAATTCATTATACTAAACTAGTTATTAAATAAATACATGTATGGCTAAAGACTCAATTAGCAGGAAAATGATACTTTTTTGAACTGGAATATGCAGGCATGATATCATTTCTATTTTATGACCTTAAGGCAACTCCTTATGAATTCATCTTTCCTAAATCAATGTTAATCTTCTTCCCCCACACAGTATTTAAAAACCTAAATCAATGTCGTCCTTTTAGTTAACTGTTATTTCAAAGAGCACATCTTGGGAACTCGCAAAGAGACCACATGTATTTAGGGGAGCCTGTGACTCTAAAACAGGTACAGCCCTGCGTGACAAAAAGATCCATAATATCCAGGTAACCCAAGGTTGGTAAAATTGCAGTCACTATACATCTTTTCTCCAAATGCATCTCAAGCATTCTTTGAGTACAAAAGTTGTTTTGTTTATTTTATTATTCTGTCCCTTATTTTAATAAACAGTGGGTCATTTTCTGGTTTCAAGGTTTCGGTTCTTCATTAAGAAATTCCTTTTGGGGATCAACATTTTACAGACTTTTGGGTTGAAAGTGAATAATTCTGTGATCACAGGAAGGCATTCACCAGGTACACTTTCCGGGTGTGCATTTACTCTTGAAAGGTTCATTTGATTGTGATGAATATGCAGAGGGCTGTGCCCCTCGTGAAGCTTCCACTAGGAGCCCTCAGGCTACTGCTGCTGGCCTCAGCTTAAACCTTTTAGGAAATAAATTTTCATATTTACAAAATGCAGTGTTATGTGTTATTTTTCTTAAGGCAAGGTGTAATCTTTAATGTGTCCGATCTGTTAGCATTGCTATATATAGATGTTAAAAGAAACCAAGTCACAAACTTGTTATCCAAGAGGAATATTCTTTTGGTCATAAAAAGCCAACACAAATGTGATGTATAATCTAGGGCTTTTTCTTTTAAAAACTTATCAATGGTCTTTAAGGCTTTTTCCCAGTATATACACTTTATGTTTATCCCAAGGAATTTAAATCTCCATTCCATAGCTCCCACTTTAAAAGACAATTTAAAAATAAACTGTGTTAGAGGAATGTGGATCCTTAAACTCATCTAATAGAACAGTTTCAACAATTTTCTCACAAATCTCTTAAATTGTAGATACAAGCAGTATGAAATTCATGTTTAAGGCAACCAAGGATATTCAAAAAGCAATGAAGAATAAGTGAGGCAAAAGTAATACTCTTTTTTCTTCCCAGCTGGCAAAAATTGATGGGAATAAAGCCATAATATTCTAATGATAGAAAATGAAAAGGGGGAAGCCAAATCATTCAGGAAGAATTGCCATATGGCTAGAGCCGAGGACAAATGCAGACGGACTTACACATTATGCGGTTATGAAGGAGGGATGCCATGAATAACTATGTTCACTAAAACTGGGATCTGAAGATTCCATTCCAAATTCTGCTTCTGAGTTCATTCCTTTAAGTCTTTATTATTTTCTTGGAACAGACTTCCTGAGAGCCAAAGAAGTGATTTATATATAAACAATCAAAGTTGGCATCACATACTTTTATATTGCGTGCAGCCAAGTGTACATTTTTAACAGCTGTATATTTAGTCAGGCCATACTTTTAAAGTAATACAATTATTCTAGAAGTACAAAAGCTGACTCACTTTGACAAACTAACCAAACTTAAGCAAATTTAAATATCACTAATAGCTCTATAATTATGTAAACTTAACTTTTAAAATAAATTAAATTTTTTCTTAATCAGTCACATGGGATTTGAAATCTTGGGAATTCATAAAGATATTTTGATTATAGTTTATCTGATGAAATATTTTATATATACCTACATATGTATACATCCAAAACTGGTTTCTCCCACAATCAAAGAATAGTCAAACAAGTAAGTAAGATGCTAATTTAATAAAATTCATAAGCCTTTCCATTTTTCTTTTATAAATTATTGTATTTAATTGTTTCTATTTTTAATGTTTTTAATTTTAAATAATTCTTTAATTTTTTAAATATTTAGTTTTATTTGTTTATAAATGGTGCTGTAAGATATATATAAAGTGAGACTTTTTTATTGCTTATAAGGGTGATTAATTTTTTTTAAAAAGTATGACAGAAATGTTACCTTTGCTTTGTTTTTTTGGGAAAGCTCCCAAACAAGTAAACACTTTCTTCTGTGGTTTATTTGTTAAGGCTGAGATTGGACAATCTTTTGAGGTTCCTGGCATCTGTAGGGATATTTTTGACCATTTTTCCTAAAACACATGTTGCCTGAGAATGGAGAATACACATTTTATATGTAATAGATCAAAATAAAATGATTGCATAATAATAATAATGACAATTTTTATATAACAAAGTTATAGCAGTGTCTAACATTTATTCAGTACTTATTATGAGTCAGGTACTTTTCTAAACATGTTTCATGAGAAAAGTCATTTAGCTGACACGAAGATCCACTGAGATGGATACTATATTTATGAAGATCTTACATATAAGGAAATTGAGGTACAAAAAAGTTAAGTAAATTTGCTAAGGTGATATGGCCAATGAGCTTCAAAACCTGGAACCTAATGGCCATGCACTAACAATACTGCCCCTTCCATAGGACTGAGACATTGCTGATTAAACAAGTCTCAACACAGTTTGAGTTGACAGTAAAATAAACACACTCAGCACTTATCATCATGGATTCAATTTTTAAAATAACTCTTTCATCAATTCAATGCAATTATGACTCAGTTTTAGAAAATAAAAAGAAAGATAAGAAGGGACAAATTTGTAGCTCTGAGTCCCAGCTTCCAATTTTCTTAAAGAGAGAAAATAGACAAGAATGTGGCATCTCTGTGAAGAACACTTGCATGGGTTTTTATAAACCTTCCTGTATTTTGGGAAAAGGATGTAAACCAAGAAAAACAAAGCCAAGTCCAGTATGTTTTCCTTATTGTGGCTGCACACGGAAGCAAATTTTCACTATTATCCCCCGTCCAAAAAAAAATGTGACTCTTTGGAAAATTTTCCCCAAAAGCCATTGAACTTCTGCCAATAAATATCCCTTAATACTCTGGAATAAACAAGAGCATCTGGCACTACTCCGTGTGAGCTGTCACCTTTACTCTGCCTGTTCATAGACTTTCTGGAAAAGAAGGTAATGCTTCCATCTGGTCACAGCAGCAAAGAAAGCAGAAAGCATTGAAGCACTTCCACTGAAAATCTGAGACTAAATCCTGCAAGACTCTGTAACCTGAGGGGAAAAATAATAGAACATTGGATTCTTTTCATAATGAATAGTTCCCATCTAACACCTAGACGTGGAGTGCTGGAGGGATTATAGAGAGTCATTAAGAATTTGCTTACTTTTAGATAGGTTCAGATTATACAAGTTCACAAATTTTTAACCATTTGTGATTTTCTTGTTAGTAGTAACATGATGATTTTTGAAATGTTATAAGGACTGCCAGGGAAACAGGAAGTTGATTGGCTTTATGTGGACCACTGAAGCTTTAGGATTTCTTTTCTAAACCAAAATGCATTCAAATAAATTATAAATAAATAAATTGTAGATACATAAGTAAATAAAATAGAAAAGAGGGGAAAGGAAATTTGGTAGAGAACAAGTTTAAGGTTACACAGAATAAAGTGATTTTAACCTTAAGATTGGATTCTTCTTGGGGTCAGGGGTGTTTAAGAGTAATATTTAAGATTTACGATCACTAGTTGTAGTTTCTGGGATGGCATGTTGAAAGGATTTACTTTATCTGAGAGACTATAACTCCCATCCAGAGTTAGGTGCTTCCTGACACACAAACCTAACCATGTTTCGTAGAAGAATAGCCAGATGTTAGGAGCTGCATTTTTCTCTTCCATTTCCAGAACAAGCATTCTTAAACTTAGAGTTTTGGGCTTCCTGAAACTCTATGCAAAATTTGAGTGAGTGATTGTACATTGTGTGTGTGTGTGTGTGTGTGTGTGTGTGTGTGTGTGTGTATTCCATTTGCCTCAGGAAGGGTCCAAATCATTAAGAAATACCAAATGGTTTTGAAAAAAAATACTACTTTGGATTCTTTCCAATGACTTGTCTCTTTCACCTGAAATAGAGAATTTATGTCTTTGCAACCACACCTATCAAAAAAACCTCTGTGGTCTCTGGTAAAGGCTTATGAAGAAAAAGATGATGATAGTAAAAAGAATGGCAATGATACCATATTAGCCTTAATAAGCTGATCAAACGTATTCACTTAAACTAATTTCAAAGAGTAATTTTGTGCAGATCTGTGGGGGAAGGGGGTTGTTTGTATGAAGGTACTAGATTTCAGCTGAATTTTTATAAGTTTAATTTTGTAAAAATAATAGGCCTAAGAAAAATAAGCTGAGATGCCTACAGAAGACCTTTGTATCGTATTCTCAACATCCGAGGTCTGACAATT
Source organism: Rhinolophus sinicus (assembly GCF_057876585.1). NCBI lineage: Eukaryota > Metazoa > Chordata > Mammalia > Chiroptera > Rhinolophidae > Rhinolophus > Rhinolophus sinicus. The sequence continues at coordinate 190,973,242 of NC_142517.1, read as the reverse complement.
ATGTTCACGAACTCATCCTAGAAAAAGTGCTACCTTCCTCGTGGCTGAATATCACCTTTGAAGTACTCCCCTTGGGAAGCTATGCACTGATGCCAGCGCCTAGTCCACCTGTCAAAGCAATTTTGGAATTATTTTTCCAGAATGGCCATCAGAAGTGTCGTTGTATTACCCTTGATGTCCTGAATGTCATCAAAATGTCTTCCTTTCAATAGTTCCTTTATTGTCAGGTAAAGAAAGAAGTCACTGGTGGCCAGATCAGGTAAGTAGGGAGGGTGTTCCAACACAGTTATTTGTTTATTGGCTAAAAACTCCTTCACAGACAGTGCTGTGTGAGCTGGTGCGTTGTCATGATGCAAGAGCCGTGAATTGTTGGCGAAATTTCAGGTCGTCTAACTTTTTCACACAGCCTTTTCAGCACTTCAAATAGTAAACTTGGTTAACTGTTTGTTCAGTTGGTACAAATTCATAATGAATAATCCCTCTGATATCAAAAATGTTTAGCAATATCGTTGCAACATGTTCATGAACTTAATTGACAGACCTCATATATCACAATTTTTACTTATTCTGCTGTTAAAAGTATTTGGGTAGTTTTCAGTTTTGCATAATTACAAGTAGAAATACTATGAACATTCTTGTATATGTTTTTGTTGTTGCTGTTGTTGTTAACATATGCACTTATTTCTCTTGGCTATATACCCAGCAATGGAATTGCTAGGTCACACGTTATATTTAAATAATATTTTAGTTGATTCTACCAAAGCATTTTCAAAATGTGTCTACCCATTTGCAAGTCCACAGGAAATGTAAGACTTCCAATTGATCCACAGCTTCATCAAAACTTTGTATGATAAGCATTTCTTAATTTTAGTCATGTTAGTAGCTTTGCAATGGTATTTCATTGTGGATTTAATTAGGATTCTCTGATGACTATGCTTATTGTCAGTTGGGTTATCGGGTTTTTTTTCTGAAATTCCTGTTCAGTGTTTTGTCGACTTAAAACTTGGACTGCTGATATTTTTATTGATTTAAAAGAATTCTTTACGTATTATGGCTATAAGTCCTTTACCACATGTAAGTATTGAAAATAGTTCTACCTAACATATGGCTTAACTATTATCTTAAAAATTTGGATTATCTTGCTATTTATCTTTCAATTCACTATTTTTCTCTTTAGTAATTTCTAATACTCTGTTTAAATAAGCAATTGAGAATTGTTGGAACAATTATATATGTATTTTTTAATTCCAGACTTTTTTTTTGTTTTTTCAAATGTATTTTATGTCTTAGCCTGTTTGGGGTGCCATAACAAAATGCCATAGACTGGATGGCTTAGACAACAGAACTGTATTTTGTCACCGTTCTGCAGGATGTTCAGGCCAAGATCAGGTTCCAGCAGTGTTCAGTTTTTAATAAGGATTCTCTTCCTGGCTGGCAGATGGCCACCTTTTTTCTGTGTCCTCATATGGCTTTTCCTCTGTGCATACAATGGAGAGAGAGCGACTTCTCTCATCCTCTTCTCATAAGGCCACCAATGCTATAGAATTAGTTCTCCACCCATTATGACCTCATCTAACCTAATTACCACCTAAGAGTCTTATCTCTAAATACAATCACATTGAGGGTTAGGACTTCAACATACAGATTTGGGGGGATACAATTCTGTCTGTAGTGCCTTGTTATTTTTAGATTTCTTACTGCATGTTTGTTTTTGTCAGTTTTCTTAAACACTCCATATGTGTTTATTTACAAACACACACCACACACACACACACACACACACACACACACACACACACGATGTAAAATCACATCAGAATCAAGGTATAGAGAATTTCTACCACCTCAAAATTTTCTTTGTGCTTCTTTTCTGTCACTTTCTCACCCCTCTCATGGCCCTAGGCAACTACTGACCTGTTTTCTGTCTGGATAAATTAGTACTACCTATTTTAAAGTTTTCCAAAAATGAAATTATACAGTATCTTTTGTTTTGTGTCTGGCTTCTTTCACATAGAATGATAGTTTCAGATTCATCCAGGTTGTTGTATTATCAGGAATTCATTGATTTTAATGCTGAGTAGCATTGCATTGTATGAACTAATTTGTTTATTCTTTCACCTGTTGATGGACATTTGGCTTGTTTCTAGATTCAGGATTTATAGATAAAGCTTCTATAAACATCATGCCTACGTCTTTGTACATGTATTTCCTTTTATTTTTAGTGTATTCCTAGGAATGGAATGGCTAGATGATATAGTAGTTGTATGTTTAACTTTTTAAGAAATTGCCAAGCTGTTTTCCAACATGTGGTAAAATTTTCCATTCCCACCATCAATAGATGAAAGTTCAATTCACTCCATAAACTTGCCAACATTTTGCATTATTATTACTTTAAATTTTGGCCATTCTACTTGATATGTGTTAGTAATTTACTGTGGTTTTAATTTACATTCCCTTGATGAATAATTGATGTTAAGCACCTTTCCATGTGTTGATTGGCCATTCATATATCCACTTCTGTGAAGTTTCTGATCAAATACTTTGCTCATTTCTTAATTGAGTTGAATATTTTCTTCTTATTGAGTTGTAGGAGTACTTGATATAACCTAGAGACAAGTTCTTTGTCAGATGTGTAATTTGCAAATATGTTCCCCCATTTTTATTGTCTTTTCATTTTCTTTGAAGTTTATTTTGAAAAGCAAAAGTTTTTAATTTTCAAGAAGTTGGATTAATTATACTTTTTCTTTTTTGTGTTCTATTTGTATCTTAATTAAAATCCTATGACCAAAATCACAAATATTTTCCTGTAGTTTTTCTTTTAAGTGTTTTTCCTGGAAATATATCCGATAAATTCCTTTGTTTATTTATTCATTAGAACCATATGATTTTAATTATAGAGATTTTATAGTATATTTTAACACGTGGTAGAAGTGGACCCTCTTATAGTTTTTTCTTTGCTGGATCCTCTTGTAGTTCTTTCTTTGCAGTTTTTCTGGTATTCCTGTGTGTTTATTCTTCAATATAAACTTTATTATAAATTTGTTTAGTTTAATCAATGTTTTTATTGGAATTGCATTAAATTTATAATTGACTTAGAGAGAACAGACGTCTCAATGATGTTGAAATATTCTAACTAAGAACAAGAGAGGCCTTTTCATTTGTTCAAGTTGTCTTTCAGGAATATTTTATAGCTTTTTATGTGTAAACTTTGAACATATCTTGTTACATTTATTCTTAACTTTTTATTATTTGTTTATTACAGTTTTGAATGGGATTTTTGTTATCTTTATATCTTCTAACTGGTTATTATTTGAGTATATATACTCTACTTATTTTTGCATTTTACTTTTAAATCCTACTATTTTGCTGAAAACTTTCCTATTAGAATTAGTTTCTTCATTGATTCTCTATCATTTTGCAGAGAAACCATAAGGTCATCTGAAAAATAGAGATAGTTTGATTTCTTTATTTCCAATCCTTAGGTCTCTTATTTTTTCCTCTTTTTAAAATACTTTCGCTAGTATCTCTATAAAAAGTTTAGTAACAGTAGATACAGTTGACATCCTTGGCTTTTTCCCGACCCCAGTGGGAATGTCTCAAGTATTCGTTATTACATAGGATGGGCTATACACTTTACCATTCTAAGGAAAAAATCTATCCAGTTTTATTTCCCCAAAAGTTTTTAATAAAAATGAGTGTTGCATTTTGCCTTTACAGGGTCTATGAAAATAATCATATAATTTTTCTTCTTAGACCTACTAATATGGTGAATCTATGTTAATAGGTTTTTCTAATACTGAGTCATCCTTGCATTAATGGTATAAAACCCCACATGAGCATGGTTTATTATTTTCTTTCTGTGTCTTTGTAATCTATATGATAACATTTTATTTACAATGTCTGTACTAATAATTGTAAGTGATAGTAGCTTGTAATTTTTGTTCTATCTTTATCAAGATTAGATATAAATATTGTACTTGCTTCATAAAAAGAATTTGAAGTTTACCTTCATTTTTAACACTGTGAAATTACTTACATAGTTTTGGGATATCTATGAAGTCTTCCTCCTGAGTTTAGCAATTTAATTCTTAGAGTCTGATGTTCTCTGGAGCTGATTTTGTCTGGGCACCACCTATGTCCTCTGATCCCTTCCTCTCTTTTGCATGGAGCACCTAAATCTCATCTTTCCTGTTCTTTGAGGCCATAGTCTTGTAGTAGCCTCTGGAGATTTCAGTGATAGCTGTGCTGGAATGTGGAGTTTGTTCTCTACTAAGAAGTAATTGCAAGTCCTTAATCTTCTCTAGCACCTAGCAATAAGGAAGGATCAGGTGTGGTTTTATTTGCATTCCTTGTTGATCCTTTTTTTTTTTTCTGTCATATGTGGAGAGATTCATTTTCAGATAGTCACCATTATTCTCCATTTAAAAAAGCTTTTCAATAATCTCATACAGACATTTTAAAAAAAGTATTTTTAATAATCATAAATTTAGCTTGGTATTTAGTGTATACTTACTATAACTTTTTTAATATGTTACTACCCAGGATAAATGTTATTTAAAAAATGAGAAATCCAAGGTGAATCTTTCAAGTTTACCAAAAAAGTAATACTATTCTTTCATTTTGTTTTGTTTTGTTTTTTTATTTAAGGAGATATTAATGTGTCATATTTTAAGATTTCAGTTTGACTGTCACATTTTTAAATTCTAAAATAAGTTTACCCATGTCAATAGTCTTTCATTACTGTATTGAAAAAAAACCCTGCTGTTTTCAAGTTTAATATTAATAGAAGATCCTGAATATTTATTCTGACACATATATTTAAGAACTGATCAGGCATTCTTAAAGCCAATTAAAATATCAATAATTACTCTTTGGGTTTGGGATTTAACTTGCAGTATTACGTTATAATATTTAAGCTATATTCTTCCTTTTGGAAAAAATATCGTTTTTTTTATAGAGATTTTTAAATTAATACTCAACTGAATTTCTAATATTATATTACATATAACATTGCTGATCCTAACTGTGATAGAATGAAAATGATCACAATTTCTTGAAATCTCCTCTATTGAGACATGGAATATATTTACCTACTCTTTGAATCTGGCCTGACTTGAATTGACCAAACCAATGAGACAAAGTTACATGATTTCTAAAAAAAAAAAAATATATATCAATTCTTGCAGTTTTTACTTTTCCATCTAGGATGCTGCTATCCTCCTGTGAAGAGTCATTCTGGCTGTTTCAAGCCACCCCTATTGATGTCCTAGATATATAAATAAGACCATCCAGGATGCAGCAACTTTCTGTTGTCCCATGTCCCAATTAACTGCATAGATGACCCAAGAGAGTCCTACCTGAGACCTTCCAATCTTAGCCCAACCCAACATGAAGAAACATAGGCAAATGAATTGTTATTTTTAACCCCTGAGTTTTGGGGTGATTATTTGTACAGCTGTAGAAAACTTATCATTGATATGGCTTTAACAATAAAACAACATTATTTTGTTGGTTTTTACATAGAACAGAATATTTATAAAAAGATGAATGGGAAATTTTTTGTGAACCAGGAAAAGAATGTTGAAATTGGAGATGATTTTTGCATTAACATGGAATTTTGAAAATGTCTGTGAATACTATTTGCAAAGTAAATTAAAAACGAGTTTAAAATCAGAAAAGGTAAGTCTTTTTTAGATTAGAAAAATAAAGTTTTATAAATGCATATGCATTCATTTCATGTGGTACCTCTAAATCTTATAATAGATAAAGGTATGTTTATTTTAATTTGAATGTTGCATTTTGGTATGCTTGTGTGAATTGGAAATAGACTTGGCAAATACTTTCAGAAAATGAGTTAGCATCAACAAGTGAATAATCTGTGTTAAAAATCCCAAGTAAAAATGGTAAACATCAAAGACATGAAGCCGACCCCAATTCTATAAGAAAAATCTTATATTGATGCATGCTGTTGATGTAGAGATAGTTGGTAGACTATTGGAGTCCACTTATTAAATTATGTGCTTTAATTTCCTTAATCTCGCAAAATGGCAAATGGATGACACAGTCAGAATTTGAATACTATAGCACCAATTAATAGTGGATAACCTTGCCCACATACATTCCCTTTATTACAACAAATGAATAAAGAAAAGAAAGAGAGCAAGAAAGAAGATGTATTAATTTTACTCCTTCATGTAATGTTAAGAGGGGGACCACTCAATTGCTGCTTATCTCCCTTCCTGAAGCCTCATTTCATGTTACCTGAGATTTAGTCTGCCATTATTCTGTTATCTCATCAACAAAGGCCAAGAAGTTCTACCTGATAAAAAGAACTTCAAATGTTCTTCTATTTTGGAGACAATGGAGTTCACTGGATTTGAAAACATGCTGCAATGCTGAGTTGACAGGATGTTGGTTATTGAGGTGGCAGGAATCCAATGACAGAAAGACCACTTCTGAAGAGCTAGAGATTGATGTTCAAGGACAACTTCAGCAGAGAGACAAGGGTGATATCTTTCTTTTCTAATTGAACAAGACGGATAATTGATCATCAGAGTTTTTAGAGATGCTGCTACAATGAAAATGTGCATCTATATCTGGAAGGGAAGTTTATGTTCAATAGGAGTGCATGAAAGGACAGGGTATTATATCCACCCTGACTTTTATAACATCACTCTAACTGAAATGTTATTTTCATGCTTTCAATTTTATAATAGCATACATTTTGGTAAGCCTCCTTGAAATCATTACCATTCTGGTTCACACTCAATGCAGAATTATCTACAAAGCAAACACTGAAGTTGTAGACCATGCAATTTGCATGTGCGTAGAAACTCTTTCTTAAATCTGTTCTATTACTTTCTTCCCACATAACTCTCATGAAAGGAGACAAAGTACACAGAATAACTTGCCACGTATTCCTCAACTCTGTTTTCCTGACTTCCAGGATATTTCGTCACAGGTAATATGACATTATCACTGCTGAACTTTACATACTTTACATAAGTATCATTTAATAAATTTGTCTTACTTTACCTAGACATATTTTCTTCATCACTTTTAGATGATACAACGTGAATATAGTGTTATATCCCTCACTGAGGAAATTAGGATTCATCTGAGATGAATAAACAGTGATTAACACATAAATTCTTCCCTTTTAGGTATAACATTGTTGCTCTGTCAGCTATCCATTCCCTCAAAGAACAAACCATTGATAAAGTAAATACATTGTATGTAAAATTATCTCTTGCCAAACTAAGGGAGATCATTTCATTGGCAGAGTCTTAAAACTATCTGGAAGTAGGAAGGATCAAAGACAAAATATTTATATGTGGCTTAGGAGATATTATTTAAAGTGGGTCTTTCACTGTGAAGATCTGTTTGGGATTAGGCAAAATTCATGGTATAATAATATAGGATTTTGGACAGTGAGCCCAGGGTTCCAAATTAAGTCTCTTGAGAAGTGAAAAGTCAACTGATGATCCTGATTGAGCTAATTATTGTCTTACGTCCCTTCATGAGGGTTAGCTGAGTCTTCTACTACTCAGATAAATGGATTTTCAAAAAAATATTGAAACGGCCAATAAAGTTATTTGCAATTCCATTTTCCTGGGCAAGAGAATCCTAGAATAGCCAAGTATATTATTACAGATAGTTAGCTGAATGATTGAAGATGGTTTCTCACTTTCAGAAATCAGAAGAAATCAGTTTCCAAACTTTGAGAGAAGTTGAAAGTAGGTAAAAGCCTGTCTGAGAATTATAACATAAAAGTTTATTCTCTCTGAAAATTTTTGAGCAAGCCCAGGAAATGGCTTAAATTTAACCTAGTACAAAAAAAAAAAAAAAAAAATCACAATATTAACAGCAAAGGGAAAGAAAACACTAAGCTGTGAAAACTCCTCAAAGACCTGTATCAGTGGTTCACTGAGCACTCAAGGCTATATAGCATTACTCGTCACTGACTCTGCAGACAAGAAAACTATAACAAAATGTTTTCTGAGGAAGCAACTTGCTCCAAGATAAGACTGAGTTTAATAACCAACATTGTTCTTGGCCCAAATTTCAAAAGCTCTGTGTTCCTCTTCACTGTAATTGAACTAGTAATGAGACACATGAAGAGGGATAAGAAGAGACTTTGGAAACAAATAAGCATACATTTTTGCTTGAATAACATTTAGCTTGAAATGAGAAAACTCTCTTGAGAATCACATCTCATTACATGGAAGTCTCACTGTAAATATGACCACCAATGATAACATAGAATTCATTTAAAAACAGCTTTTCTTTCCTAAAAGATATAATCAATGAGTAGATCACAAGTATTTTATAGCAATAAAGTCTTAATTGCAATATAGTCATATGAAATAATTAATCCTAAGTATAATATTATAGTAAGATTACATGTTTCTATTTATTCTACTGAGGCCTCTCAGAGAAACAACAGTGTCCACATTCTGCTAAACTGATGTATTTTTCCGTTGTTAAATGGAGTGTCTTAACTGAAGGTAAAAGTTGCATTGAAAAGTAGAATTTTAAACTGCCTAGGAAGAAAAAAAGGAGAGACATATTCTGGCTGGTTGAGAATAGGAACTTTGAGGATGTGGAGATGGACGGGGTAGAGAATAGAAATATCAAAAAGGTTGTTGGAGGCAGGCTGTAAGATGATCCCAGATATCTCTGCCTCCTAGTATTCACACCCTGGTGTAATACCCTCCTCTTGAGGGTGGGCTCATCTCAGAGGCTGACTTCTAACAGACAGACTACAGTAAAGCAATGGGATGTCATTTTCAAGATGAGATTATTCAAAGAGTAGCTTTCATTTTGAGCGCTCTCTCTCTCTATCTCTCTTTCATTCCTTGATCTTAGGGAAGCAATCTCCCTTGTTGTGAATGACTCTAAGGAGAGACCTACGTGGCACCAAACTGATACATCAGGGTAATGCGTAGTCAGTGAGAACCGGCCCACAGCCACATGAGGGAACTTGGAAATGGTTCCTTCTCCAGTTCAGCGTTGAGATGACTGCATGATTGCAACCCGAGCCAAGATCTTGACAGCAGACTTATGAGACACCCTGAAATAGAGACACCCAACTAAGCTATGTTCAGATTCTTGGCTCACAGAAAGAAACTATGAGAAAAAAAGTTAATTTTTAAGCTAATAAGGTTTTGGAGTATCTGTTACACTGCAACAGATAACTAATGCATAGGTATTTTGTTAAGTTTTTGCTACATGGTGCTTGATGTGAATCCTCTCCCACTTCTCACAACTCTTAAATTTTAAGTAAAGCACCCATCTTTCATTAATTGATTTTGGGGGGTGCAATGAACAATTAAGTCCTCCAGATAAGGAAGCCTTTCAAGAGAGGCTAATTGTATCTAGGATATGCATTTCTAATTGTTATAAATCCTAAACTTTTAGGGACACAAAGGACAAGGTAAGTAGCAATGTCATTTGGCAAGTAACATGGGCTTATCTTGCATAAATCTACATCTGACCTTTTACTTTCTAAAGTTTAATCAATGCTTTATAGAGGAGCAATTACATTTACTAAATAAAAGAAGTCACTGGGACAGTAGAGATTTTTCTTTCTTTAGAGCTTATAAGCAATAGTCCTAGACTCTTAGGGGGAATGAAGACCAGCATCCCGCATTTTTCAAAATACAGTAACTGAATTGTTAGATTAGGTAAAGATGTTAAAAGTATATATTTGGAGAGAGATATACATTTTTCTACCATCCTGAAAATAATTTACACTTAAAAAAAACTATATAAGGTTTTTGTTAGGAAAAAAACTCACATAGTATAAAGTTGTGTGGGAGAAAAAGATAATAGCCAGTCACCCAACCCCCACAGGTAACCATGGAGAGTGAAGACCCTCCTTCTTGACACAATCTATGCTAAAAGCAGCGAGTGCCACAAAGAAGGCACTCCACAAATAATTTTTCAATGAGCATAAACTATATTCACTGGATTTTAATTAAGAGTTTCTATTTGAATGGGAATGTTATCTGAAGCCCAAAAGCTACAGGAGAAATAATTTCACATCCTTAAGAAAGGTTCTGTACGACCTGCAGGACGTGCGATAAAGAAATGCTCCATAATGTTTGTCTAGAGGATTTGGGGTACAAAAGAGCAAGAGAACCCTCTACCCTTTTAAGGAAAGGTTACGCCATTGCCCCTCCCGTCCCCTGGGGAAAGGAAGGAACTGCTTTCCCCCAGCCACCACCTCACCCTCTATACTCTTCCCCACCCCCCAACTTTACCACAAGCCCAGGGAGGGCTTCAGGAAAACCACTGGAGTTTCCTGCTAATGGAGACATGTGTCCTTTCAGCCTCCTGTCTGGATGCCTAGTAAGTTTCAGGCTGTGGGACCAGAGCAGAAAGAGTTTACAGAATTCTTGATAGAGTGTAATCTGTTTTCCCTGGAGTTTGGGGACCTCCAAAAGGGGCCCTCACATGATTCTCACCTGGTAAGTCTAAAGGAAAGAGGCTAATTGGAGCTGCTTGGATAGCATGAAGAGAACTAGAAGGTTGCTTGGAGAGACGTCCAGTATTCAGATCATGGCAAAGCCAGTTTTTCCACAACAACATGGAGCAGAGCTGGGTTGGAGCCACCTTAAAGCACTCCCCTTTTATGACGTTTGTGTGACGTTATGTTTGCATTTGTTAGTTTAAGCTTTAAGTTTCTCCTTCCCCCCCCCTCACCCCCAATAATGTCAGCAAGGAAGGCTGTGCAGAACTTGGTGGGTCCACGGGGGCCTAGCACAGCAGGGGTCCTATTCCAGGAGGTGATATGCCCCACTGGTGCAAGCCCTTCTCACTGAGTTTTTCGAAAGACTTGTGCCAGTTGGTAAAACAAAACAAAACAAAACAAAACCAAACAAAACAAAACAGGGCTTGCTCACCTTGATGATGACCGTGTTGAAGAGCTGAGTCAATCCTGGCTCACTCTGTGCCACATCCCTTGTCCACCAGCTGAAAAGGCTGTTGGTAATGAGTAATAGCTGTTTCCTCTGGGCCTCCAGGGAAATGTTTTGTCCCCTTTCAGGATGTATTTCATGTCGCACTGGTGCAGGAGGCGCCTCACGGCAGGAATCCACACTCCAGACAGAGCCAGTATAAGTCCTCCTGCTATTTGCATAAAGAAACCTTGATAATTAGCGTAAAGAAAAGTTTTATGAGTTCAGTTAAAAGCATTTAAAATAGCATGATGAATATTTAAATGGATTTTTGTAAGGGAAATGGGAGATAACCAAACTATATTGATAGACTAAAATATTTTTGGAATTTCCTTAATAATGAGAGTATAATAATCAATGAGACCTTTTCCATTAATTCTAGGGATAGCTCAAAAGGCTTATTCCTAAATTGCCCTGAGACCAGCTATTAACTGAGAAAGTTTTGGTTGTCTTTTGTCTACTATGAGGTTAAGAGAAACCTTCTCTGTGAATGCTGTCTTGTATGCCAAGAATAAACCTTTCAATCAAGGCACTCTTGAAAGTTCAGAGAACTGGGCAGTTATCGAACTTTCAGAGAACATTGTAAGAACTGCTTTGTGTTGCTTCTGAATATTTGCATAATAAACATTTTTTTGTATCAGAATCTGTCCAAGACTTGTCAGTAAAATGTGGCAGAAAAGGTATAGCGGAGTTGCTAAGTCTCACATTTCTTCAATAGGCTCCCACTGTTTATCGAAAAGTACTTAAATATTGTGTATGACCACGTTGGCTTGGGTCATGTCTCGACATTTTCTAAGATGATTTCCTATCAGGGACAGGCCACACAGACAAGGGAAGCTGTATGGAGTGTTCTGTCAGAGAATGGCTAACGTTGGGATTACAGCAGCCAACTAGTGAGTTCTTGCTCATGTCAGAGAACAGTAATAAAATTTAAGACCCACAACAGGCAAGTCTTCTGAGAAGCCTCAAAAACATTTCATGAGAAGAAGAGCTTGCACTTTGACACAGGCCAGCATTTGGAACACTGTTAACAAATTGCAACTGAATCTGCCAGGGGGATTTTTGTTAACTTCTTTTCATCTTTGCCCACCCTGGAGGGAGAAAAGCAGTAGCTAGCGGTGGGACAGAGGTAAGAAAAAAATAGAAAAAGCAGATCCTGCCCCCCTGAGCATCTAGCACTAAAGAAGAGGAGATGCTTTTAATTTGATGAGAGATGAAAGTTCTGACTTGGATCACACTGAATATTTTAATACCTGAAACCAAGACTATTCTCATATCTCCATAGTGTTATAGAGTTGGCCAAAATAAGTTTTCATGATTGCAACATCTCAAGTTCATTTAACTAAATAACCTCATGTAGATACACACAAATGGAATTGCATTATACATGCTATACGGCCATGAGCTTTGTTCACCAAAAAATATCTTGGAGATCTTTCAATGTCAAAATGTACAGGATTTACCCTCTTCTTTCCAACAGCTCTGCATTATTCCGTGGTATAGCTGCACAGTACTCTGAATACCAAGTGCTATTTAACCAACCTTTAACTGATAGTTCAGGTTTTCCAGGGTTTCACTATTGCAAATAATGCTGCAATGGGCATGGTATATCAATTCAACAAAATTTTGAATTCAATTATAGGAAATATAAAAAAAAGTTCTATTTCTTGCAAACTTGACTTTGTCACCTAAGATTCATGTCATCAGTATATACATGCTTAGGTCATTATCCTGGATTAATTTATATAAACTTGCTATCTCCAGTTTCGTTCTCTCTTTCTTTTTGAAACCACTCCAATCAGGTTTTATTCAAACAACTCTAACTAAAAGTCCTTATCATGAATGTCTTCCATATTGCCAAATCTAACAGCCAATTCATCATCTTTCTTGCCTTATGAGAAGCATTTGAAGTAGTTATTCATTATCTTTTACTTGAAACATTTTCTTCACTTGGCTTCTGGGACACCACAGTTGCTTTCTTTCTTCACATTTTTCTGGCCTTCCCTTATCAATGCTCCTTTACATCTCCAACCTTTCAATGTTCTAATGCTCCAGGGTTCGGTACTTGGACCTCCTTCCTTTATTCCTACATTTATTCACTGAGTGATGGCATTATGTTTCATAGCTTTAAATGCCTTCAGTATGTTGATGACTCACAAATTTCACTTCTAGTATAGACCTTTCCCCTGGAACTCAGACCTATATTTTGTCTCACTATTCAAATTCCACTCAACATTTATTTGCATTTTTGATAGGTATCACAAATTCAATATTCCAGAACCAAACTCCAGACTTTCCTAGACTCCTATCCACACTCCCAGTGTATTGTTTTTTAACACAGTAGATGGAGTGATCCTAAGTCAGATCACTGCTGAAACCAGCATTGGTTTTTCATCTAAATCAGAGTAAAAGCTAAAGTTTGTATTATGATCCATGAGACCCTACTTAATCTATCCTGCTCTTTTTTTCCCTTCTTGGTCTCCATTTTCTACCATGCTAAATACACAATCATTCTGCTCTTGTCATAGCTGTCCTTCCTTTCCCAGTAACACTGTGCATTGAATTTCTAAACTTATATATATTTTTAGTCACCTCAGACTTATTATGCCCGAAATGGAATGGTTGATCTTCATCCACAAACATACTGCTCTTATAGTTGTCTCCAAACCTATGCCTGACATATTAAGTTCCATATAAATGTTAACTATAAATTGGTATAACTATTATTTTCCCCAGCTTCATGAGAGAATATTTTGTCTGTTTTGATAATTGTTGCATTTCTATGTTTAGTGTACGTCTGGCATGTTGACTGAAATGTTTTCTTTTTCTTTTTTTAAGTGAAAATAATTTATTTGCTTTTTTGCATATGCAAAACACAAGGTTAATTAGTGATAAATTAACGCAAGTGGCTATGACTTAGGGTAATATTAATATCTTCTGTTTTCTTTTTTGAGACTACTTTTAGTCATGGTTATAAACTATGCGGTTGTACATGCCTGAGGTACTTTGGGCTGAAAAAAAATGTTTATTTCGCCTTGGCACTCCTGGTTGTTTGTGTGTTGAAGAGATAGGAATTACAAAAAATTATAAGAAGAAAAAGCAAAAGCAAAACAGGACAACTTGGGCACTGACACAAAAAGAAACTTAACTTTGGTAAAGAGACAGAGTAGAAGAGAACCTTACAAAAGATATGTGTTGGATGAAGCACAGTATGAGATGTGCAACTACATTTATGGCAGTTTTTTTATAGCAAATATCTAATGTACCTTATTCCAAGATATATTTCTTATCTAATATCTTATTCCAAGTTCATTCTGTGTCGCTGCTCATCAAAGTGATGGTGGAATGCTATTGCTGTGTATTACCACTGACTTTCTTTGTTATAAATTATATTTGGCGTCATACTGAATAAGATTTTTCAATTTGGGTTAACTTTGCTCCTGCTGTGAGTGTCAAGGTTTTCCTGACCTTCAGAATGTTGGTACTGAAAAAAAAGGTGGAGGTTCATACTGCCTCACAATGGTTGGCATTAATAATCCACCACTCATACTTGAAAAGTTCTCAGAGTACAGGGAGGTGATGGAAGTTGGAACACTTCAGTTCTTTTCCTACCGGTACTTCTTTTTTCCCAGAAAGAAGAGTACACATTTCAAAACAGGTTATTGCCTTTTGGGGGTTTGTTTTGTTTTGTTTTTTCCCTAAAGAATAATTAAAAAAAACACTAAAATCTAGACTGCATTATCCAATATGATAGCCTATAGCCACATAACAGTACTTAAATTTAAATAATTTAAAATTAAACAAAATTAAAAAGTCAGTTATTCAGTTGTCTTAGCCACATTTTAAGTGCTTAGTATTGGGCAAGGTAGATACAGAACATTATTATCATCACATAAATTTCTATTGGTCTACACTACACTCACAACATTTCCAATTTTTGAAGAGTATAAGAGTGTGATGTGAAAAAACATAGCCTTCGGAGCCAGAGCTTGAATTCTTGAGTTTGAATTATAAATCCACTATATGACCAGCTTTGTGAGCAAGTAGCTTAACTTTCTTATACCTTAGTTTCTGTGTCTGTAAAAATGGGAATGGTAGCAATAACCTACTTTATAAGGTAGATTTGGAAAATAATATGAATTATATATAAAGTGCTTAGAACTGTGCCTCGCCATAATAGGCACTTTTTTTTTGATTGAGGTAAAATGCACAATAAAATAAAATTAATCATTTTAAAGTGTGCAGTTCCATGGCATTTAGTACATTCACATTATTGTGCAACCAGCACCTCTACCTAGTTTTAAAACATTTCATCACCTCAAAATACACTCCTCTATCCATTAAACGATCACTCCCTAGTCTTGCCTTCACCCAGTCTTTATAAAACACCAATCTAGACATTTCATATACATGGAATCATATGATATATGCCCTTTCTTGTCTGATTTCTTTCACTCACAACTTGCAACAAGGTTTTTAAGGTGTATCCATATTGAAGCATTTATCAGTACTGCATTCCTTGTATGCCTGAATAATATTTCATTTTATGTATATACCACTTTTTGTTTATCTGTTCATCCATTGATGGACATTTGGGTTGTTTGCACCTTTTAGCTATTGTGGATAGCGCTTCTATATACATGCATACACAAGTATCTGTTTGAGTCTCTGTTTTTTAATTTTGGGGGGTATATTCCTAGGATAGAATTGCCAGAACATATAGTAATTTTCTCTTTAACTTTTTGAAGAACTTCGAAATTGTTCACCAAAACACACTTTTAAACTGTTATTATTTTCTCCTATCAGAATCTTATTTTTAAACATTTTTTAGGTTCCTTTGTTGAAGCAAATAACAGGTGAATACTGTTCCCTAGATGGGTTTGACCCATTATCATACAGCCTGTTTAATTATAGCCCTGTCTCAACCATGGGAAGAAACTAGGCCATGAGCCCATCTTTCTCTATTCATGTGAAAGCCTTTTTTTTTATTTTGATAATCTCGTTCATTTGTTTTGATGATCCACAAGTAAGATCCTTCACACTATGAATGACCAAGACCAATGCTTTCAGCCTCTCAGATATCTAAAAACTGTTCAAAAATAGACTGCCTTGAATAGCATAAAATTTGCTTTTCAATTACAAAGCCATTTCATCTAGAGCACTGGCTTCATAAGGTCAGATGGACCTGTGTTAAAATACTAGCTCTATATTTTATCAATTTGGGCATCAATTTTCCCATATATGAAAAAGATTATCCTTTAAAATTTTGTTGTTGTTGTTGCAAGCAACAGCAACTGATTTCATGTAAATTTAAGCAGAGAATAGATTTTCTTTTAAGATATTGAGTAATTTAGAGAATCAGAGGAAATGCTGATGATTGAGGCTCAAAAAAAAAAAAAAAAAAAAGCAGGAACCAGTATTTACTAGTAGCCTAGTAAATATAAGAATCTTGTTAGGGTAATGTTGCTATTAAAAAACTCTAATCAAAATTAAAATTTCTGGAAAAAGTAGCTCAACTAACTTAGTTTGGGTCATGTGTCCATTGTTTAGTTCTGTGAAGACAGAGTCCCTTAACTAATGCCTCCTTCAAGGTTGAACTCACCTAGGAAAAGAGAAATCCTCAAAAAACAAATCAAGGCAGTGTACCTAATGAAAATAGACATGGCTTTTCATCGAGAAGTAAGGGAGATTATACATTTTAAAGCATTTAGAATTGTTGACATATTGCTGTTATTATTAATATGATGACAACTATTTGTATTAGTTGTGTAGTTGGTAGATGTCCTGAGTGGATTTCTTCAATGAATGACTAAGAGTTCTGTCCTAGAGTATGACGAAAAATTATAATAATCAGATTCTGGTGAGTTCTTGGGATAAATTTTAATATGTATTTGCTATAAGCTATATGAAATTTAGAACAAACTTGCCCTATATTCCTAATTTTAGGTTTCCTATCTATTGGTTGTCAAGGAAAAGAATTTGGGCAGATATAAGGCAGGTATTTTCTCTTAAGATACTTTGCTTCTTTGTAGCATTGCTTTCCTTTCTAGTAAATCTGAACATGATTATTTTAACCCTTTAACCCTGGGGGGGGAGAGAATATGGGAATATATATATATACATATGTGTGTGTGTGTGTGTGTGTGTGTGTGTGTGTGTGTGTGTGTTTATTTATTTATTTGTGTTTCTTTTTGTTTTTTGCTTGGACATATATTAACTTTGGTTTGTTCATTACAAGCCAACTCCCTCTAGGGATCTGAATACTGGGATTGGCAACTGGTATGTTGGGATCCCATCTGCTGCTGTTGTGTAATGATTGATTAAGTTGTTGGCCACAAGGATGATTATAATAGCTTAAATGGGAAATGTGTTGCAAAACCTGTCTATAAATAGAAACTAGTAGTGAGGAACTAACTGTAACATGTATGGAATATTGGGGAGTCCACACTGAAATTTTTATCCGGAATGACTGCATCACCGTAAATCATAGTCCCATTGGTGTTTATTCTTATCTCTAAAAATGGTAGTCTGGATATTGTAAAAAGCAATCACTTTTGCTTATTCTTATTCTTGCATTAACTGACCTGGAATCCATTAGTACTCAGTATTGGACTGGGAAGGTTAGTGGCTGAGAAGGTTAAGGTGGCCTGAGGGTTTTAAAAACTCATTTAGATACTTTATACCTGAAAAGAGTATCTTAAACTTTCATGTAGTGCCTCAAGAGAGATATCTCTTGTGTGTTATGAGCTATATATGATTCAAGGCCCAATCAGAAAAGAGAAAACATCAAGTATTTGTAAAATAGATTATTTGTTTAGAGGAATTGGTTTGAAATTGAAGGAATAAAAAAGGATGCAGAGGTAACTTCGATATTATTAACTACAGTAAGCAGCTACTATTCCTGTGGTTGGTAGAACAAAAGGAAAGAGATGGCGTTATGAAAATCCTGGAGCTTAAAGGAGGGGCTTCCAGAAAGATGGGAATGGAACCCCTGAGGAGGGTAACACACAGCTCTTGTTTATGTCAAGAGAAGCTGGAGGCTGTAGCAGTCTTCTATATTTGGAAGGAAGCTGAGAAGACTTGGAAACAGAAATAGAGTCCTTTGCTTTTTATCCAGATTTCCAGTTTCCCGTGAGTGCCTCTCATTGTCAAAATCTAACAAAAAGCCAGATAGCAAGAAAGTCTAGTGAATATATTTTGCAGACTCTAAATCCTAGCATTTCAGAAAAGAGTATAGCAAGACGGATTTAAGGCTTAGAAACAATAGGTATATAACTAGCACTGTTCTTGACAAATTGATTTATGGGTATGGTCATATTTGGTTGAACTGAGATAGTGTGTACATTCCCTTAAGATGAGAAATGTGTTACTATTCCAAAACTATCATGTTTTTCCCTTATTAGAAACTTAACTTATACTATGTATTTTCTTATTGACTAACATTGGTGCTTTTTGTTGTAAATCAAGACGTTGTATGGGTGAGGTTCATTTCTGGACTCTCTTCTGCTTCTTTCAAATATTTGTCTATCTTCATTCAATTACGACACTGTTTCTATTACTGTAGCTTTAGGATTGGTCTTGGCCTCTGTCTATCCTTTATATTTTCATATAAATCTTGGGATTAGGTTGTATACTTCTACAAAAAGTCTGCTGGGATTGTGATTGGGATTACATCAATGCTGTTCTTAGATAAAATTTACATCAAGCATTTTGCAGTCTTTCAATCCATAAACATGGCATATCTTCCTGTTTTTTAGATCTTTCAATATTAAAACCATGTCTATAGTTTTCAGAAAAGTCTTGCATATAGTTTATTAACATTATTCCTAGATACTTCGAGTTTTAGACAAAATTACAAATGCTATTTAACATTATTTTTATTATTTGTTTCTAGTTTATAGAAATACAATTGGTCATGTATCCTGTGAACTTTCTAAATTTACTAACTAGAAGTTTGTAGCATTCTTTGTATTTTGTAAATTCACAATCATGTTGTCTATGTATGACAGTTATACTTCTTTTCACTTCAGCTTTCTTGCTCTCTCTCTCTCTCTCTCTCTCTCTCTCTCTCTCTCTCTCTCCTTTTATTATTTATTTCTTTTACATTATTCTATGAGTTAGAATTGCTAATATGATGTGAAATAAAAATAGTGATCATGCACATCTTTTATTTCCCCTCACCTTAGGGGAAAAGTGTTCGGCATCTCATAGTTTAGTCAGATATTACCTGTAGGCTTTTTATAAGCACTCTTCTATCAGATAGATTGAACAAGTTTTCTTCTATGTCTAGTTTGCTGACAAATTTTTTAAGAGAGTTGTTAAATTTTATTAATATTTTTTATCCATCTTAGAAAATCAATGTTTTCTTCCTTTTTTATGTCACTGAGGGAAATCACATTTATTATTTTTCTATTAAACCAAGTTGTAATTCTGAAATAAACTCAGCTTGGTCATGACAGTTCATGTTTTTCATGTACTACTAAATTCTAATTGCTAGTACTTCGACTAATGCTTTGCATTTATGTTTATTCAAAACACTCAAAATATTTTCTATTTCCATTGTGATGTCATCTTTGGAAAATAGATCATCTAGATGTGTACTTCTTAATTTTCAAACAGATGGCTATTTTTTAAATTATCCTATTTGTTTGTGATTTCTACCTTAATTCTTGGTAGTCAGAGAACATATTCCGTACAACATCAATTCTTTGAAATGTACTAGGTTTGTTATGTGACCCAGCATATTGTCTATTTTGATGAAAGTTTTATGGGAACTTAAAATAATTTGTATATTGTAGTTTCTTTGTATATATTAAATGTGAATTGTATTTATATAAGTATTTCTATTTTTTTAATGAGGTAACTTTTTTCTTTAATGTGAAAAATACAGAAAAATATAAAGATAAAAATTTATGTTAATTGCATTGGCAGATGCAAGTTTTAATGTTTTAAAATATTTTAAAACTATTATTTTTATATATTTTTTAAATTTTTTCATTTACAGTGGACACACAATATTATATTAGTTTGAGGTGTACAACATAATGATTAGACATTTATATAACTTACGAAATAAGTATCTCTATTTTATACAACTTGTTGTTGTTGTTTTTAATCCACACAAAAATCTACCTGTTGCGCTTGGGGTATGTATTAGTTTTCTATTGCTGCCGTAACAAATTATCACAAAGGTAGAGTCTTAAAAAACATGAATTTATTATTCTTTAATTCTGTAGGTTGGAAGTCCAATACAGGTCTCACTGAGCAAAAATTGAGACGTAAACAAGGCTGTGTTCCATTCAGGAGACTCTAGGGGAGAATCTGTTCCTTGTCTTTTCTAGATTCTAGAATCAACCTACATTCCTTAGCTCATTTCTCCATTCTTAAAGTTAGCAGTATCATGTCTCTCTAACTCTAATTTGATTGTAACATATTTTTCTTTGACTGCAGCTGGAAAAAAAAAAGTTAGCTGTATCATGTCTCTGACCCTAATTTGATTATAACATATTTTTCTTTGATTGCATCTGAAAACTGTTCTCCACTTTTAAAGGCTCATGTAATTATATTGGCCCTACCCAGATAATCCAAAATAAGGTCCACATCTCAAGGTCCATAATCTTAATCACGTCTGAAAAATCCCCTTTGCTAAGTAAGGTAACATATTCACAGCTTCCAGGGATTAGACATGGACACCTTTGGGGATTATTATTCTGCCTACCATAAGGTATTGCTTTACTTTTTTATGTAATTGTTGATATACTTGAGTTAATTATATTGGTAAATTTTGAATCAATTATTTTGATAAGTTTCTCTATTCAGTTCCTGTCTTAGTCAGTTTGGGCTCCTGTAACCAATATGCCATAGACTAGGTGCCTTAAATAACAAACATTTATTTCTCACAGTTCTGGAGGCCGGGAAGTCCAAGATCAACGTGCCATCATAGTCATGTTTTGGTGAGGACTTGCTTCTTGGTGTGCAGATCGCTACCTTGTATCCTCACACGACAGAGAGCAGAGAAAAAGGGATCATCTTTCTGGCATCTCTTCTTATAAGGTCACTAAACCTATTCATGAGGGGCTGGGCCCACCTCCAAATACCATCACATTGGGGATTTAGAATTCAACATATGAATTTTGAGGGGACACAGACATTCAGTCCACTGAAATTTCTGAGCAACTCTTTTTATATTTTCCTATGGTCAGATTTGAAAAATTATATTTTTAGAAATAATTATTCAATCAAGATTTTTATAAATCTATTTTGATATGGGTGAGGCACATAAACTCTCTTTTTTTAATTATTGGGGAATTGTCATGCGGGGTGTCATCCGGGGTCTCTGGTCCCACTCCCCACATAAGAACGCAGGATATAGTGAGGCCAAAAAGGAACACCAACGGAGCCATAGGAAGGGAAGTCAGATCACTATATTCTCGCTGGCGGCTGGGCGAAACATACTGTCATGCGGGAGACCCTGCTCGCTGCACCATTTTTCAGGCGGGGCGGCCTGCGGGGTTTCAGCTCCCGCTCCCCACGCAAGAACGCAAGATATGGTGAGGCCAAAAAGGAACACCCACGGAGCCATAGGTCGGGGAGTCATACCACCACGGTCTCACTGGAGGCTGGGCCCACCGGACACGCGACCTGCCGTCCGCCTTTCCGCCAACCGACTGACTGACGACTCTCCTCCACTCTCTCGACTCTGTTCCTCTCCTCTCTTCCACTCTCCTCGGCTCTGCTCAGCTCCTCGGCAATCCTCAGCAGTCCTTGGCTCTCCTCCGTAGCCGCAGCAGTTATACCAGCGGCCAATCGGCTAACCGGCCACAGCCGACAGCCAATCAGCCACAGCCGAGCCAGCACCTTTCCACGTGAGGCCGAGAGCCTCTAAACTACTCTCTGGGGCTCTGTCCCCACACATACCAAGTAGGATCCACACGATCCGCAATCCGCCGTCCACTTCTGTTCCTGACAACCAACCAACCAACGCAGTCACAGCAGTTATATCAGTGGTTAACTGGCTAACTGGTTACAGCTGATGGCCAACCAGTGACAGTTGATGGCCATCTACTACCCGAGCCAGCAGTTTTCCACGTGAGGCCGAGAGCCTGGAAACTGCTCTCTGGGACTCTGTCTCCACAGGAATATTTGGGAACAGTGTGTTTCTCCAGGGCCCATCAGCTCCAGATAGTAGTCCTTCAATCTAGTTGTGGAGGGCACAGCTCACTGGCCCATGTGGGAATCGAACCGGCAGCCCTGTTGTTCAGAGCTTGCACTCTAACCAACTGAACTATCCAACCGCCCCACATAAACTCTTAAATGTCCTTTAATTTTCTCTGTATGTGTTATTTATCCATTTTTAAAATTAATTAATTAGCTTAGGTTTCTCATAACTTCCTTGCTTTGATTAGATAATGGGTTGTATAATTAACTGTATATTCTTTCCAGAAAAAAAGCTGTTTAACCGATTCCATACTTTTACCATCATTTTCCCTCCTAAGGCAATACTTTTAATGCTACCTTTTTTCCTTCACCTTAGCTCATGTAATACTTTCTTTAAGATAATCTGGTGTCTTCCTAGTTCATGCTTCTCCTTTTCACTAGGCAGAAAAACAGTTTCTTTCTATTTATACTTCTGTCTTCAGTTCCTCCAAAGTAGCAATGGCCAGATTAACCATCTGCTCCACTACCAACCTAGTATACCTGCCCAGCAGATAATTGCTGGGCAGTGTAACCTTGAACTCAATTCTCAGCAATACTTAGGGAAACAATAGTTTTGGAGGAGTTCTTGAGTGTCAGGATTTTACCTGTTCCTATAAATATTGTGAGATCTGTCCTTGGATAAAACAACAGCCCTACAGAGAGTTACACACCTGGGTCATATCACTTTTGTCCCCCACAGAACTACTTTTGGTGCATTTCACTTTGGCACAATGCTATTTACCTACATTGAGGAACATCACTGAGAACAGTCTGTGAACTGCGGTGCAGTGTTTCCTCGAGAGGTACTGTTGCAGACAATATTTACTGAATTTTGTACAGTTCACAGATGAGAACACAAGACCAGAGTTTTTTCTCTGGACTCAGTACAAGGAGCGATTGTCCTTCTGAGCAAGTGATTCGTTTTTATCTTAGGAATCTTCAGATGTATGCAACTGACAATGTTTTCTTTTTGTATTGAATTCCAGAAAGCTCTTTGTCAATGTCCAGGTACACTTTTAGTGCATTTCTGGCATGAATGCTGCGTAATAAATGTTCACATCTCCATTTTATTTTTTTATCTGCATTTTTTTCTCTCAATTTCTTTCAAGATTTTTCAAACACAATGGAATTTTTTTCTTATAATTGCTACTGAAATCATTCCTGACTATTATATGCGTTGTATATTAAATACAAGACAATTTAGTACTACACAGTGATTTATTTTCCAGTTTTCTCATTTATTTTAATGCACATTATTTACATTTTTGGAATGAGTTATGCAGGTTTTGCAGTTATGAATTAATAGAGATGATTATATTAATTTGTATTCTTTAATTGCAAACCATAAAAATTGAATCTAACTTCAATAAGGAAAGGAAGTATTATCACAATTTATATTCACACAATCTAAGGTAAGTTTGATATTTGGAAATTGGCAGAAACTAAATCAGTAATGAAATGGGGACTACAGAAATAATTTTTATAACAGAAACAATTTGCCATTGAATCACATGATTACCAAATTGTCCTTGTGATGTCCATTTCTTGCTCAAAATTCAAAGCTCTGGAGGAGGGCATTTGATTGAGGCACATGTTCATATCATCATGTACTGGACTGGGGAGTGGAGGTATCCTGCCATTTCAGCTTCCATACTAGGAAGCAAACACCTGGTTTCAAAATTCCAGTAGGACTATACACAGAAAGAAAAGAAATCTTCTGAAAACAAACAGATGTGCTGCTAGGAAGAAGGAATAGATGCCAGGAAGACTGAGGAAAAAAATGTCCTCCACAATATAGTAAGATATCAATTTAATTGGCAATTTTTGTTTATCATCATTGTGAGAAAATGAGAAGCTCCAGAAAGGAAATGTAGAGGCTTTATATTTGAAGCATTCCTTCCTCCTAACTTGAGAATCTGCAGTGGAGGCTGAGAAGAAAAGAGGAAAACAAAAAACAGTGCTATATTCTCCTCTCTGCAGAACAGAAAGGACTTTATATGTTGGAAAATTGTATTTCTGGAAACAGAGAGGTGAAGGAGGAAAAGCACACAGTTTGGAGTCAGACGCTATAGATTTAAATTCTGGCTCTGCCTTTGATAAACTGTGTAAGTTGGAGTTAATTATTTACCATCTCTCACCCTCAACTCCAACGTGTACAGAATGGGAACGGTTCTCACCTCTCTGGCTTGTTGTGAACATTTAATAAATTATGTAAACAAAATTCTTGACGTGTATTCCCTGCCACATATCTGACCTTTAATTTTACTTGAGATGGAAATTCATATACATGCAGACTGTCCTTCGCTCATGAACTTTGAATTTACCAACTTTCACTAAAACCAGTATAAAAACCTGTGCAATCTGCCCACCACTACTGACAATATTAGTACATGTGTCAATTGTGTTGTTTATTATCTCTAGTATATTGCTGTATTTAGAGTTATTTCTGAGGGATTTTATAAAGCGTATTCATTCCATTTTGTTTAATGAGTACAAAAGTAGTGTTATTGCTGGCAGTGCTGTAAGAAGAAACCATAATCGTGGAAATAAAATTATAAATGTTTTCCATGGAATTGCTAAGAGAAGGTCAAATATTGCTGCATGTTATCACATGACACTTAGGAAGAAATGATTTAACAACTGCATGATCAGAAAACAGGATGTCAACCTTAAAGTTGCAGGGAAAAATTTTAAACATATGATGAAAGGTAAAAACTCGCCCAGCTCCTTGTGAAGAACAAATTGTTAATACCTATACAATATAACAGGGATGCCCACCTCAATTTTTTCCTGGTTTAATTCTCAAAAATAATGCATAAATGATATTTAGATATCACTTATGCTTTTACTTTCTAGTGAAGTGTGAA
This sequence comes from Rhinolophus sinicus, assembly GCF_057876585.1. Classification (NCBI taxonomy): domain Eukaryota; kingdom Metazoa; phylum Chordata; class Mammalia; order Chiroptera; family Rhinolophidae; genus Rhinolophus; species Rhinolophus sinicus. The sequence continues at coordinate 190,948,218 of NC_142517.1, read as the reverse complement.
GGCTTTTCTCCTTAACACTTTTGGACATGAGATTTAATGTCACTACCTCAGGGACTGGATATGTGCTCTATTCTGTGTTGTCTACTTGGCCTCATCACCAGCCCCATCTAAGATATTTCTGCAATACAGAGGAGAAGCTGGAAACTAGATTTCCCAGAATTCCCTGCTCTATTTGGCTAGAGTCAGCTAATGGGAGATACTTAAAAGAAATCTGGAAAGTAAAAGACAAAGGTAAACCATTACTCTCCAGAGACAGTGATGGACAAACACGTAGGCTGGTGTCAAAGGTTACATTTGAAGCAAACTTCAGGTTAACTTCTTAAGAACTAGTGCTGCAGGCTAGGATTGCTGGTGACGGCTTTCCAAAGCTTTGTTACCTAGCACTAACAATAATGAACAATTCTCTTTCTTTCTTTCTTTCTTTCTTTCTTTCTTTCTTTCTTTCTTTCTTTCTTTCTTTCTTTCTTTCTTTCTTTCTTTCTTTCTTTCTTTCTTTCTTTCTTTCTTTCTTTCTTTCTTTCTTTCTTCCTTCCTTCCTTCCTTCCTTCCTTCCTTCCTTCCTTCCTTCCTTCCTTCCTTCCTTCCTTCCTTCCTTCCTTCCTTCCTTTTCTCAGATTTTACATCCAAATATAAACCTGTATAATTGAAATACGCAGAGTGGTTTCTTTTTTCTTGCTGGGCCCCTGACTACAAACAAAACTTACCTCAACAAAATAAAAGAGATGACTGCTGATCTGACTTTGATTTATAATTTAAGCTGAGGAAAACAATACTAAACTAAAAACAAACAAATAAAAATTGCAGTGAAATGTAGTCATATCCACTTCTGCTTAGATTCTGTTGCTGATGTAATAAATGAGGGTAGTACCGAGGAATACACATTTTTGTCATCTCTCTTGGATGATTCTGATGCAAGTGACCTAGATTACAATTTAAGAAAAAACAATGTAAGGTTTGGGGTTCTATTAAAATTTAACTGTTTCTGTAATGCTTTACCCCTTTTAATTCATTTATTCCTTCATGTGAATGAGATGAGTCAGGATCTTAGAACAGGTTACCAGGTATGTATGTCCTGGGACCTTGGTGGGAAGATAAATAAAAATGAAGCTCAGAATTCTAAACATAGACTTGACAATTTTTTTCTCTGGTAAACTGGGAGAAAAAGATATTGGACAACTAGTATCAAGAAAAGTCGAAAAAATGTGTAAGTAACAGCATATTTCCCTTGGGAACTTCTAGAAGTTTTGAGCTAGACTCGAGGAAAGAAGAAGATGCCTCAACCTACTGCGACTCATCAGTACTATTGGTTTATTGAAATTGGAAAAAGAAGAAAAGCTCTAATTTAGAAATGCCCCTAAATCACTTATCTTTTGCTACAATAACAATGCATGACAAACAACCATAAAACCTCAGTGGCACACAAAAATACACATTTACTTCAGCTCATGGTTCTATGGATCTATTGGAAGGTCCTGCTGATTTAGGCAGACTCAACTAATCTTGATTGACCAAGTCTATTATGCATCTCTGTCAGCGGGTGGGTTGGCTCAGGCTCTGCTAGCCTGGGATGATTTCAGCTCTCTGACCTTTGCTCCAATGATCTCTCATCCTCCACCAGACTAACTGGGGCTCCTTTTCTTGGCTGAGGTATGTGTCTGAGAGAGAGGGAGGTATGCAAGGCCCTTTGAGGTCTAGAACAGACCTCAAAACTAGAACATCATCACTTCCATTACATTTTTGGCCAAATCAATTCAAAAGGCCCTCAGATTCAGAGGTAAATAAATAATCCTCTTAATGAGAGAGGCTGCAAAGATGTTGGAAATAATAAAGGGAACAAGAGTTGGGACCGTTTTGTAATTAGTATACTGTAATCCACAAGTGGTCACATTCTAGGTCAAAAAATGTCCTGTCTATACTCCTCTGCCCTTCTGTTACATTTTACTCCCAGTAAATCAGGAAAATAATTGTTGCCCTATGTGTGACCACAATTCAATAGAATGATTTTCTTGTTCAGCTAATAAAGAGATGAGAGAACTGAAAAACAGCACTCCAATTCCTCTGAATATCTAAAGAAAGAAAAAGCATCACACTTGACACATAGGCTTCTGTGTCAAGTTGACAATAGCTACAAATTTTATTCTCTGCCAGGAGTTCACGTTATTGACTTGGTAGCTGCAGAGTTCCTTATCAGTAGCTAAGAGAGAAGAGAATGAGTTTTGTTTTGTTTTTTTCCCCCCTAAATTTCAAGTTAAAGGAAAGACAGATTTCATGGTCCTTCATAAAACACAAAGATAAAGAACATGAGAGCAGAAAAATGGAAGAAAAGAGTAGGAGTGAACACCCTCACTGTAACGAACAGAAAACTTCTGAATCGGCCCAAGATTGTGCTTTCTCATTTTTATGGCAGGTGAGGCTTTAAATTCATTATGTAGTTCCTAATGAGCCCGGTCAGTATTTTATATTCAAGAAACTGCGAAAAGAAAGTAAGTGATTTGGTAAAGGCAGTTGAGCAATGTTAAGTTATAATTCCTAACTGCCAGATGATAGTTAAACCCTCAAGCTGTGTTAAATTCAATAAACTAGTTTAGTAAAACAATCTTGTCTTCTCAAGAATCATGGAAGATTGCAGAGGACCCGATTTATTTAATACAGCAAAGGGTTACTAAGCCATTGTAGCATGTAGCTCTCTCAGTTTTAGTCTTTTTATTTTTAAAAGCACAAATTAGGTTTGTATTTTTCTCTAAGGAATTTTTGGGAGTGAAATTCCCTGTCCTGAATGTCAGCATTGATTTGGCAATGGAATGCATGCTAAACTAACCCAAGCCTCATTTTTTAAAAACATGATACTATTTATCACAAGGTTGTGTGTATCCAATGTCCATAACAGAAGAATATATATATGTATATATATATATATATTAGTTTCTATGATTATCAATGGTAAATGCTTCCACTTATACATTCTTTTCTCTCTTCTAGTTTTTATTATATCCTCCTACGTGTGGCATTGTTGCCTTGTTCTTTTAACGGGGTAAATTAAACATATTTCGAAAGACGTTAACTAGCATGTAATATGAAGCAAGGTGATGGTAATTACGTCTCCAGTTCTCCTTTTTGCACCACTTCTTTATGTCTCCAGATTCCCCGACCTCTACCCAAAAGTCCTCAGTCTATTTTCATCCTGCCATCATTGCTTTCATTAAAATCTAAAAATAAGGGGGAAAAAAAACTTCACACAAAATGTCATGCAATTGATAAGGTTTATTAAACCTACACTTTGTGTTTACGTGCCAGGAGTGCAGAAAGTCTTAATATAAAGAAATCGTAAAATGGCTGTCATCCACAGAGACCCCCACTAGGCTGTTAGCTACCTTCAAATGATGCAATATTTTTTAAAATATGGGACTTATTTTTGTTGCATTTAATCCACATCCCTAGTCACTCTTAATATTTGGTTTGAGTTTTTGGCAAAAGTAACACAAATACAGAGAGAAATAGCCACCTCATGTGGCCCTCAGCCATCCCTACCCTCAGACCAGCATAGGAAGAGAGGAAATGTTCTGGTTCAGCCTCCATTTAGCTACATAATATTTCAAACTAATAAATACCAGTATTCATTGATCCATACTGGTCCATAAGATAAAGGTGTATCTTGTAACCAATGGCATGTTAGAGTCAATAAAATACGGTGCTAAATCTATCATTCCCTGTTCTCTTTTCTCTCCAGCAGTATTCCCGCTGTGACACTAACTGTGAAGCAAGATTGCTTCACATGAGGCTAAGCTGCTGTGTAAGGGAGCTGTGCACTGATTTAAGAGAATTGTGTGGTGAAAACAAATGATACAGTGACATTTAAATTATGTATCAATAAATGTTAGCCTTTACTTAAATAATGCATTTGATAGGAATCCAACATATGCTTCTTTTTAAAGACTGAGTTTGATTAAGACACAGTTTCAGAACGTTTCTCCAGGTTATGTATTTCCAAGAGGTTCTGGAATAGCAACGCAGCATGTCCCTCCTGTACTGCCTTAATATTTGGAGGATTTTAGGGTAAAAGATAAATTATTCTGGGTGGGTTCATAAACGCAACTGGAAAGATGTACATCAGCCACTAGTAAACAGATTTCGGATCACTCTAAGATGGAACTTTCTAGTTCTTTAGATATCTCAGTACAGAGTGATCTTGCGAAACTGTGAGATTTTTATCACACAGGCATTTGAAGCAGAAGTTGTCTGTGCTTCTGCCAGGGATTATGGCCAGCAGATTGCTGCTTGAGTGATAAGTGTAGAATTAGAGGGACTATCCTTTTCAAGCTCAGAGTCAAAGATTCTGTGGCATGACAATATGTAAAAAGCTCTATAGTCTATATTTAGAAAGCATGTCTTAACTACAAAAACGATCTATTTGCCATTTCTTGCAGGAAAACAAGACAATGCAACCAATCTCTTTTTTTTTCTTTTTTTTTCTTTTTTTACTCTCTGTGATATTACTGTTTTTTATTCACATATGGCCTCATTTCCCTTCCTTCAACTCACACCCAGCACTGAAGTGTTAAAAAGTAGACTATTGAAGATGGGTCTTTAAAAAAGCTTTAAGTTACTCTTCAGAAACTGCTGACTTCACTAAAATAAAAATAAAAGAAAAACTATAACTTCTGAAATAGTAGCAACTATTGTTCGGAATACTGCCTTGATGTGGTTGGGGAAGAATATAAAGTGTATATTACTCTGAAAAGGACCTAGTAATATCAAAATATAGAAGAATGTAACTCTAGTGGGTAATAAAATTCTTCCAAATCCTGACATGCATTTACAGCCTCATTCACAGTTTTTCTATTTCGTTTTATACAATATAACCCATGAATTGAGCTCTTATAAATCCTGCCTTTCTGCCTTCTGTCCTGTTTTGTGTTCTTATATACTCCTTCCCCACCTCCATACCTTTAATGCCTGGTTTCCTATATTTACTATTGTACAGCCATGCAAACATCTGCCATCAGATTCGCTCTCACAAATTTTCTTACTGAACACTGGTTATTACACATTCAGATTTTAACCTGGCATATTAAAGTGGAAACCTGATCCTTCTCAGTGTGGGAGAAAATCATCCAGTGGAGGACAGCTGACCATGTCCATAGGTAGACATACTTCCCCAGAAAATTGGTTTTGTGAGGATATGCAGATCTAAGAAGGGGAACTGAGTTACACTGACCAACCTTGGGCAACACCAGCATATACACTCTAAGGTGACGGGCTGCACTTAAAATTCATACATAGTTGTAACAGGTTAGAACATTCCATTCTGCTCCCTAGACTGCCCAAACGAACCCAATACTTATCAGGAGGGTTTCTTTGCTTGTTTACTTGTTTGTTTTTCTTGAGAAAATCTAAAAAAACAAAACAAAACTATAATATATCTGTAACAAGTGTAATCAGCCAATTTCATGGATCATAGACCCATTTTTCTTTCTCTTTATTTTCTCCAGGCTTTTTATTGCTTCTCCAATATGATATATTGAATCTGATTGATTACAGGGTTCTTTCTAGGGTATCTAAGCCTAAATGCCCCTGATTTTGCTGAATGAACCAATACAGCCTACCAACAAACATATGCAAATAACTGAACTCAACTAAATCTCCTCCACTCTACCCCAATCATTTGTTCACTGAAAACCTGGCTTCTCTATCTCCAGAACAAGTTCTCTAGAATCAGAATTATAATATATATATATATATATATATATTTAAACTAGCATCATGAGTATGTACAGGATTATTTACAAACCTATCTTGAAAATAAAGCATAGAAACCAGGTGCTTCTGAGCCCCTGTAAGGAAGTTGTCAGTTGGTTATAAAATGAAATGAAGTATAATCAGCATTCTAGTTGAGCTAAAACCGTGCCCTATGCCTGATGTGTGGAATTAAGAGTTGTCCCCTCCTCTCAGATCTGTTTATGTTCATTGTTTGGTATGTGGTTTGAAACAAAACAAAGTAAGACTTCCCCCCAACAAAAGAGTAACCTGAGGGGTCTATCAGAATTCGGATCTGGCAAATAGAGCTCAGTTTGGTCCACTAGTCAGGGAAATCCTCAAGAAAAAGTTTGCTCCAGGAAGACAGGAGTCCTAGAACAAGGAACCACACCCAGGAACAAGGCCTACTGGCTCGAGAGCAGAGTGATTGGTAAAGTGTGAGCATTGTTTACATAAATTTCCGCCACCCAGCCATCCTTTGGCTTGTGTGGAATTGCTGTGGTCTTCAAAGGATTGGAGAACAGTGGAGCAATGAGGGTATCACTGGTAATCATGACAGTCTAAAGTTTAAAGGCATGCATCTCATTTTTCAATGCTATCTATATTTTCATGTTTTCTTTGATTTTAAGAGCAAGTCGGTAGCCCCTACAATCACTATCATTGAAATTACAGCCAAGTTGTTGACAATGTCTGATATAATTTAACTTAAACAATAAAGAAAAGTGGCATTTATTGAAATAGTAAGGTTGAGAAATAAGATTTATGCCCATTATGTTTCTAATACTTTGAGGTTAATAAATCCTCTTGTAAAACTCTCTTAACCATGTCCCACAGAGGAAGGCAGTGAGGCCTGGGGAACAAGTAGAGGTGGCAGTTGTTTTAGAGAAGAGGTCAGCAGACTGTGGCTGTCAGGTCAAACCCAGTCTGCCACCTTGTTTTGACTTTGTTGCCATTTGTTAAGTGGAGCACAGGGTGCTGGATGGTGACCCACATCTCAACAGAAGACCATAGGAGAAAGTGAAATAGAGAAGCTTATTAGTCAGAGGTTCTGGAGGAGCCACATGGAGAAGTCACGACAAGGTACAGACACAGAAAGAGAGAGGTAGAACCTGGGGCACATTCCTTTATTAGGGTCTGTGGGTGGAGTGTTTTGGGGTGCCCAAGTTAAGGACAAATTGGTCAATTCAAATGAAAGAGTGGGGTTATGGTAAGTTCCACGGGGTTTTATCTACAGGGTACCCAAGATCAAGGACCAAGGGCAAGGAGGCAGGGGAGACTGTTGATCATAAGGGCTATTGGGGAAGTCTTATCAGGAACTCACATTTATTTGGGAGTCGGTGGGCTATTTTCCAGGGCAGGCACTTGCATGAGGGGGCTAGTGTCAGTTTAAGACCCTGCAGGCCACTTGGGCAAACGAAATGGGTGCTGAGGCAGCAATACCATGGAATAGCTTACCTAAACTACCAACTCCCGTTCTCGAAGTATGCCACGTGACTCTAACCCTTAAGAGCAGAGTGGATACCATAAAGCAAATACCAGCCAGTAGAGGCTTCCCAGCCCACAGCTGAAGTGCTGGTGGCCTCAATCTACATTAGCAGTCAATCTTCTTGCCCAGGTCCTGCACCTGTTTGCCCTCCTGTCCATTTTTCACCCTCGATCTGCTACGCTCTGCATTGCATCATTGTGTGTTTTCCCTGCAGGGTTGTGTGTCAGCTGACTTCCACATGGGTTAAGGCAATTAAAGGGACTAGGGGGAGATTCGAGGAAAAGAAAGAAGACTGAGTATTTCTCTGCCTCCGCCCTGTTTCTGGCAGCTTCTTGAGGAGTAGTTGTACCTATTTCATGAATTCCATTTCCTGTCAGGCTCTCCTTTTGTGGCTGCAGCTTCTATCTGTTGGCTTCCTGTCATATCGGTTCCTCCCTGTCCCTCCAGTTCAGGTATATTCTGGCCTCTTGGTGCTAACCTTAAGATTGTTCATGATCCTCTGTTGGGATTCTCAGCCCTTATATCATCTAAGTAGCTACTTCCCTGCATCAAAGTCCCTTTGTTGTAAATAATGGATTTCTACTTCTTTAGTAGATCAGGGTCAGTAGTATCTCAGATGAGAGGAAGCAAACATCTCTACTTAAGTGGCCCCTTTGTGGTGCTATAAGAAATGCTAACAGCTTCAGGGTACCAGCTCAGCTACCAGGGAGAGTGAGTGATAACCAGGCTGAATTTAGGATGTATTTAAGTCACATCTTGAGGGTTCTCATAAACACTTGTGGAATAATAAAATTCCTGCATGAGTAGGTGAGAGCTTACTATCAGTGAGACTCAGGCACAAATATTAATGTGACTTTAATTATACTCATGGAGTGGTGAAAGCTGGTACATTTAGGTTACCAAAAGCATTCCATTATGAACTGTAGTGCTATTGATGTGTCATTATGTGTAATGACATTCAACATTTTCCTTAAAAACTAATTAACAGTGTTACCATGTCTTCTATGAGAAACAAAAGGGGAAAGTGAAGACATGTCACTCAGATGATGTTTTCATTACTATCGTTAAAGATACAGTAAACTTTCCGACTTCAATGCCCGGTTCCCAGTTCTCCACGTTGGGTGAAGTCTGGGGGACTTACAGACGCCGCTATAATTTAAACTCATAGTTTGATAGGAAGAGTCAGCCCTAGTTAAATGCCATCAATACCTAATGCAGTTTGGACAGTTTAATTATGTACTTGTCTAAACACTTGTCACACTTCTGGTGACTTCAAAGCAGTGCAGTTATGTTTGGCACTAAAATTTGCAAAGAGTATTATAATCATTTTTATTAGTGCTTTTTCACATTAGATCACTGGACAAAAAATGAGATGTGAAGAGGTTAAGGCTAGACTGAATTGACAGGAAAAAATTGAGACCCGAAACAATTAGCTAAATGGTTCATGTAAGATTAAAAATACATCTTTTGATTTGGGCAGGGAGGGGGTGAAAGTTTAAATGACTAAGCTATTTATCTGGCGATCACTTAACTCTCAGATCTAACATTAAAATTCATGCTCCCCAAGTCAGTGACAAAATACTTAGTGTATGGCTTAATGCTATGTTTTTATTGAAATGATGAACCCTTTGCATTGTCTTTGAAGATTCTGGTGCCTGATTTTTGGTGCTACATATTTATATCACCACCTAGTGGACTGATTTGTAATGAAGGCAGGCATATGGTTTAGAGAGGAAAAGGTGGGAACAGATGTTCCTAGAGCCATTCATCCCTTATGGACACCTTATCTCTCAGTTGCTTCACCTCTAATGTTGAACCTGAAAATTTTGTTCTGAATATTAACTCCCAGAGAAAGAAATTCAGAATCATGTTATTAACAGACATGTCTTGCCTCAAGGAGAAACAGATGAATGAAGTTCCCGATGGCCAGGAAAACATGAACATATGTTAAAGTCATTAATGGCTGTGTTGCTTCTGTTTAGCAGCAAGGTATAATGACACAACTGATTTGCTTTTTCCCCATTATGAGGTGTTAACAAGGAGAGTAATTATGACAGAGAAGATGGGGATGGAGGTAATCTTTAAATTAGAAGTAAAGGGTAAATCTAATCCACAATGCATTTTTCTACCATAATGCAACGTATTTTATAGAAAATCTATTTGATATTTCCATTAGGAGGTGTATCTATTATGTCCTTAGAGATTAATTAGGACCTTTTTTGTGTGCATCCTTTCTCATTGTTCTCTAACGATGTTAGGACACAACTGCCTTTACTTAAACAAGTGACTTGTATTAGTCTGTTCCCACATCAGGTAATTTTGAGGGTCATTCCTGTAGGATATTTGTTTGAAATGTAATATTCCTCATATATCCAAGGAACTAAGAGTTCCCGCTTTTGCTTTTAGAGACAACGGTGTCCTTGTAACTGAGAAGCATCCTTAAAAGAAACAAACTGCTTTTTGTGATTCAGCCTCTCTATAGCTGTACTACTCCTTTGGGTTTGTGACAAGAAGGGCTAGGAGAAAAAACAACTGAATACATCCTCTGTACCACTTAAACTTTTCTAAGCAATTAGGAGAGACAATAAGGGAGCTGAATCTTCAGTATTTACTTTGTAACTGTTGGAATCTTCTGGTTATTAAATTTTGTTGTCTTAAATATAAAAGAAATGTACTCCATTAAATTACAATTTTACACAATTTTTCTCATGCTTTTTTTTACTCCTTTTCTATGTATTATTACTTAGCTAATTAAAAAGTCTAACTAAGAATCCCTGGTAATTACAAATTATATAAAATATTGAAAATTAGTTAGATATCAAGCGAAGATTTCACACCCAGCATTTTTCTTCACGGTGTTAGCATGAAATAAATACAAATGGTGCATTTGTTTTTGGAACTACTGGTAGGTGAATGACTTTTTATAACTCCTAAATTGAAATAATTTAAGAAAATTCCCCAGCATATTGTGTAGATGGCATCATTCCATTTTCTAGAAACTTCCCTAAGACCTTGTTCTCTCAGGTAAGACTTCAGCGTGATAACTAAGTCCTCCATCCTCTAAGCCCATTCACCAGATTTAACCTGAAATTTCACATTCTTCCAACTAGTCAGATTGTTCCTTTTAAATATGCCTCATATAAGATAGTCTCTTGATCGTGTTTTTTTTTTTTTTTTCTTTTTCTTTTTTTACTCCAGCTCAAGATATATTTCTTCTAAGTGATCTTATGTGGTGGAATTAAAGAGAACTGTCTCAGAAAAACTTGTCTCAGAAAAACTTGTCTCAGAAAAACTAGATGCATGGACCAGTTGCTTCTGAAAGTCTTGCCTCATTTCCTATGAGGACTGGGGTAATTTGTTACCATCTCTGAATTTTGGGATTCTCATCATTCACCAATAAATGGAAATAATAATCCCTTCCTCAATGTCCATGTGTATGTGTTTATGAGTGTGTGTGTATGTGTGTGGTATGTAAATATTGGAAAAGATAAGGATGTTAAAACATTTGTACACAAGTGTAATGAATTATTTAAAGTTTTAAACCAAATGTGCAGTGACCAGCATCACGTGTCTAAATTACTATGCTATGCATTTATTCCTCATATTTGGCTCCATTTCATATTTTCACCCTTGTTTTACTTTCTTCCTTCAAAAAAATTTGTGTTAACATGTTTTATTTTATGTATCATTGGAAGAGTTTTGATTAAAGATGGACGTAAATTTTAAAATATATTAATCTACTTAAAGAAAATAATTTAACTTACATATTTTGCTTTGAATTCTATTAATATTTATGTTTCTAGATCCTCTAGTAGGCAACATTTAAGAGAATACTCATACATGCATTTAATTGGCATGTATGTATCATGAGATGTATTTATCATGTGGCCTTAGAATTGTTTTCTAAATGAATTAAATGAGTATTATATTCCCAAATTAATTATCATCAATTTAAGGGTAGAGAAATTGCATAAATAACTTTGTTTTGTCCTTTTTGCAAATCCAACTGGTTTCAGATTTTGCAATAAGCAATTTCTAAATACACACAGAATATGAGTATATTTAGCAAAATATTTTCCACCAAAATGCCAGATAGGCAACTGCAGATGGAGAATACAGTTTATCTTACAGTATCAATATTATGACTCAGTTTACACCAGTCAGTGGTGCTCCAATTTCAGTGATGCAACTTCTCCAACCATCCTACTGAAATATATTTTCTACTAAGTAAGTTCCCAATTTATAGTCAAATATTTACTCCTGTACCAAGTGAGTCACTTTCAACTGGTCTCTAGTTGTCTGCAGCATTTGCTAGTTTATTACAAGACAACATTCAGTACGGCTGCCTGATTCTGTCCATATTTGTTCCACTGAACCTAAAGTTGAGTATTGGCATTGATCTTAATCTCAAAACAAGTGGTAGCTGGCAGAACTTTGCAAATATACTGAGAAGTACTAGATAAAGGAAGAAGTGATCCTATATCTGAAAATAGTTAATGAGGCCTTATCAGCCTAATTACGTAAATTATCTAAATAGCTTTAAAGTGAGCTACAGTGAATGATTCATCTATCCACATGAGGTTTTACAAGCTGGAGGTTTTCCATGGAGCAGATTCAGAGTCCAGAACTGACAGGAAATGCTTCCATGATTTTCACTTATGAAGAAAAAAAAAAAAAAAAAAAAAAACTACAAATCTAAATAATCCCAGATTCTTAATATATGATATAAATTAGTTCACCTTCTGGGTAACCAGCTGCAAGGTATTTTCTTTTCACAAAATTGATTCTGTTTATTTTTCTTGCTCTAACATCCGCAAGGGAGAGGTTCAACCTTAAAACAAAGGCTGTGTGGAAAACTATCTCCAATAATTATGTGTCCTATGAATGGCCCAGCCTACCCATATTGTGGGAATCTGTCTGTAGTATTCACAAACTTTTTTGGCAAAACATGATCTGCAAATGCAGAAAAGGATGGCATAGATCCATAATTAGTGTCCTGCTACCACACTCATCTTCACTGCACAAGCCTCTAGGCTTAAGCTGATTATAATACAATAATATAACTCAATTAGAAGTACATCTGGAAAACCATGTAAATTTACAGTTAGTGTTGATAACTTGTTATGTAATTTGTAATATTTCCTATCATGGATTATCCATGACCCTCTTTATACTCTCTCAATAGTTTCCTGATGTTGCTCACTGTAGTCATTCAATTTACATGTTAGCCAAAGTGTTTCATGTCTGTAGCATTGAATATGAAGATAGAAAACCCCATGTTTACTTTGTTACACAAATTAGATATAAGCTTTTTCTAGGACAGTCCTTTAGTGAGGTTAATATCTAGTTAATGAATGGTATGAATTTGTGTGGTTTTTTTTTGTTTTTGTTTTTGTTTTTCCCTATCAGTATTTAACAGAAAATAATTTGACTTTGCGGTCTATTCCCCAATACTTAACACTTACATCAGTACTGGAGATGAAAGGATTTTGCATTCACTTTGTTGACACAATGATTTGAGACCAAGGAGGAAATGCCATTTGACAACCTCTGCATATGCTTCATTCTGGGAAGAAATACATTTTGCTGGCTGTTCAATCAATTATGTAGACAAAATGAATTTCATCATAATTCTGTCAACAAAATGCTAACTTGGTTAAATTATTCTCTCCACAAAATGAATTAACTTAAAAATCCTTTTGTCCACAAAACAGATTTAAGCATTTAGTGAAGCCTTGTAAATACTATCATCTGTTAGTTTAGTATAACACAAATATGTGGATTGGCTGTGTCAGCATTTCTAGTTCTTCAGAGGTTGTGGACCTGTCCGTTGTAGCTTCCCTTTTCATTTAAGGTCAAGTGGAGAGCGCAGTCAATTATCCAGACAATAGCATATGGTGGATAAATGTAGCACTGTCCAAAACTACTATAAGTTAATTTCATTTGAACGTCATGCACGTTTACAAAATATAATTTAACAAGCTTGCCAACTAATTAAGTCTTTAATTAGTACTTCAAATTCAACAAGTCCTTTCAGGAGTAATTTTTCAGAAAGAAACGAGACTGGTGGTTCAACTCCTTGACAAGTTGCTGTTAAAAAATTAAACTTTTAAAACATATTACAATATATTATTTTTAAAAAGTATCCAGTATTACCTTCTATGTTATTGTTCTACTCTTTGGGCATATAAGTACTTTAAAATAAATGCTTTTGGAAATGCATGAAATATGGATGGTGCAATATTTTTTTTAATTAAAAAAATTGAGTTGGACCCAGCTGACATTACTTGATAGCGAGTTTTTTAAAGGGTTGTTCATCAATTTGATGTCCAGGAACATATGGTTTGACGCTCATTTATATTAAAGCACTAACATTACTACTGCATAAAAATATGGGATAGCAGTTTAAGAGTAATATTTTTCTGATTTCCGGTCAAGATGGCTGAGTAGATAAATGTTGTGCTCACCTCCTCTCAGGACCACATCAGTTACAACTAAACCACAGAACATCCATTATTGAGAATCATCTGAAATCTAGCTGAACTGAAACCTTGCAACTACAAACATACAGAAGAAGCTATTTCCAGACTGGTGAGAGGGGCAGAAATGTGGAATAAGCTATGATCATTAAAAATTGGGAGAGATATTTCAGCTGCAGAGGTTCCCCCCTGAGGAACAAGAGATCCCAGCCCTTCCCCAGCCCAAGGTTTCAGTCCCCATAATTTCTGGTTGTGAAAACCAGGAGAGATTGTGGCTCAGTGAGCTAGAAGGCAGCTGCTCTCCCAGGTGCACCTCTTAAAGGACCCATGTACAAACTTACTCAATGACAGACTCACTCGCTCTGAGCTCCAGTGCTGGAGCAGCAGCTCAAAAGCCTCCAGGAAACACAGGAAGAAACTGAATTATCTAGATTCAGGGTGAGGGCTGGGGAGGGAGGGGGTGACTTTCTCCCAAATAGAGGAACGGGCAGAAGACATTGTGTTTTTTTTTAAGCCCTCCCCTTCCCTGTGTGCAGATGCATACAGATGCCATATCTGAGTATCCATCAAACTGGCTATCATCTTTCCTCTGCCCTACCCTAGTGATTCCCTGAGTCTACAACACACCCAAATTTCAAGCACATCCAAGCCATTTCTAGTGTTTTTTTCTTATAAACAATCTGCCTTGCCTCAAGCTGTGGAGTTCCTTAAAATCTCTCAAAGGTTCACAAAACCCAAATAAGCAGCATTGGCTTTGGCCTGTCCCGTACTTCTGGCTAAGCAGCCCTAATCCTGCCATTAATGGCAGCTGAACTTGGTTCACGGCTTGGCTTCTTGAGGCACTTTTAAGCATGGCCCAGGCAGTGGCCATCTGTGGAATATTTTGTGGCTCATGGCAGGTGGCCTTGGGTAGGGCATAGAATGCAGCTGAACTTGACATGCAATGGGTCCCCACCCAGGAGGCCCTAGGCCTGGCAGGCCCAATGACCATCTTTGTAGTGGGCTAGAGCATCACCTGGCCACCTCCAAAAATGACACATCCAAAGGTCAGACTAGGCAGGCACCAGAGCCCTGCTAAAGCAAACTCTGCTCTGCAGGGTCAGCCCCTGCATAACTCCTCCACTGTAGTCACAGCAGATCCTCACAACCAATCAACTGGAGAGTCAATCCCTTCCATTGATGTGCAAACAGCAATAAAGGCTCAACTACAATAGAAGGACATACACAACCCACACAAGGGACACACCTGGAGAATCCGACTCCAGTGATCACAGATATTGCACCACTAGGTCCCACAGGACACCTGTTACAAAAGGTCACACTCTTAACTAGGAGACATAGCAGCTCTACATAGAAACAGACAAAGGATGGCAGCCAAAATGGGGAGACAAAGACACATGTCTCAGATAAAAGAACAGAACAAAGCTCCAGAAAAAAGAACTAAACAAAATGGAGACAAGCAATCTACCAGACACAGAGTTCTAAACACTAGTTATAAGGATCCTCAATGATCACAAGGAAAACTTCAATAGAGAGACAGGAAACATAAAATGGAGAAAAAAAACATAAAAAAAGAACCAGTCAGAAATTAAGAACACAATAATGGAAATGAAGAATACATTAGAGGGACACAATCATAGATTAGATGAAGCTGAGGATTGAATCAGTGATTTAGAAGATAAGGTAACAGAAAACACCCAATCAGAAGAGCAAAATGGAAAAAAAAAAAAAAAACTCAAAAGAACTGAAGATAGTTTAAGGGGCCTCTGGGACGCTACATCAAGTATACCAACATTTGCATCACAGATGTACCAAAAGAAGAAGAGAGAGGTCAAGGAATTGAAAGTCTAGTTGAAGAAATAATGACTGAAAAATTCCCTAACCTGGCAAAGGAAATAGATATGCAACCCCAGACAGCACAGAGAGTCCCAAACAAGATGCACCCAAAGAGGCCCACACCAAGACACATAATAATTAAAATGCCAAAGGTCAAACACAAAGAAAGAATCTTAAAAGCAGCAAGAGAAAAGCAGTTAGTTACCTACAAGGGAGATCCCAGAAGACTATGAGTTAATTTCTCCACAGAAACTTTGCAGGCCAGAAGGTATTAGCATGAAATTTTCAGTGTTGAAAAGTAAGTACCTATAACCAGATTACTCTATCCAGCAAAGCTATCCTTTAGAGTTGAAGGACAGATAAAGTTCTTCCTAGACAAAAAAAGCTAAAGGAATTCCTCACCACCAAACCAGTATTACAAGGAATGTTAGAGGGACTTCTTCAAGACAAAAAATAAAGATAAAAACATGAATAATAAAATGGCAATAATTACATGTCTATCAACAATCACTTTAAATGTAAATGAATGAAATGTTCCAATCAAAAGATAGGGTGGCTGAAAGAATAAAAAACAAGACCCTTACATATGCTGCCTGCAAGAGACTCACTTCAGATCAAAACACACAGAGACTGAAAGTGAAGGGATAGAAAAAGATATTTCATGAAAATGGAAACAAACAAACAAAAAGCTGTGGTAGTAATACTTATAACAAGCAAAACAGACTTTAAAACAAAGGCTATAATGAGTGAATGACCAAGAAAAACCCAGTAATTCTACTTATGGGTAATTATCCAAAAAAATTCAAAATGCTACTACGAGGGGGTTTGTGCATCCATATGTTCATTACAGCATTGTTTGCAATGGCTAAGATATGGAGGTAACCTGGATGTCTGTGGATGGATGAATGGATAAAGAATAGGTGAGATATATACATATATATATATATATATATATATATATATATATATATATATATATATATATATATATATATATATAATGGAATATTGCTCGACCATGGAGGGAATGGGTTCTTGCCATCGGCAGTGGCATGGATGGACCTAAAGGGCATGGTGCTGAGTGAGTGAAGTATGTCAGACAGAAAAAGACAGATGCAATGTGATTTTGCTTATATGTGGAATCTAAAGAACAAAACAAACAAATAAAACAGAAAAAAACTCATAGATATAGAAAACATTTTGATGGTTGCCAGATGGGAGGGGGGTTGGGGATGAGTGAAAAAAGGGAAGGGATTAAGAAGCATAAATTGGTTTTTACGAAGTAGTCATGGGGATGTAAGGTATAGCATAAGGAATATAGTGAATAATATTGTAATAACTATGTATAGTGCCAGGTTGGTACTAGACTAGTAAGGGGGATCACTTCTTAAGTTATATAAATGTCTAATCACTATTCTGTACACCTGAAATTAATATAAAATAATATTGAATGTCAAATGTAATTGAAAAATTTTAAAGGGGAATAAGAGGTTCAAATTTCCAAGTATAAAACAAGTAAGTCATAGGATGTAATGTACAGCATGGGGAATACAGTCAATAATATTGTGATAGCATATTATGGTGTCAGATAGTTGCTGGGTTAAATGGTGATCACTTCTTTAGGTATATAAATATAAATGTTGAAAAACTATTTTGAACACCTGAAACTAATATTATTTGTTAGCTATATTTTAATAAAAATTATTTAAAAAAGAGAAAAAGTATTTTTCCTTTTGATTACTGTATTTAGTCAGTCATGAAAATTGGCATGTCTTAGCAAACCTAAATCCATTTAGAATAGAGAATTTTAAAAGTATTAAATATAGTCTTTAATTTCTATAAATATTTTATCAGCTTTGGAGAGATACTATTACCTCCTCCTATTCCAGTAGTTGTCAAATTATTCAATTTGAAAGGTGGTCATGTTTCATAGCACATCTTCATAAGATTCTTTTGTTTGATCAGAATAGAATAGATTAGACAGAAAAAGAGATTTAATAGGAAAATTAATAAGAGAGTGTCCTGCATCAAATATTGCTCATGACTGAGAAGCATACGATTTAGAGAAGTAATAATTGGTGACAAAATGGAAAGGAGGTGACTTCCCCAATCAATGTTTGCCTTAAAAAAAAAAAAAAAAAAAAAAAAGGCTTAAAAAAAAAGAAAAAAATCAATAAAGCCATGTTATTTATAAAAATAAAAATAAAAAAGTGGTGCAATGAAGCTATGCCACTTAAAAAAAAATAATGTCTTCAATGGTTTTGCTGTCAGAGTGAAATAAACATATCATTAATAAATGTTGTAGGGAACAGCAGATTTTTTTGTTTTTCTGATGAACTGAAATAGGTAATGGAACCGTTTAAGCAGAATATGAACTAAATTTCCTCACTAGTATTAGGCTAGGAACAAAATGAAATCAGGAAGGGAGATGTTTCATAGAACTCCACTGCTGTATACCCAACATGAGAACAGTGACTGGTACTTAGTAGATGGTCAACAAATATTTGAAAAATAATTGAATAAACTACTATAAATTTCCCTGTTGTCAAAATACAACAGATTTTATGTAACTTAATCAAGATACACAATATTTTGTTTTCACCCTAAAAATGTTTTTGTTTGTTATAAATACCTGCAGTGTATGATGAAAAAGTACTACTGGATTTGTCTATTTTTGACAAAAGTGGAATAATTCTCATTTGCAGAAGAAAAAGCTATAGTTCTGTTGTGATTTGTTCCTATTTGGAGCAAATATATGCATATGAATCGAGTTCCTATTCTTTTTCAGTTAGATCATTTCATAATATGTTTTTTACAGAAGGCACAAACTTTAAAAGCTATTCAATTTAAGAGAATACCAGAGGATAACATAATTCAAGGCATACTAGTAATTATAACAAAGCACAGTCTAAAACAATGGACCAGTTTAGTCTCATAGTTGAAAAATTCTAGAAGGAAAGAATGACTAGCTGGAAGGTCATGGGCAAGGTCTAAATGCATATACAATAGCATTGTCCTCAAAACTGAATATTTTAAAACATTGTAATTCAAAACTATTACCATGATTCTCCAAATCTCTGGTAGAGACAGAGATACCATACATATGCTTTTTTATTTCCTAGTCACAAGTTAAGCACTAGTGAATTATATAATATGTATCGATATAATATTAATTAGCATATAATTAAGTATCTTTAGGAATTAATAGATAACTTATATGTATAATCAATGGTAATGTGATATATAATTATTAACATATAATGTATTACAAAATATAATATATTACATATTCTAGATATAATTTGATTTATATACTGAAACAAAGCAGTACATATATATAATTAGATCAATACATATATAAATATATTACCAAAGGAAATCTGAACAACTAGGGTTAAATGTCTGCCACAGAGGCTGATTCAAAACACATCACATAAAAATGCATAGTATTTTAATTTGATATTGTAGATGACCAAAAATGTGAAAATTATTTTACAATAAGTTATCTCTGCTCTCTTTTATTTTATTTTACTGATTTATATTTTCTGTTTCCTTAAAAAGCACAATTTGTTTTTTAATTAAAAACAAGCACCTAAAAATAAAATATATATTTTAATAAACACATTATAGAAATACGTAAATAATATGTTGGTACATTTTTGATAAACTACATTTACAGTCGATTAGTTTTTCAGGCTAATATTATATAGTACTTAAGAGTTTGTGTGAGTATCTCTATGAATGTATTGCAGCAAGCAGAATCAGAAGACATTCACATACCTTCATGTTCTATGGAATACCAAACATCCATCACCATTTTATGTAGGAATAATACCACAATACTCATAAATTTTAAGGGCCAACTATGTTTAATTCACTGCTCTATTATCAGCGCCTAGCATGGGGTCTGGCAAACAGTAGAATAAATGAAGTTCAGGCCTCTCTTCCCCTCTGCAGATACCAGGGACCTGCCCCTCTACCCTTGGTTTATCCACCTGGCCATTCCTGTGCTTCTCCTGCCAGGTCATGTGCTTTGCTCCTCTCTGCCATCGCCAGTTTCACTCTAGCCCAGCTCTTAATTTGTTTTTGGTCAACACCTGAAAGTCAAGGACTATTGTCCCGTTTGGTGCAAACTGTTACTACCCTGGTGGTGTTCAGCGCAAGTATGATGTTGAAAAGATTATATTTCTACTGTCCTTGTCTCTTATGTTCTCTCAAATCACCTCCTACAGCTGCTTGGGTAAATGGAATTTACCAAGACATGGTGTTCCTGAAGGTAGCCACAATATAGGAAAGGGCATATACAAGAGTAAGCTAAATATGATTGTGACAATAGTTCAAGGGAATTGAACAAAAGGAAAAGTTAGCGTATCCCCCAGCCTTATTCTTCTGTTTTAAGGCCAATAATGGTTTTGAATTCCAGAAGACAAAAAGAAAAAAAAGAAAGAAAAATGTTTTTTACAAAGGATCTCCTCTTTTTCAGGGATTCTTTATCATCACATGGCTTGGTTTTAATAAAGGGTTGGCCTAGGTTGGTTCTCTGGGAATCAGACTCAGAGGTGGAATTTTGCACACAGGATACTGATGAAGAGGTGCCCTTTGAAAGCGTCACTCATAGACTAAGAAGGAAGGGAGCGGGAGTGGGCAGAGGGAGAAATGAAGCTGTGAAGCAAAACCAAAGCATTATAGACCCAACAGGAAGCTAAGATGGCCCTTCAGCGTAGTGGCCAAGACAAAGTCCTTTATATTCCTACATCATACTTATACTTCTGCACTAATCAGTCATTGGAGATGAGTCTTCCAGGATACAGGCATAATAACAAACAAGGTGGTTCTCTGAACGTGAAGAGATCCCTGAAGGGGTTGTCTGCTGACAGAACTCCTCACAACTGAACAAACAATGCTTTCATTGATTGGGGACCTAGAAGGATCATCACAAAATCCATAATGGACCTACTCCAACCAATTCAATTATTTAGCTCCAACAACATAGAGAAGTAAATTTTCTAAGAATCAGTGGCTTAATTTAAAATGATATATAGAGTTGTGTATTTGTGCACATATAAGAGGAAGTAAAGAGCAGGAGGTAAAGGTTTGGGGTCTTTAGACATGCATTCTTGAACAGGCTTGGAAACTCCAAGACCCCTTATTGTCTGAAGTTTCCCCGGCAAGTTTGAGGTGGAAAAATCTTCATTTTCCCTAGGCTTCTGGTTGTAATTATTGGGTCAATGATGTATTCACACTTCCACAAAACAATAATTCACAGAGATTTTAAAGTCTAAATACATACTGAGGAAGGGAAGCTTAAATTTTTTTAAATTATAATATTACTAATATTGATTTCCACCAAAAAGGAATAAAGATTTAATTATCATAATCAACAAGACTGGTCCCTTTTATCCATTCTTCTCCTTTCAGACTGTGCCTTAAAACTGAAGCATAATAAATGATATCTTCCCACCTTTATTTTCCTGGAGAAATTGTATTCCTTCTTTGGGACTCAGGCTAGGTGCTATGCTCTCCAGTGAGCTTTCTCTAATTCTTGTGTGAACTGAAACATTTTTCTTCGTGTTCATACAGTAGTCAATGAATAACTGCAATCATTTATCTTACCATACTAAAATTACCTGTTCGTGTGGATTTCCTGTCTACTGGAATGAAAGTCCCTTGAACATAGGGCTGTATTTTATGTATTTTTGTCTTAACAGTGACCAGACTACTAGTTGTCACAAAGTAGGCAATAGGTATTTGCTACTGAAGGGAAGAATGACAGATCCTATACCACCTCATTCCTGGATAAAGAATATGCTCCTAAATAGAGGATTTAGGGGGGAAAATAAATTGATTAATATCCAGTTTACATTATTTGAAAGCCTATTACTATATGCTGGGTTGAGTAATAGTATAATGTGATCACTTTGCATCCACAAGTCAATTTTGTGATATAAATGCACAACAAATGTAGAAACTGAGGCTTAAAGAGATCAATAAAAACACAAACCTGTTGAAGTTAATGCTGCTAATAAAGGCCTAATGCCAGAGCCAAATGATCTGACTCATTTTTTTTTTTTTTTTATTAAATGAGGCAAGACCTCAATGGACCTGTTCAGCTACCCGAGGTTGCTGAAATGTATTGTTGATGTTTTAGCCAATAGGAGGGTCAATTAAAATACTGTAAGTAAAAGTGGTAGACAAGTGAAAATTTAGAGTCCTAAAACTCCTAGTTATCATCAACATTTTTGTTGTTATTATTCTGTGAAGCTTTGCACTTAAGGCTGTTATTATTGAAATAGCTTACATAACTAATGTCCTGTTCTTTAGAATATGTGAATCTTGATTAGGAAGTCCTATTTCTATTATACTTTCTGTCTTCTCCAGGAAAAGCAAAGTGTACTACTATACCCATGTTTTCTATTTTGTATTATAATTACATCCATTCCAGCAATTGTGTCTTTAAAGAAATAATAGAAAAGAAGACTGTTATGCTAAGCAAAGAAGCATATTGGTGATATCTTCATGTGAATAGTGTCAGTCTTTTGAGTTGCCAGCATTACACAATATACTGTTTTCAAGCTAAAGTGATAACTCGAGATTGGCTATATTGTATCACTAAGCACCATTTTTCATCTACATCTTTTCTTGTATAAGTTGAGAAATTAATGTTTAGCAGAAGTGAAAATGAACAATAACAGGGGCAAAATATTGCATTAATACTTAATGTAATGCTTTTTGGGAGTATAAAGGGAATAAAACCATTCAAATGCAAATGAAATCTTCAAGGATGCTTTCAATTTAAATGTTTTGCTAGGAATACCTTTATTTTGCTGGAGTTTTGCTTGTGAAAAATAAGAACACTGTAAATAACTGTAAGCATATCTTCTAACATTTCAATATGAATATATGATAGTCTTCTCACTTTTCCTATAATTCTCTAAAATAGTTTCTAGTCTTTCGAACTCCACATATCAGTAGTAGGTTTGCAAACTTTTCATTTTAAAAAATAAGGAACTTATTTTAAAAAGCTACTGTATAATGCCAACCATAATTTCATTAAATACAAGAAATTTTAACACATTAACTACAAAATAATGGTTATATATCTGAATATTTTTTATTTTATCAAACACCATTGAAATATTTTTCTCCTTTTTATTAAAGACACAATATCTACATTTGACATATAGAATAATTCTCACTTTTTCTCAATTGGAGAAAAAAAAAAAGATGCATAGATTGACCTTGGATTTGAAAAGGTGTGTTTCTATTACCTAGTATATTTCCAGTAATACTTACCTTATTGTTATATTTTAAATTATATTATATTATAAAAAGATAAATACCTGAGAAACTTCACTCTGTTTGGTGTTTCTCAGACTTTACTAAATCAGAATATAGTCTATGCCCCAACTTCCTTGATTACATATTTCAAAGAGTGGATTCTTAGCATTTCAATAAGAAAACAATACTCTATAAAAGAAATCCATTGAACATTTCATAACTTTGGAAAATTAACTATTATTTTAAGGGATTTGGACCACAGGGTGCTTTTTAATGATAAAATTATTTTATCTTTTTCATGTTATTTACAGAATTGAATGAAAAAGGCTGCCTAATTCCCCAAACTATTATATCACAACATCTGAATTTATGCATATGTTCAGAATTGTTTCATATGCTTACAGAGAAGGACATTAATGTCAGTGGGGAGTATGATTCACTACTTTAATATGTTCTCTTTATGGATTGCAAGACTAATAAAACATATATGATTTCCAGTAAGCAACTGGGTAAATAACAGTCGAAGTAAATTGGTTAAGAGGTAATTTTCTCCTTACTCTCTCTGACTCTCATTAATAGAACTATGCTCATTCTGAGGAAAATAAAGAACAAATGAGAATTTGAGAGATAAGTAGGCATAAAAACCAAAGATTTTTATGAGGAAAAAACAGATAAGGTAAAAATAAAGCACTTGGTCAACCAGGCAAAGGTGAACATTAACAACGATGATTACTGGACAGGCACAAACACCAAAGAGGCAAACAAATAATGAGGCAGTCTTCATGGAATCATAAGTGGAAACAGTTAAATACCAAATAGTTTCTAAAGAAATTTTGGAAGATGAATTATTTCTCGGAGACTTTAGAAGTAGATGGTGTTGAACACTAAATCTAGCATTTCTAAGATCCAGGAAATTATAATTTCTCATTATTCATGTAACTCCAGCCAGAAAAAAAAAAAAAAAAAACAAGAGTCAAAGAAAACGTGTTTGAGCTTTTTCTATGCAAAGTTCTGACTTCTGTGTCAGGATATTTACCTGCAGGTTTCATGTAAAGCCACTCTGGTGAGGAGCTGAGCATCCAGAAACACCTCAGGGCAGCAGCTAGCCTGCTGTCTTTTAGGAATGACTTCGGGACCAGGCCATGATAATTTAAATGTGGTCAATAGTAAAAATAACCTCTCTAGGAATGGCAGGGATCCGGAGAGCAGACTACTGCTGAAGGCATAAGTCAGAAGCAACTGGTATTTAGGAGGGCATCAGGATGCCAAGGGGTAAGGAAAGGCAATGGTATAGTCAGGGTGGAGTGTTGCCCATATTTGAGACTAGTGTGGCATAAACAATACTAATTTAGCAGAGAACAAGATTATGAGTTTTAGGTCCAAGAAGTAAAATTTGTGTCAGTAAAAATGAAAGTCCTGATCTTGTAAGAGGATAAGAAAGACTCTGGACCCAGAGGAGCTTAGACAGTTATCTGGGTAACTGAGTACACAAGTAGAGACTAGAACCTCGTTACTGGGGAAATAGGACAGAAAACTAGGGCTTAGTCACAAGAGCATACTTAGTAAAACTCTAAGAACTAAATGCAAATGCAACAGATGCAACAGTGGCAGTAATAGACGAGGCTGATTCTTAAGCTTTAAAATATTATTCGGAGTTTTCTTACTTAATACCCTTCCTCTAATCTGAACCAAGCTAAAATCTGTCACAAAAATGAAGCAGAACATGGGATTTAATTGCTCTGTCTTTAAAGATTCTAATCCTTTTGTCAGGAGCCCAAACAATCCATAATATTCAGAGAAACAGTCCTTCATCTCTCAAACTATATCAGAACAAAGTAAATTAGAAGTCAAACAATTCTTCCCAAAGATCTGTTGGCAGAGGGAAAGGTGGTCATAAGCAGTATCAGTACTATAAATACCGGAAGTATAGTGTAGGCATTATTAGCTCCTAAACTTCTGTATTACGTAGCATGAATTGATATACTGCCACAACTTATCTAGCAAGTGTAACTGTTTAATGTTGAAAGTTTTCTGACTTCCTAGGAAAATGTTAAAGAGAGCTGAAATCAATTGAACTCATT
Source organism: Rhinolophus sinicus (assembly GCF_057876585.1). Lineage (NCBI taxonomy): Eukaryota > Metazoa > Chordata > Mammalia > Chiroptera > Rhinolophidae > Rhinolophus > Rhinolophus sinicus. The sequence continues at coordinate 190,923,304 of NC_142517.1, read as the reverse complement.
TAATTCAACTCACTTTATTTATTTGATCATTATTATGGGGTAGGCATGGTACTCAGGCTTGGTAATACAGAGACGAATAAAACAAAAATCACAGTTCTCAAAAAGCTTGAAACTTGTAAAGAAATACACATAAACATACATTCCAAAGCATATATTTATGACCTGGTTATAAATGCAGTAATAGGACTGTTCATATAGTAACGAACTCACTAACAAATACATAAGTGCAGAATGGGAGTGAATACCACTGCTCAAGGACTATTGGAAAGGTCAACAGTGAACTTCATCCGTTGACATTATCGTTTTCCTAATCTCTTCGAAAGGCAAAGTTGAACAGAATCATACTATCCTGGGTTGTGTTATTATTACTGTCATAATTATTATTATTTTTTTAATGGGGAGGGCCTTGAGAAAAATGGGTTGAATTACTTTGTTAAATTTTAATAGTTAAGAATAATTCGCTAATATTTCCAGGCTATTGCCTTCTTGTTCCTTCTTCCCATCTACTTTGGTGCCACAAATTATAATACCATTTCATCCAGAGCAAAGGCATACAAATCTCATAGCTAATTTGTAATCTCTGATCACAGCCCCCAGCTGTGGGATAGGGAAGTTTCAGGAAGTAAGAGAGCCATTTCATAGACAGAGAGGGCAAAGCAGAAAAGAGAATCCTGAAATTCCTCAATTCCTGAGTCAAAAAGAACTGGTTTAAAAACTGCTAGCCAAAATTCTATTTTTTTCTTTTTCTAATATGTGTAATTATAAGTGTATAAAGATGATTTAAATGTGTAAGAATTTTTTTAAATAAAGATTTATAAATATGACTAGGGTCAAGTACCTTGTTTAGTATATGATAGATCTTAATACATATGCATTGAATGAATTAATGGGTGAATGAGTTGGAGAAAGAATTATACTGGGAAACACGGAAGTCAAAATGATTATTTTAATATTCCTAATCCATTCTAATGGGATTATTTTTGACTTTAGGAAGACTATCAAAGTGGTGCATGACAATAGCATTTTTACAGAAAAAGAGGTATCCTTGTCTAATTCATGGAGGTAGTAGAGCTGACTATGCTGATCAAATTATTCAGATGAGAAGTGCTGAATCGTGCTCTCTGATCTGCTTCAACATTGTTTTACAAGTGTGTGTAAAACCACTTAATCCCGGTTTTCTCACTGGGAACAGTGCATAGAATTGATCGGCAGTTTAACATGTTTGTAGTTTGTGAACTCAGTATCCTATGTTGTCCTTTACCCCACTTCCCAAAAAGAAGTAGTTAGCATTAGTCATGGCTAGCTACTTTTACCTCATCATCATTTTTCGGTTGTAAATATGAACTTTATTTATAATTAAATACATTCATTATGAATGTGAAACAGTCTTAAACAATGGAATTGGTATTACCACATTGAAATTTTCCTCCACAAAATTTTGAATGGGTCTGTCATTTTAAGTTTGTGCAGAATTGGTCTATTTCGACTCAAAAATACCAACCTTTAGGATCTCTGATTAAACTCTGGAGTGAAAAAAAAAAACAAGCGCACTAAAGTTACTGATTATACACTAGCATCAAAAGGTTATTTGCAATTTCTGCAAATGGACAGTCATAAAGCAAAGCATGTGTTCCACTAAAACTGCAGTATTTTGGTGATCAGGCACCACAGTTCTGATCTCATCTTACACTCTGCTGTTGATTGCTGTTCTTTGTGTTATGGCTACAAAAATCCCAGAACAGCAGTTACAGGAGGAAGATGCTATCAGAGATTATAGAAATGAATTTGACTTTATATAGCGTTCTCATGTGCCCTGTGTTTTAAAAGTAGAAATGAGAACTCGTGAAAGATATTTTGAATGACAGAAACAGAAATAAACAACACTATGTGCAGACAGATACAAACCAGTCTAGTGACAATGGAAACTTTTCCCAAAGGATACATGAAACACAGTCTACTACTCTGGGGACAGTAGTAGGCATTGAAAGACCTCTAGCTCTGCAAACACAGCCTTTGGCTACATTCTAAAACTGCTAATAAGAACGCTGAGAGCACTTCTGTTTTATTTTTATGTGGGCAAAGTTCTATAAAATTGTTTATAACACACTGTCTTGTTGACTCCTCATTTTCAATTAGTAGATGAAAATAATATCAAAGCATCTATTTTTCTTTTTTTTTTTTTTAGAACTCACAACTTGAGGACAAGAAGAATAAGACAGGATTCAACCTAATTAATCCCAATAAAATACTTTAGGAGTTAAAGTTTAATCGCTTATCACTGAGCCAATTATGTTCATACTTTGTAATGCCTAACTACAATATATTTAATTCTTTAGCAAGCTAGAGGGGATTGAAGTGTTCTAGTACAAAGTGGTTTCCCTTGTTCTTGTAACTAAGCACTTATTACTTAACCCATTGTAGAAGGTATTTTGAGAACAAAGAAAAATACAGTTAGATGGCAAAATGCGTTATACTAAAAACAATGAGATAATGTTGACTTATTCATATGTATACCCTTTAGGAAAGGCTTCTCTAACCACCACCACCCTTCCAATGAGGTCAGAATGCCTGCTGTACATGCTCACTGTACTTTTCCTTTATGGTACTTGAAATCATTATAATACTACATCTGGTTAGAATCTGTCTTGCCACTAGACCATAACCTCCAGGCTTTGCTTGCCATTGTGTCGCCAGTAATTAGTACAGAGTACATGCAGTTCATATTTATTGTCATGATGAATAAATTATTTCACAAACAAGCAGCCTTATCTACTAAAATCCAAAATTATCATCTGGCTTCTATTCTTAAATATGTCCATTTTAAAAAGAAATTATCTTCAGTTTAGATCTTAAATTTTAACTGTGTTAATTGGAGCAAATTCAGTGAACAAAGGCTTTAAGAGACAGAGTTTCTAGCTCAATTTCTTTTCCTTTAAGATCTTTATTGGACATTTCTGCATACCCAACTCAGAAAGGTCAGGTGCCCCTAATCCAGCGGCTTTCCAAAGGGAGAACTCCGCTTCACTGAGAGACCATAGTCAGCTCATTTAAAACACTTCTCAATAGAAGGGGAAGAAGCAGTGTAGCCAGGGGGATTCACCTACAAAAAGATATCCCTGTAACAAAAAATTTAGGACAAAACTGTGGTAATAATATTTTTAAAGATATAATTATATGGTGCTTTTCTGCCTAGGGTTTCAACACATTATTGTGTTTGTCTTTTCAGGTAGGGATTTTTTCTGTTCTTTTCTTTTCTTTTCTTTTTTTTTTTTTTTAATTACAAATGGCTCATCACACAAAAGCCAGAGACAAAAAGAACAATATTAACACCCAGGGGCCATTTTCTTGATTCATGCAGATTATTTATCCTCCCATTAAAGCTTCATCATCCAAAAGATACCAATTGAAAAACCACAATTATCCCTACTGTTTCTTAAATTAAAATAATCAGAATCCATAGTTCATTTATCCTAATAGTAATTTTTCATCATTTTCTTTATTCTCAGATTATCTGCAAAAAAAAAAAAAAAAAGAAAAAATGATACTGACAGAAAATCATTTAGGCCAGGGATTTAAGCATATATATGTTTTTATTTTAATCCCTAATTATGTCTTCCTTGTGATCCTATCATTTTTCCCCACCATCAAAATAGAGAAGTGTACAAAATCTGTCATCTTCTTTTCGTTAAAATGTTGTCAAATGTATTTGAAAGAATATTTCATTGTGTGATGAAACTGAGAAGACAATCAAGAATGAGATAGAACAGATGAGATCTTTGATTTAACATTGATGGAAAATAGCAATACTACCTAAGAGACAGCCACTGTGTTATGAACTTGACATCCATGGTTATACTGATTTCTTACAATAACCATGGCCGTAGTTATGATTATCTATATTTTACAGATGAAAAATCTGAAGTCCAGTGAGGTTAAGCAAACTTCTGGAGATTACACATCCAGAAAATGGTAGTAAATAGTACAATTTTACAGAAACCTACAATTTAAAAGTCTGCATCTTTAGTCATTGTTTTATACTAGATGATTCACTTAAGTTTCTTGGTTCACAAATTGTTCTCCATACACAGAAGGCAAGGAGAGACTGAGGAAAGAAGACGCTTTAGATTGGTAGATAACAGGTTTAATAAGCAACGGAACTTACATATGAGGTTTGTCTTAGGCAGCTGCAAGACAAGTAGGTCTCCCCACCCTCCCACCAGAATCTCAAAGGTTTATATAGAGGCCTTTGTGGGGTTCAGTCATATGTACTGTCCACATGACCTCAACAAGATATTGCTCTCTCAAGGCTGCATCCTTGAAAACAGCCTGCACTGTGGGAACGGTGGGTGGAACAATTATTCCAAGGACAGGGGTTGGGGTGAGGAGACTCCAATTGCATGTGTCCAGTTTGAGGGTCAACTAGCAGTCGTGTTGTATTGATGGCTTCCTCCAACAGTTTCTTAAGATGAAGTCATATATGCACCTCTTTTTAACCCTATTTCCCAGTTTTGTTTTGTTTTTTCACAGAAAAGGTCCAACAACTGTTTATTGATTAAAATTTACGTCAAGCAATTTTAACTTCTACTGGAACTGTAGACCTCACATTCTCACTTCATGAGATTCTCCATTAAGAACCCTAAATTCAGTTCCCCACATAATTAAATAATTTGTTTTTCAAAGAGGCAAAAAAAACCACAAAAGATATTCACAGGTGAGTAGCAAAAATGTTACTGATACTAAGACAAATAAAATTAGCTCCTAAATTGGATTGTATCCAGCCAGGAAACAAATGATCTTGTCTTGAAAATTTTGAAACATTTGTAAATTAAGTGCACTGAATGATAAACCCTAAACTAAAACAAATTTTAAACATTATCAATATTATTTTACTAATATTGCTTCTAGAATTTCTTTATTCAGTTCTCAACAGTTATTGAATTCCAGCTTGTACTCAAATATATTTTGCTCCTTTTATGATATGTAGCCCTTGATCTCAAGTTTCTCATATATTAAGACATAGAAATCATAATAATATTTTTGATATGCAATTTAATTTTGGAAGTTTTTATTAAGAGCTCAGTATCAAGTTAACTCCATGCTAAATGCAATGAAGAAAGAAAAGAATTACAGTCTGTGATATCAAGAATTTACAATCTTTGGAGAAGATTATATATAAAACAAATAGAACATATGGACAAATATGATATAAGGAAAATGTTAGCCAAATTTGATGTCTGTGATATAAAATAGTTGCTTATGAAGGGGAATTAGCTACACTCATAAATAAGTAGAAGTTAGATGTCTTAATGACAAAATTGGACATGGGGTTCTAAGTTTTGTTATGTTTTAGAAGAGCAGAAAAAAGTGAGTATATTAGACATGGTATCATTCCATGAGCGAAACACAAAGATTTAAGTGACTGTGGTGTACCTGGGACATAGCAAGGAGTCTGGACTGACTACAGAATATGGTAGTTGTGAGGAAGGGATGGTTCTCTTGGGGGTTAGGTAACTAGGGTCACAATATAATGGAGAGAGCTACTGCTATGCTGCTAAGTTATGCAGTCTAAGGCAACAAGAACCAAACAGAAATAGTAAACTCTTCCATCTCCAAACCTCCCCAGCAGTTAAAGTTTTAATCAGGAATTTCTGTAGTGAAACAAGCAGCCATAAAAACATCTATGGTTCTCAGATGGGTGTTTTTCTTGTTCCCAAGACATCTAAAAAGGGTGTGAGTTCAAGACGAGGAAATAATTCTTCTTGAGATAATATCATAAAGTAGTAATATCACTGTTTAAGAGAAGGTGTAACCATACATGAACTTCACTTCTTCAGCATGTATTCTGTTTTAATCCAAGTGAGCTTTGTTTATCCTGATAGAACTATAACTGACTTGAATTCTTTCCCCATACCCTCCTACCTATACTTACACTGTATGCCTGCTCCTTTTAATCATTAAGCCCTTAGGCCATTGGGTTATGGTCACTACCAAATACACTTAAGAATAAAGCTTCATGAAAGAATAAAGTCTCAGGTCTATCAACCATGAGTAGGATGTAATAATTGAACCTCAAACAATGAGTAAATGTTCAATACAACAAAGCTAACACCTTGGCCTCAGTTATATTTCAGCTCTGGACACATCAGAGCAGAACAGACCCAGGGACCACATCTCCAAAAAACTGAGTCAAACAATTCTATGACTGATACCAGGACCTGAAGTTATGATTAATTGCTCCCTGCCTTAGCCCCTACCAATCAGTAGAGTCCAACTCCAATAGCAACCATGATTAATGATTGTTCCCTTATATAATGCAATCTCTAGAGGCCCTCCAGAAGCCAGGTTTTTGAGAGCACTGGCTCACCTGTGTCTCTGGACTTGGCGCCAACTCCTTAGATAAACCTTTACTTTCTTTGCTGCAATGTTTTTGTTTGTTTGTTTGTTTTGTTTTGTTTTGTTTTTGGCTTGGATATGCACTGGCAAGTGGACCACTTTTGAGTCTGCAGTAAAAAAGGCGCTTTGAAAATAATAGAACACTGGAGAGATCTCTCAAGATGGTGAAGTAGGTAAACACTGTGCTCACTTCCTCTCTTGACTACAGAATAACCATCATTGAGAAGCGCCTGAAGTTCAGCTGAACCAAAGCCTTATGACTAAGGACATACAGAAGGAACCACCTCAAGACTGGTAGGAGAGGTAGAGACGTGGAACAGGCTGGTCCCACGCCTGCGAGTGACCATTAAAAATCAGGAGAGATAATTCAACTGTGGAGGGTCCCCTCCCCACCAAAGAGCAGCAAGAGGTCTCAGTCACACACCAGGCTCCCCAACCCAGGTTCTCAGTTCCATGGAGAGAAATCCCCATAATTTCTGACTGTGAAAACCAGCGGAGATTGTGGTTAAGTGGGCTGGAAGACAGCTACAGTTGCAGGCTCTCCTCTTAAACGAAACATGCATAGACTTACTCAATGATGAATTTACTTGCTCTGAGTTCCAGCACTGGGGCAGCAGCTCAAAAGACACCAAGGGAAACATGGGGAGGAAGTGAGCTGTCTGGCTTCAGAGCAAGGGCTGCAGGTGTAATTTTCTCCTGGTTAGAGAAGCTGCCAGATGCCATCATTTCTTTGATGAGCCCTCCCTCTTCCCAGTATGCAGACGCAGGCAGCCACCATATTTGAGACTCCATTAACCTGGCAAGTGAAAGCACCTGATTACCTGAGTCCCTGCCCCACTCAACTTTTGAATCCAACAAATCCGCTTTCAGTGGCTTTTCTGTATAAATGTCTTGTCTTGGCTCATGTTGCTGACTTTCCTAAATGTCCTCAAAGGTTCACAAAACCCAAACAAGCAGCACCTGGCTTCGGCATATCCTGTACCTCTGGCTAAGCAGCCTTAAACCTGGCATTAGCAACAGCCAACCTTGATCATGGCTTGGCCTCTTGAGGAACCTCCAAGCCTAGTGTGAGTGGCAGCAATCTGGGGATTGCTTTGTAGCTCATGCCAGGTGGCCCCAGACAGGGCACAGGCGGTGGCTGAACTTGGCGTGCTGTGAGGCCCCTCCCAGGAGGCCCGAGGTGGGCATACACATTAGTCAACTTCAGACCCAGCTGGAGCATCACCTGGCCACCTCTGGGGATGACATAACAAAGGGCACACTGGGCAGGCACCAGAGACCTGATAAAGTGAATCCTGCTCCATAGGGTCAGCTCCTGTCCCACAGCTCCTCCACTGCAGTCACAGCCAGTCCTCACAACTAATTAGCCTGAGGGTCAATCCTTCCCATTAATGCGCAAACATCAATCAAGTTTCAACTACAAGTGAAGGACACACACAACCCAAGGGACACACCTGGGATACCCAGCTCAGGTGACCAGTAAGATTATATCACTGAGACCCACAGGACGCCTACTACATAAGGCCACTCTACTAGTACTGGGACACATAGCAGCCCTACTTAATACATAGAAACAAACGCAGGGAGGCAGCCAAAATGGGGAGACAAAGAAGTGTGTCCCAAATAAGAACAGAACACAGCTCCAGAAAAAGAACTAAACAAAATGGAGAGAAGCAATCTACCAGACACAGAGTTCAAAACACTGGTTATAAGGATGCTCAATGATCTCATAGATAACTTCAACAAAGAGATAGGAAACAATAATAGAGATAGAAAACATAACATATGGGGGTGATGGAAACATTCCATATAATGATTGTGATGGTAATTACATGACTGTGTGCATTTATCAAAATGCATAGAACTATACACAAGAGTATGAATTTTACTGAATCTCAAGTATATTTTAATAAACCTGACTTTTAAAAATAAAAATAATGTAACACTTAAGAAAGGTTTCTCTTCCTTATTGGGAATTCATGTGTTGTGTCTGGAGAATTAGTTTTTGCCTTTATTAGGTATGTGTTTGTGTGGCTGCAATCAGAAATGAAGAAGGAAGAGTAGGTTTGGAAACTCGGTACACTAAGGAAAACCCTGTGAAAAGTTACTTCTCTCAGATCAGTGCTGAAACTGACTCCTATTAACTGGCCAAAACCCACTGCTTGTGAGTGTCCCTTCCCAACTCCCATTCAGGGATAGCTTGGTGGTAGGTTAAAATAGGCCTTAGTAGGAGGATTTACACCACAGACAGGGGCCAATCCAATAAGCTGGTTTTCTTTATTTGGAAATGTGGTGGTTAAACACTGGCCATCATAACACTGTTTCTTGGGTACTTTTCCCTTGCACCAGGCAGGGGAAAGTCCATTTTTAGTGAGTACATGTAAAACAATTGTCCTGCATATTGTAATTCCAGCATTTTCCTTATCATTTTCATAATATTTGACAGTGCCAAACAACTTGAAGGCTGTGCTATGGATACCAGTGAGAAGAGGGACAATGAGATGAGCCTATGATAACCAATAGTAAAAGAATGTATAAAAACATTCTTGTAGTATATTCATTCTGGTGTATCATCCAGGTGCCTCAATGTTGGCATGATTAAATAATCCCTTAGGCAAGCAACAGATCGTTCTTTCCTCATATGCTTCTTCTCCCACCAGCTGTCAGTGTCTGTTGTTTGCTTCAGGGTACAGAAGGAAAGAGACACATATGGAAAAGAAATATAACATGCTTTTTCTGCTCCTTGGAGCATGAGGCAGTCACCCGTGCGGTTCACTCACTATTTCTGGCTCTTAACCATCCAATCTCATGTTAGGACTGCATTTTCCTGTCCCTTTGTGATTAGGAGTAGTCAAGGCATCCCTTGTGTGACTAGTTCTGGCCAATGAGTTGTGAACAGAAGTGGCATGTTGTACTTTCATGTTAGCAACACATAATTGTCCGTGTGAGATTCTCTAGAGATTTTTATCCCTCTGAAAATGTTCAGGATGGTTAATGCTTTATTGCCATGTATCTCTGAGGAGCTGTGACAGGTGGAGTCCCTCTGCTGACTTGCGGTAATAGACATGGAGTTTTAATAAGAAATAAAAGTTTGTTGTATTATTGAGATTTCATGATAATTTGCCACTGTCTGATAATCTAGAATATTCTAATTGGAACTCTTGCCTGGAGATCCGTTACATGTATAAAGATACCAAGTTCCACACTCTCTGTGTACTTTCTCTGGGTACTCATGCAAGAGGAAAATGTTCAGTCCAGGAAGCAAAGAGCAATTAGCAAATATAACCTTGTGACAGATACAATGATGGTTCCCACTCACTCATGTATGCAACTTTAAAATTACCTTTTATAGAAAGTTGGTATTCTATTGTGAAAAGTCTTTATTTCTGGTATTTAAAAGTTACAAATAAGTACAATTTGTTTATAGATAAAATGTAATACATTTGAATTTAGAAAGTTAAAATTACAGGAATAGCTTTGAGATAAATAACTGGAACAAACAGTATCACCACCAATCCCCAAATAAAACCATAGAGTGAAAGTTTCATTTAAATTTCATTCCCAGTACTTTCACCATTCTGTTTCATGAAGGTAAGTATGAAAGAATATAAAATAAGTGGAAATTTATGAGGAAATTAACAATTATATTCACAATAAAAGGAGAGTAGAGGGAAATGGTTATTCACAATAGCAGATGAAATATCATCATATATTTATGCATTTTATGGTAATATAGATTTCCTCTGTTGATTGGTGATAGATAATCTCAAGCTCCAAATTGGGAAATGTCCTGATAAAACATTGGTGCCTCTTTAAAATATACCCTCAGAAGGTAAATGACAATTTCAATTATGTATAAAAAATATTTGGACCTGGCAAATTTTCCCAAAGTCAAAATATTTGGTCTCCTGCAGCTCTGCTGGAGACACAAAGAACAAGACTATTCTGATTGCATTTAAAAGAAATGAGGGCTTAGAGATTTCAGCAAGCATAGTACATAAAAAAGAAAAGGAATTCTTTTCCAAGTGCTTTATAAAAACTCAAATCTGAAAAAAAAAAAAAAAAAAAACTCAAATCTGTTCAGTTGTCTTAAATTTTGCAGTTTATAGCTGATATTTGAGACATCATATAAGCTTTTATTCTAAAATTTGTATTGTCAGCCTCAAAAAACATAGCTTAAAAAAATTCACAGCTTAATAGAAAACAGACTCCCTTGAGTGAAAAAGGTATACAAAGTATATACATGGGTAAAAGTGTTTAAGGACCCTTGGCTATAACTCTCACATTTGATGAAAACTTAATTAAGAAAATGACAAATTATTGAATAATAGCTCCTGCTTCTTTTAGGCTTCTGACTTCAGGGAGTTCCCAGAATTTGACAGATTTTTGAGTCAAAAAACTACTGTGAATGATATAAAGGGTAAAAATTACTTTGTTTAGGTTAGATAAATTGATGTACTTGATTGAACTACAAATATATTGTGTGTAAACATATATTATTCTTACAAGTGTATATAGATAGATGATAAATTGATCCCCCCACAGTGACTCAATTATCTACACATAGCAGATTTTTATTTGTTTATTTGTTTGTTTGTTTGTGTTTTTGTTTTTAGGGTAGATACTTTTATTCTCATATTATATGAAAAAAACAGAAACAAATAAATAGTATTCGATTAAGATCAAACAATGAAGCAAATGGTAGTGCTTGGAATTAAATTAAAATCTTCTGACTCCAAAGTAGAATGGGGATTGCTGGGGGCCGGGAAGACAGGGTAATGAGAAGTTATTGGTTAGTGGGTACAGAGTTTCAGTTTTACAAAATGAACAAAGCTTTAGAGATCGATGCCTGTGATGGTTGCACAATAATGTGAATGTACTTAATGCCACTCAACTGTACAATTAAAATGATTAAAATGATAAATTGTATGTTCTGTATATTTTACCACAATTTTTAAAAAACTACAAGAATAGACATATAACATGCAAATCTTCTCTTTCCAATTCCAATGAATTTTCCACTATATTCTGCAGAGAATCACTAGCAATTGTAACTTACATATGATTTCATGGCATCTAAATATAAAAGTAAGTGATTGCCTAGGCCATGCTCCCTCATGAATGGGGATGACATTTTGCTCTTGTATTTGATGATAATAACCAGATCTAGAAATGCACACAGCTTGATGGGATAGGCAATCTTAGAGGGCCCTGAGTCCCTATCTTCATACTATCGCTACAATTCCTTTTATAACTCAGATATGGAATGGAAATACATGCACTTAGCATTGAAATTATTGCCAGGGTAATAAGAAGTGAAGGGGTAGGAGAAAGGCACAAATCTCTAATTTAACATGATGACACACCACCCCTCTCCCGCCAATGTAGAAACCATTATAGCTGAAAGGGAATGTCGATATCCTTTAGTCCATTCCAAAGGAAACCTCTGAGTTCTGTAATCAAACACATTTGGAGAAATACTTGTATAATTTACCCACCGCTCATTCCTTGGAGATTCATATCAAAAATTAAATCATCATTTTTTTATTTTTTATTTTTTTAATGCTTTGAACATCAACAAAAGCAAAGTCAAGTTTAACTGGCAATTTCCAAACGTTTTTTATCTATTTATTTTTAACTTAAATGTTTATTAAGTTCCATGTAAACCAGTTGTAAAATGTGTTTCTACTACAATTCTCTCATTTTCCACATGAGATTGATTGACACAGATTATCAGTTATTCAAGGCAAAATATTGTTACTCTAGAATCTAAATGCCCAAGTTATTATTCATGTCATTTTTACTGAAAAATGTACAACTTTACATTTTAAACATGATGGCAGGAAAATCTAATTTTTAGAACACTTCAAGATCGAGTCAAAGCACTTGTGTTTTCACTTTTCTGATGTTTTATAGGCTACAAATCAAATGGTAACTTGGTCATAGTTTCTCATTGATAAAGATATCGCCACATATTCAGCTTTATTTGCATTACAGGCATTACTAGAAGGATCATTAACCACTCAAGACCATAAAGTAGTCATTTTACAAAAAGTACCATTTTCATTAACCTATCACAGAGAAGGTGAGATTTAATTTTTATGAATTATAAATAAAATTATTAATATTAATTATCAAATTATTGATTTTTTATTTAAATTATGTGTATGGCACACTAGAGAGTCATAAAAGTATGCAAAGAACCAGAAGGCTTTCTTTAAGCAAAGACTTTGCAAAATTGTTTGGGACAACTATACCCTCTGTGGAAAAGAAATAGAAAATACCACTAAAATACAGCTATTTTGATCACCAGAAAACAATTTGCAAAGTAGAATCTAATTATTATTTTTAATTACAAAACTAATGCATTCTTGTGGTAAAAAAAATAACAAACTAATGTACGTAGAGTAACAAATTCAAGCCCCATTGAATTATACAGCCCCACTGCCACTAAGGCACTAATTTCTGTTAGCAGCTTGGTGTGGAGCTTTCCACATGGTTTTCCTGCCTCTAAAATATGTATAAAGACATATGTTTTTGTTTATATTCATGTTTTATATATACCGTGTTCCCCTGAAAGTAAGACCTAGCCGGATAATCAGCTCTAATGCATCTTTTAAAGCAAAACTTAATATAAGACCCAGTCTTATAGTAAAATAAAACCGGGTATAATATAATATAATATAATATAATATAATATAATATAATATAATATAATATAATATAATATAACACCGGGTCTTACATTAATTTTTGCTTCAAAAGACACATTAGAGCTGATTGTCAAGCTAGGTCTTATTTTTAGGGGAACACAGTATGTTTATGTTTTAATATACTTTATACATATTATACGTTTTATATATTTTCTGTAACCCTTTTTTAAACTTATTTTGAAATAATTATAGATTCACTGGAAGTTGCCAACAGTCTATTTTTTAAACTAGGATTGGAGAGTTTTTATAAAAATATATACAATTTTACCACATCGTTATAAAAGCTGAATACTAGTTAATAGTGTAAATTGGTTATTATTTATTTGTTTTGATGGTTATTGAGATTGTTCTCAATTCTTCACATGAAATAACAACCCACGTATACTGAACCATCTATGCAAGTACCGTGTTTCTCTGTAAAAAAGACCTAGCTGGACAATCAGCTCTAATGCGTCTTTTGGAGCAAACATTAATTTAAGACCCAGTCTTATTTTACTATAATATAAGACTGGGACTTATATAATATAATATAATATAATATAATATAATATAATATAATATAATATAATATAATATAATACCGGGTCTTACATTAATGTTTGCTCCAAAAGATGCATTACAGCTGATTGTCCGTCTAGGTCTTATTGTCGGGGAAACACAGTATTTAGATACCTTGAGCTGGTGAAGGGAATGCAGCACCCTAGGAATTAACAGAGGGCCAGTGAGACTGGAAAGCAAAACGCAAGGGGCAGAATGGTATAAGATGAAAAGAGAAGTTGAGGTGGGGAACAGATCCTTCAGACCCTTGAAGACCATTTTACAAATGATCTTATTCTAAGAGCAATGGCAAACCATTGAAAGAGTTTAAGTAGTATCATAATACAATCATATATATACATATATATATATATATATATATATATATATATATATATATATATACACATATATGTATATATATGATTATATATATATATTTTACATAAATATAAATAAAATAAATATATATATATATTTTTAAACGTAGGTATGGCTTGAGAATTGTGGAGAATGGACTGGGAGAAGCAAGAGTAAAAGAGGAAACACTAGTGAAGAAGTTATTCTTGTGGTCCTAACAATAGATGATGATGTGGACTCAGGTGGTGGCAGTGGAGATAAGGACAGATTGGACATATATGTTTTGAAGGCACAGCAGGCATACATAGATTAAATATGAGGGGCGAGGAACGGGATCGGTCAATAATTATTCCCATATTTCTAACATTAGAAACAGGTGGTGATGGTGCCATTTATTTGAAATATGGAAGCAGTGGGAAAAATTAGATTGTGTGGAGTGTGAATAGAATGGATGTGTATGGTGTTCAGCATGCAAATTTGGAAATGCCTTTGACACATTCAAATAGGCCAGTCAGATATATAAATTTAGAGCTCAGAAAAAAAGTCTGGGTGAGAAATATAAATCTGTGAGTCACTAGCATATAAATGACTTTGAAAGTCATAGAAATGAATGAGCTTACCTAGCCAGAGGTATAGAAGAAAAGGAAAGTCATCCTAGGACCGATTTTTCGGTAAAAGTTTAGAGGAGCTTTAACATGAATAATCAAATAGAAAAGATAGCAAAGAAAACAGAAGGAGCGAGGTAGCGGGACTAACAATAAGAGAGCATGTTTTCAATAAAACATGGAGAGGGAAGGGTTTCAAGGAGGAAATCGTCATCAGTCTGGATCATTGCTGAAAATGTAACTAGGTGATGTCAGAAAAACATCCATTGGTCATTAGTGATCTTAATAAGAATTTTAGTTGAGATATGGGTTTGCAAGCCAACATTGAGGTTAAGAGAAAATGAGAAACAAGTAGAAAAAGTGTGTATGTGAGTGTGTGTGTGTGTGTGTGTGTGTGTGTGTATGTGATTTTAAAGAAAGAGTCTAGAAAAGAGACTGCACCCACAGAAGATGAAGAGGAAGGGGGGAATTTTTAACAAGGAAAGTATTAGAACAGGTGTTTATGATAATAGGAATGGTATAGAGCGAGAGGAGGGATAAAAATTGATGTTGGAGGAGAGAGGGAGAATATCTGTAGATGTAAAGTCTTTTAGTAAGCAAGAAGGAATGACATCAAAATAAGATACCATTACTTTCTGGTTTCCTTGAAATCATTCCATTTTCTACTTGCTGAACTGGCGTTATTATTAATAACCCATCCCCCCAACTCAGTAGAAGAGATCAAGCTCCTCTTGTATACAAGGAGAAAATGGAGGGCAAAGAGTTCATGGTGGGAAGATGAGAACATCCAAATCAAAAGGCATGTAACGACAGCTGTATATCAAGTGTGATGGCTAAGGATCTTCCCTTCACAACTTCCTACACTGTGGAAATCCATGGATTCTATAGATTCAGTTTGAAAATCGGTGCTAGGTATGCAAAATGCAGTCCACTAAATTCACTGGTTAGGTTGACCAGAAAGAAATAAATCACTTTCTATATGCTCTGGCCGTGGTGAATTTTCTAAACGTTGTGACAAGGAAAGCCAAGTGCTTTTATAGAAGTGCACACTCCAATGATGCTATTTTTTTATACTCTTCCAGAAGTAAAGTCTCCTGTGCTAATTAAATCTATATTCTGAATCTTGAATACATTTTTGCAGCATATTATTAGTATTTTACAGTGGTTCTTAGTTGTGAGTCATCATGTGTTCTTGAATCTATAGTCAGAGCATACGTGTAGCACATTTGAGCTCTTGTCAGTATGTCTCTATTGATGTATCAACAATGTAGAGAATACCTATCCTATATTTAGCTTACCTTATTAACAAGGCTTTCTCTTATATAAGAATATGATTTTCTTAACAGCTGCTACTTTAATTTTGTAATATGTAGTGACATTGTTGCATTAAATAGAGCCTTTCCAATATATTACAAATAACAAATATGATTCATGACATACACTTTTGAGTCACTCCATGAGGAATTCTGTCTACAAAGCATTCCCTCAATATGTCATCCAAAAATTCTCCAAATTACAATATTAATAAATATGGTTCAGCTCAGTAGTATAAGTAGCATGATCTTTTTCAGGCTGCTGTTTCCATTTTTGGAAAACAAATCTCTAAACCACAACTGAGGAATTGGAAAAAGTAGAGTTTCAAAAATGCCAAGTCTGTAAGTAAAATTTCAAAATTGCCAAGAATGGAAAGGAAAGATGAAAAGGGGGTTATTAGGACACCATGATAACCTATGTTCCAGTTATCTATTGTTGTATAACAAAACCTTCCCAGAACAGAGTGGGTTAAAGTGACACTTTGTTATTATCTCTTATAGTTCTGGGGGTTGACTCAGGTGGTTCTCAGTTTTGGTTTCTAATGTAGTGGCTGTCAGATCGTAGCCAAATCTGGAGCTAACTGAAGGCTTGATTGGGCAGCACATCTAAGATGGCTCATTCACGTGGTGTGCCGGTTACCAATTTATTGACTCAGTTCAAAATTCTTCCTTTTTGCCTGCTCTGTGAAATTGGATCTGGGTCCTTTAAGTTTTGTTTGCCAGCTGAAGCTTTGGCATTGAGGCTTTAAAACAGAAGTCACTAGAGAGACATCGAGGGAGGAAAGGGTTTTACTTCCTTCCTGGTTCCATATGCTAGCTCAGTAACTTTCTGCAGTAGGGACAACTCTTCCAGCACCTGGCTCCCTCAGTGTATGGTGTCAGGAGCACCCAGCACACCTCTTGGACAGTTTTGTAGTAGAGTAAATCTGGCAAGACAGCTCCCTATGAACAGTTTTCCCTGAATCTCTAGAAGACAGATGTCTGGGAATTTCCAGAAAATGTCTGCCATTCAGTAGCTGTGCCATTTCCTACAAGTCTGGATCATAGCCCAGGCCAGAGGCAGGGTGTGGAAGGGGGAGCTGGCTCTACTTCTGGCACGCTATCTCAACCCTAATGGTCATGCCTATCATATGTCATACTATATATGTGCTATTATATTGTATGAGTATATTGTATCTGCTGCAGTCCTCAATTCTTCATATTCTCTGTTTCTTACTAGCCAATCCCTTATTATTCCAGTCCTCTGTTAGAGTTAATAATTTTTTATATTAAATTTCCTCTCTTCAAATAGTTGTGTGGTTTCTTTCTCCTGGTTGAACCCATTCTGATACACATGACTAGCTGATTTTCAGCTGGGGGCTTAGCTGGGCTACTGATGAGAACCAGCATTTGCCATCTTCATGTGGTTTCGGCTTCTCATGGGACAGTGACTGGGCTTGAAGAAAGTGTTCCAAGAGAATTAGGACAGACATGCAAGTCTTCTTATGACCTAGTCTGAGAAGTCCAAGAATATCCCTTCAGGATTTTATTCAGTCAAGCAAATCACTAAGGCCACAGAGTTTCAAAGGGAGGAAAGAACTCACCTTATTTGTATTTATCACACCATATAAGATTATTTATAATAGATATTGTTATATGGAAACATCAAGTTTATAGTAGTGCATTCATGTGTTATTCTTCTTTCATTCATTTTCCTCTGATTCATTTATCCATTCAGTAATCTTTATCAAGTGTCTTCTCTGGACCCAGATCTGGAAAGTTCCTTCCTGGAAAATATAAATGTATTAAAAGACCTCGTCTACCCCTCAGTGAGCTTTCGATATTGTCAGGCAGGTAAAATTCTTGCACAATTAGACTAAAAACAATACAATGCACCACAAAGTGTTAAACTGAATACAATGAAGTGCTCAATGCATAAAATTGTAGTGAGACCAAGAACAGATCCCAGGGGTCCTGACTTGTAGCCCCGTGTTTGATTTACCAAAACAAAGCAAAAACAAAACTACAGTATCTAATTGAAAACAAAAGGTCTGGTCCCTGAAATATTTCAGAATGGGCATCCATCATTTTTGCATGTCACAACCATGTCAAGAAGTCTCAAAGGAAATTATTTCTGTGAAAACATTGATTTTTCTTTTCTTTGTTAAAAGTGGTGCCACCATCTCAATCAACAAAACAACAGAACTGTTGTGATTAGAAGCTTGTCTTGTAAACAACTGGCATCCAAACCATGTCTATTTTTGGCAGAGCCATATTTTATTGACTTTATCATTTTAAACTCAAAAGCTTGAATGGACCAAAAATACTATACTGGGCATCAGCAATTTTAGAGATGGAGGAAGAGCAAACCACAATGCACACCATAGATAGAATTCTAAGCATCAACCAACAATTTTTTTTTTTAAGTAACAAAACTAGAACAAAAACTGATAAAAAAAAAAAAAAAAGCTATTCAGCTTTGCAAAGGCCATTATTTTCTTTAAATATATTCTAGAGGGTAATTAAATTCTAAGCAGCATTAGAATTCTTTCTCACATCAGCAATAAAAAGACTAGAAAAAAATCCGATCATATGATCTGCTTCTAAGAGAGGAGATAAAAGTAAATTGTAAAACGAGAGTCTCACCTGAGACTCCTGCTAGAACTAAGACTTCTCTGAATGAGGATCAGGAAATCATCTTCTACTAAGGAAGCAAACTGCATTCCACTCAGGGAATTCGCTATAGGAAACAGTTGTAAGGAATTCACATTAGCATTTAAAGAAGACATTTTGAGTCAGAGTGCAGAATGTCACCAAAGAATGATTAAGTTTTTCTGGTACTTTTCTCCTGTGAGCCTCGGTGACAAAGAAAATAATTTCCCAATAAACTAGTATAACACATTTTGCTCCCTAAATATACCCTGAAACATTAGCCAACCTCAGATTGCTACAAAGACTCAGTGTTCTTTCCATCTATCTTTCATCTCTACTCACTTCCTACCTCCAGAATGACTTACAATACCAAATTCATTTTGAAATGTTACAACAATAATTTATTATGCATTTTGCTTCATCATTAGGGATGGCACTACTTTAAAAAATAAAGCCTGAATGTTGGCTTCAAATAAGCATTTATTCAAATTACAATTAAATTATTTCGCTGAAACCTATTTGAAATAATTAGTTATGGGTCCAGTAGTAATCAGAAATTACAAACACTAAATTTTCACACAGTCCAGAATTTTGAGCAGGTTGTACAATATAATAAAGAGGACAGCTTAGGAGACATTACAAAAAAGAGATTCCCCCCCCCCCCCTTTAAACTGGTATTTGTAGTGAATGTAACTTCAAATGTGTCCAAGTTTCATGTGTGTGTTGGGGGGCAGGGAGGGAGGCTTGTGTAGATGAAAGAGGTTTGGATGGGCAGGGAAAAAATCAATAGAATACGTAGACAGGTTGTGTGATCTGCTTATGGGAGAGTGTATTCAGCATGATAGTCTGAAAGCAATAATGTGAATCTTATATAATGACACTTGTCAAGCAGGAGTACCTCGAGCAAAGAAGTATGTCATGATCCCATCACTATTTAAGCAGGCAGCTTTTCAAGTATTTCGGAGTCATCCGTGTTCCGTCATAGTGGTTGCAGAGTGGAATTGTTTCAATTTTATTTAGATGATGGTGATGAAGAAAGTTATCAAATCTTTCCTTCCTTCATTCTTTGAGTTCTCCAATATTTGTCCAGCCCAATTTTCTTAGCTGTTAATTAATCTAGGCCAATCTGGCTATGTAAATATTAAGGGAATGAGAAGCCATTCTCTTAATGAGAATATAAATATGCAACTCTTCTTGGCAAGAATGAATTTTGAACTACGTAATTGAAAGAGTTGAGGAGAGTAGATAAAAATTTAAGAGGACACTTTCAGGCAGGACATTAAAAATTAGTTCATATTCAAAACATAGACCTTTCGTCAAACTATTATGATGTAATTCACTTTTTATTAACTATTTTATGGTTTTATTTTCAAATTCTTCTAAATCTAACCTATTCATTAGTGGAATAACTTACACAGAGTCAGCTTGCACCTCTAATGGATAAATCCTTAATAACCACATTTGAAAATAGTCCCTTTTCTTGCTCTTGCTTATAACCTCTGCTCTCATTTCCCATTGGATCATGTCCTAGAGTACTGTAACTCTCTGAAGTTACCTGGGAAGATGTCAGACTAATTGGGATAGGTTCAGTGTCACTTACAATGTCCTTCAATTATACTCCATAATGATCAGGCGGTATTATAACATGGAATGTTGTTGTCATGGAATTGTCCTCCACTGTCACATTTTTCTAAAAATCTTATATGTTAGCTAATCTTGTATGTTACCTATATCTCGCTCTCAAGATAGGTAAATGGAGAGAGAGAGGGTGGGAAGGATGAAAAGAAGGAGAGAGATAACCACTCTCTTACATATACTTTTATTCCTGGAGATATTTTTCTATGAAATGCATCTCTATACATCTTCCTTCATGCTTATTGTTACCTGTGTAATATTCTGAGTATCCTACCAAATGGTCAAGTACTTCTTTCCCCTAATAAGTTCTCTCCTGTAAGAACATTTTAGTAACATTTTGAATATAAATACAGCTCCCTGTAATGTATTTTGGGATTTTTCTACTTTATTTCTCTGAATCATTCTTCGGTTACAGAGAATTCTGGACTTTCTGAAAACTGCATTTCCTGAAAGGGACAGCTGTAAACTAAAGGCTCCAATGTATCAAATACAAAGGTCAAAAGTAATGTACAATTACTACTTCAAAATTCATAGAGATTGTGTAATATGAGTGCTTTCTTTGAACCCCTCTAATAGGCAAATGTTTGTTGGAAGTCCAGAAAATATCAGAGACAGTGATTTTGGGAAAACCAAGACTCTCAGTATAGCTATTTTCACTCATACCATATCCACAAGCTTCACCATTTGTCTACTCATTCACTAGTTGTGGTTTTTCCTTCCTTTACGTTCACAAGCTAGAAAGGAAAGGCTCAATATCATGAAAATGCAGAGTAAGTGTTTAGTAAAGAGATTATGTAAATACAACTCCTGAACTGAGTGCTGACATATAATACCAAAGCTTACCTAGCCTCCAGTTTTTCAATTAATTGCAGCAAACTGAAAGGTAGACTGCTAAAGCATTTGTTTTCAGAGTGTACCATAAGTTTATCCAGAGACTATATTAATTTGCTCATAAAAACATTTGTGTCACTCACGTTGCCAGGCCAAAAAAAAAAAAAATTAATGAAAGCAAAAGTAAAAAAGGAAAAGCGTTTCATTTAAACATTAAAATCAGAGGCTCCCTGTAGACACAGCATAACAGCAGTAGGCCTTTTAAAGGCAATTTAAAGGTGACCTGTTCTTAAAACACTTTCTTTGCACATTTTACACAGATTTCAACTTCTGCTTCCTCAGGAGTTACTTTTTTCTGGGGTTATAGTATTCAGCTGTGACTATGTGTCATTTGGAGCATGCAAATCTCTCCTTAAAATATTTTGGTCCATGAATAATTATAAATCATCCACCAGTTAGTACCCTGCACTATAGAAAAGACATAGTTTTATTAAGATTCCCCCCCTTTTCCCTAGAAGAGTCTGTATTAATGATGGAAAACATATCCCTTAGCTACAGAGGAAAGATCTATTTCTTAACAAATGATGATTTATCATTTTAGAACAGAAAGCTGCGTTAGCAAACTAGTGAAAATAGCTAAAAGTGTAACCATTTTGCCTGGCAATTATAAATGTGACAGATTCATTTATCTACCTGTATAGAGCCTTAATTTACACCAGCATTTAACAGTTAATTGTTGAAGTGCAATTTTCTGCAATAATAGTGGGATTTTTTTTAAAGTATCCTGAAACAGAAAACACTTTTAAATAAACACCCATGCCATTAATCATCTGATCAAAACAACACTGAAAAATGCCAAATAAAAGAGATAACAGAGCAAAAAAGGAAAAAATTCCATTTGTGCGAAGAAATTAAAACATCAATTATCAAAGGATTAAATTATATCATCGTGTTATTTCTGGACCAATGAATGATGAGTTTACAAACAGTTCTTGCAAGAAACTTCTTGAAAATATCTTCATAAAATAGTATTATTTCTTATTTGTTTATACTACTTTAGAATGAAAACAGTACTAGAAATCTTCAAATATAACCAAAAGCCTATCAGCGTTTGCAATATTCTTCTCTTCTTGAGTTTTCTGTCTTATGTACATTTATTGTCATAACTTTCTATATATTTTGTTTTTTCTTTAAACTATTACTCAGTCAAACTCAAATAAATGGATTAGTGATATGCAGGGTATTCCATCAATATTAGAAACTTTCATGCTTCTTGCTTAGAAAACAGAACACATGGGGAAGAGATTTTATAAATTCTAAAATTGTTTATATTTCAAGTCGGAAAAAATCATAATCAGAACAATTTTAATAAAATGAATATTTAGAAGTTTCTCATCATACTCAGAACTTTTGTTATGCATCTTCAATGGCACATTACCTGGGTATTTAGTGTATGCCTTGAGGAAGAGGAGGGATTCTCAAGGCAATATGGGGAGGGTCTGGGAAACCTGGGGTGAGACAACCTTGAACAAGAAGGAGAGAAAGAGATAAATACTTCCTTACATACACTTTTATTCCTGGAGATATTTTCTATGAAATGCATTCTCTATATCTTCCTTCATGCTTGTTGTTGCCTGTGTAATATTCTGATTTGCAATATTCTTCCATTTACTTTCTGAATAATCATAAGCAAACAACAAGCTCTATCAGCTTTAATTCTCTCGACTGTAAAAAAGATAATAATGCTTTCTTCACACGATATGTGTGTGCAGGTGTGTGTGTGCATGTGTGCATGAGAGAGAGAGAGAGAGAGAGAGAGAGAGAGAGAGAGAGAGAGAGAGAGAGAGAGAGAGAGAGAGAGAGAATGAACTATGATACTGCAAACCACCCATTACAGTCCCTGATTTCCAGCTGCTGTTCAATACAGACCATTATCATGGCTTCCATCTATTGCGCACATCCTTCAGATTCCCTTCCTTTAAGATTATCAGGGATTCAACCAACAAATAAAGAGTGGCTCTTAGGAGCCAGGAGTTTATTAAGTCTTGCAAAGATTAATAAACCATAGTCTCTGTATACAAAACACCCTCAAATTTCTTCTGCCTGTCTTCTTTCTTGCCCACCTTCTTTCCTACCTCTTCTGAAGATATTTTCCTAGATCTTTCCCCAAACTGCCAATCATCACCTATAATTTTGCCTGTCAGTGTGTAAGAAGCAGGCTCACTGCTTCCTCAAACACTCGAGGTCCTCTTCCCTTGCCCCAGTACTTTACAAGCACTGTCTCAGCTCTGCCATTCAGTTGTTGCCCTTTGTGAGTCATGCTTAACTCTGATCCCTCCTCCTCTAGGGACGGATGGATGTATCAGGTGCCCCAAGGATCAGAGATGCATTTTTCTTGCCCAGAGCCATTATGTCAAAAGCAGAATCCAAAGCCATATCGAAGAAAGAGAGGGAGGCTGTGAATGGTCCACTCAGGGAATTGAAACAGCACTAATTTTTTCTGCTATTGAATGTAACCTCTTCCCCTGAAGCAAGCTTTTAATGTGGGTCCCAAGAAAGCAATAGATTTGTATATCCACACAGACTGAGATCTCTTATTGATTTTATTCTACCACCTCTTGATCTAGAATATGTATATTTACTAAATTGTGCTTTATTTTTTAAATCAGGATATTGAGACTGGACAGAACTTCATATGTTATCTGGAATAAATGGTCATTTTACAGTTCTGATTTTGAGGAAATTGAGCTCAAAGAGACAAGAGAGAAACTAATATTTCTTAAATACCTAATTTGTACACAGCATTAGAATTTTGGCCTATAGAAATCTTCATTTTACAGACGAGAAAACTGAGGGTCAGAATGCTTCTGAGACATCTCTAAGGTCGTACAACGTAAGTTAATAAGTGGGAGAACTGGAATTTGAACAATGTTGTACTAAAGTATTTTTGACATTGCTTTTTGACATAGGAGAGACCTTCAATTTAGAGAAGTCACATGATTTACCCTCAAATATTCCAACTGATTAGGATAAAGGGTGGAATTTGTAAGTTCAGTCTGCTGTTCTCCATTTCAATGCTTATTTCACCACTCCAAAATGCCTTAAACTTTTAATTCTGAGATAATTCAAACACCACAATCACTATATAATAAATTTTAATAAATCTATTGATATTTTTTTCTTTAGGGGATTTTCTTTACTTGATATTTTGACACAAATTTTAGAGGGCATGATTTTCAATGTTAGTTTGTCTTTAAGATTTGTGAAAGGAATTACTTTAAAAGTACAATAATAATTGCCTTTTATTAGAGCTTAAGTTTTTGACATGGACAAAGCTACACAGCATTTCAATATTAGGAATAGATGGTCAGGGCATTACATATTCTTTTTTGAGTCTAGAAACATTACAATTGTATAGGAAAAATGATTATTAATGAGATATTCACTTACCTTCCAGGATCTTACATTTTTAATTTAGATAGCTGTAAGTAGCAAAAGACTTTTAAAAATTTATTCCACTACAATGCAGAATTTTGAGGATTTTTATCTTTGATTTTCTGCTCTCATTCAGTGCCTCATAGATTCATTTGAAGAATAAATGAGAATACATACAGCTTCTAGCACAGTGGCATGTGTATGTACTAAATAAAGTTTAGCATCATTCATTTGCTTACAAAACATATTTCCAGGTTTGCTTAAATTGCTAATTATAATAGCACAATTTATTAAAACTAATATAAATGTCAAAAATAAACCATACACAAAGGAATGACGCTAGACCATTACCTAACACCATATATAAAAATTAAGTCAAAATAGATCAAATACCTAAATATAACAGCTAAAACTATAAAACTCTTAGAAGAAAACATAGAAGCAAATCTTCATAACCTTCGATTTGGCAATGTCACCATCAAGCACAAACCACAAAGAACAAATAGATAAATTCGATTTCATCAAGTCAAAAACTGTGTGCATCAAAAGAGTAAGAAGAGAATCTACAGAATGACTGAAAATCACTTGCAAATCAAATATCTGAGAAAATGATTTACAAATCATATATCTGATCAGAGTGTAGTATCCAGAATATACAAAGAACTCTTACAACTCAACAACAAAAATATAAGCAATCCAATTTTTAAATGGACATAGGACTTGGATACATAGTTCTCCAAAAGAAATATTCAAATGGACAACAAGCCCACGAAAAGATGCTCAATGTCATTAGTCATTAGGTAAATGCAAATCAAAATCACAATGAAATAGCACATCACATCCACTAGGATCATTATAAACAAACAAACAAAAAGCAGAAAATACAAGTGTTGGCAAGGTTTTGGAGAAATTAGAATCTACCTACTTTGTTGGTGGGAATATGCAATGGGGTAGCCATTGTGCAAAACAGTTTGACGGTTCCTCAATAAGTTAACACATGACCCAACAATTCCACTCTTAGGTATACAACCCTAACAACTATAAACCAGTCTTGAAACAAGAGTTTGAACACAAATATTTATACCACAACTATTCACAATAGCCAAAGGTTGGAAACAACTTACATGTCCATCTACTGATGAATGGATGAAAAAAATCTATATGTCTGTACAGTGGAACATTACTCAGCCACCAAAATATGCAGTACTGACACATGCTGCAACATGGATGAATCTTGAAAACATTAAATAAGTGAAAGAAGTCAGGCACAAAAGGTTACATAGTGTATGATTTGGAAACATCTAGAATAAGTAAATGCATGAAAGGAAAGCAGATTAGAGTTTGGCAGGGGCTGGGGGAAAGGGGCACGTGGATACAAAGTTTCTTTTGGGGGTGATCAAAATGTTTTGGAAATAGTGGTGATGGTTGCACAACCTTGTGTATGTACTAAATGCCACAGAATTGTGCACTTGAGAACAGTTGAAATTATAAACTATATTTTGTATTTTACCACAATTTTAAAACATACACATGCACCCCTTTAGGTATGTAATATATACTGTAGATAATATGTATACTCTCAATGTGTGTATATATAATAATACAAATTCAGTCCCCATGATAGTTACTAATAATTTGATAAGAATATTTTATCATAATTGCAGTTCATTATTTCTCCATTTAATTGATAACATGTTATGATTACTAATCTTCCTGGTATAACTGATGTTAGGATTCAGTTACAAGTTATAAAATGTCAAGTTAATATGTTATTTACATTTAACTACATGATTCATGACAAGCACCAAAGACAATAGCAGATTTTTGAAAATTTTTCATATTTTAAATGAATAATTATTCCTACCACTTTGTTAATAAGAACGCATAATAAAGATGAAGTACTGATAAATTAAATTCCCTCAAATAAAACCTTGCTTTCATCTATTCCTTGTCTGATATTTTTCTCTGGTATTTTCATTTATGAATTATTAATTTGTACATTTATTTTTTATAATTTATGTATTATCTGTTATTAATATTTATTATCTGTTAACACTCTGTTAGGAATAAAATATATGCAACATAGTTCCCGGCTTTAATATCTGAGTACAATTTATACTATAAAAGCACAACTCACAATTATAGTAAAAACTCAATCTATAAAAGGTGTATATGGAAAATCTATAAGTATTGTGCCTCTGACACTTATCCAGCCTGACATTTTTATTACTGGATTATGAAAACAATAAAAGTCGTACATGCTCAAAAATATTTTAAATACAAAAGTGTATACAGTAAAAAGTGAAATGTACTTCTATAACATGTATCCATTCACATATATTTTTAAACAATCATAATAATAATGAATACATATCAGTCATTTACCATGTTCCAAGCAGAACTACATTTGATTTAATCTTAATGAAAATTCTATGAAGTATTTACTATTACCACATTATTTATAAGCAAAGAGTAAAAAAAAAATCATGATATAAATAAGTTTCTGAAAATTGCTCTGTTTTTAACCCAAATAGATTTCAAAATCAGTCTTCCAAGTAGTATACCAATAGCTCATTTATTTATAGTATGTCTGGAAGAAAGTGTTAGTTGTTTTATCAGTATCAGTAATCCATTTGTCTTTATGTGGCACATAAAACTGAAAGCAACAAAAAAAGACAAACAAACAAACAAACAAAAATCACAGGCACAGAAAACAGTTTAGTGGTTACCAGAAGGTAAGGGGGGTGAGAGGTGGTAGAAGAGGGTAAAGGGGATCAAATATATGGTGATGGAAAGAGAAAACACAGTGCAATATATAGATGATGTATTATAGAAACGTACACTTGAAACCTATATAATTTTACTAACCAATGTCACCCTAATAAATTTAATAAAGATAAAAAGTAAATAAAGTAATACTATTTTTAGTTTGTCAAATGACCATCAGGAATACAGACTATACCATTCCTCTTAAATTTGACCAGGTGACTAAGTTTTGACCAATAAGATTTAAGCACATGCATTTTCCTCCAGCTTCAAGATCTTTTCTCAAGAAATGTCAAGCCTCTATTCCTTACCCTTT
Organism: Rhinolophus sinicus; assembly: GCF_057876585.1. NCBI lineage: Eukaryota > Metazoa > Chordata > Mammalia > Chiroptera > Rhinolophidae > Rhinolophus > Rhinolophus sinicus. Next base: position 190,895,769 of record NC_142517.1, on the reverse strand, counting down.
TCCTCTTCAAACATTGCTATAATACATATTGAATGTGGTTATTTCCAAGCTGTACCATGAGGAAGGGGGGTGGGGGGTCACACTGTATGGTTAATGGAATGGTGAAATGGACAGTCTGGGTTGCTAAGGGCTTCATGAAATAGAGATGACATACAAACCCTACATTTATGTGAGACAAAAATCAATTACTAACTTGTGCTATTTTAATTTTATCTATCTTATTTTTGTTTTGTGTTTTTTTCTCCTTTTCATTTCCTATTACTTGTAGCTGAATTCAATTTTAATTAAACAGTGTGAATGTACCAAACAATCTAAACAGTCCCTATTTCCTTATTCCTGGGCTGAAGATTATCTTCAGTCTTTTCTTTTTCTCTGTGCTCAAAAAAAAAAATGTTGCAGCAAATTATCTCATTTTTTTATACTAATATAATTGTATACTAGTCATCTACTATTACAATAACTTTCCTAGAAGAGATTGTTTGAAGTAGAACTACTAGAATAAACAGCATGCAACTTCTAAAAATTTGATAGTTCTGTTCTTCAAAGTTGGTACCAAGTTCCAATAGTATAACTTACTTCCACAGACTTTCTAGCATTATATACGTACACTCGTGTGTGTGTGTGCGTGTGTGTGTGCATAAAATATTAGTTTTCATTTTTGGGACCCTTGATTGATAAAAATGCACCTCACTTATTATTTTAAAACGTGTTTCTCTAATCACTTGTAAAATTGACAACTTTCCTATGTTTATAGATATTTTTATTTTTCAGTCTGTTAATTGCCTATTCAAATTTTGACTATTTTTATATGACATTGATGGTAAAAAGCTCCTTTGAGAAAAACTATTAACCCTTTTTTTTCTTTTTTTACTTATGTGGGAATTTTTCATCTATTTTTACATTTTGTTTACATATCTCTTACTATGTTAATGACTTGAATTAGTACTTTGCATTTTTTTGTTTTTAACTTTCTGTCAAGTTTACTAAGAAAAGAATTACAAATAATGTTCTCCTATATTATTTCTCAGTAAATTAAATTTATCTTCAAATGTAGCTTTTATAGGTGTTAATTTTTATATTATTATTATTATTACTATTATTATTATTTTGGTGTAAGGTAGAAGACAATGATCTAATCTTTTTCCTTGACTACTAAGCACTTGCTCCAGCAAAATTTGTTGACCAGTACCTCTTTCCCTACAGATTCTTTTAAAATCTCACCTTTATCACATATATCATGGTACAATGATTTATCACTCTGAACAATGGCATGTTTATGAAGCCTTGTAATACATTTTGATAACTAATAAAAAATTCATTCCTCATGAGTCTTCTCTTTCAATTTTTTTCTTGGATATTCTGGAATAATAATAAAATTTAAATATATTATTTTTTGTGATCAACTAAATATCTTACTTTTCTCCATTTAAAAAAAGCATAGTCAAAATATCTTTATTAAAATCCATTAACTTTAATGCATAAGACATTGAAAAATGAAGCAAATGCTAATGCAGTAAGTGGTGCATGTTAGTTGTTTTATAAAATACTAGGCGAAGTCAGGCATTGTTGGATCAGTTCCCAGAAATCCTCTTCACAAAACACCTACTTTATTGTATATTCAGAATTCAGGTCTTACTCCTTATTATACTGTGGATCTTGTTTGTTCCCATCAGACGTGTGTACATTTCCTAGATATGCCAAAACACATAGAAGGGAAGCCTTACCATTTACCTCTTGATCTAACCATGGTAGTTCTTGTAAGAAGGACCATAAGTCTACTAAAGAAGGATTTGAGCCAATATTCCCTTCTACTGTGGCCTCTTTTCTACATCGAGCTCCACTACCCTTTTGGAGAGATTCCACCAGGAACAAGGATACTGGGCAACTTCTCTGAGAAAAAATTCAGCTTTCCATGAACACTGCATTTCAGCAGTGTATATCAGCCCAATGTGCTAATGCTTTCTATCACTCAACAATAGGGTAGTTAGTTTTTTCATACTGTCATGAAAAGACTAATATATGGATTTGAATCCCAGTTCTGTGATTTGCTAGTTGAGTGAACTTGAAAATACTCGTGACTCCTTAGAACTTCAGTTTAGTCATCTACAATATGAGGATGATAATTTCACTTAGCCAGGCTGGTGAGTATATTAAACGAAACAATAAGCATAAATGCCTACCACAGTGCCTGGCATATATCACACTCTTAATATATATATTCTTTTCAATTGTACATCTTCCCAATCATACATTTCATATTATAAGTTTGAACATAGAATCCCAGTACTAATCTCCAGGAAAAGTTAAACAATTCTATTATCACCATAAATAAAGTATACATATAATAGGTATGAGGTATAAGAAAAAAATCAACTTTCAGTAAGTACATCATAGAGTCAAAATTTTGTTAATTTCTAAAGAAGATTTCCAACTCTCAAGTTTTATGGAGATTTGAACATTTTAAGTTCAATATCTAATATCAAAGAATAAAATTTATTTACTTGGATAACTGATAGCCCTGGTATTATACCAAATTTCACAGAAAAGAAGCCATATATATATATATATATATATATATATATATATATGTATGTATGTATGTTTGTTTTTTTTATTTAGACATCATAGAGTAGATTTGCCAGAAAATTGATCTGGAACCAGCATGAGATCCTAAATGGAAAAATCTAGCTTCAAATAAAAATCTACAAGTTAGAAAATTTGGGGCAACTTAATCTTTCTGAGATTCATAAAGGTACACTTAAATGATTTGTTTTTCATCATCCAAAAGAATTCAAGAATTACGAAAGAGGAAATTTGGGACTTCTAATCAAATAATATGTATGTGAGTGACTAGTTATCTCATTCTATTGTGCATATTGGATAAAGAACACACACTGAATAGATTATAATATTCTATGCAAGTTTTCAGAAACTAAATCAAGTACCTGATGAAGAGTTTCCAATACTTCTTACAATGGAATATTATTCAGTGCTAAAAAGAAAGAAGTAATCAAGACATAAAAAGACATGGCATTAACTTAAATGAATATTACTAAATGAAAGAAGCCAATCTAAAAAACATGCATGCTGCATGATTCCAACTATGTAACATTCTGGAATGGGCAAAACTATGGATACAATAAAAAGATCAGTGGTTATCAGAGGTCATACAGGTAGGAGATGACTCCATTTAGGCAGAGCACAGAGGATTTCAAGAGTAGTGAAAATATGTGGTATTATAACGATGGATACATGTTATTATAAATTTGACCAAAGCCATTGACTGAACAACACCAAAAGTGAACCGTAAAGTAAACTAAGGATTTGGGTGATTATGATTTGTCCATCTAGGTTTATACTCGATAAACAAATGTACCATTTTGGTGAGTGATATTGATAATGAGAGAGGTTATGCATGTGTGGGGTCAGGGGTTATATAGGAACCCTCTGTACCTTCTTCCCAATTTTGTTGTATACCTAAAACTGCTCTAAAAAAGCAAACTTTTTTAAAAATTGGAAAAATGATATAGGAGTAGGACAGAAAGGAATAATGATATCTATTTCTTAAATACATCAGTGGAAGCTTTTTTTATATGTAGAAAGTACAAACAACTTGGGTTTTTAGATTTTCACAGAAAAATAAAAAAATATGCACAAACAAAATGACCTTGAGAGACAAACATTAAAGCTTCTGTTTACATTTAAATACGGTATAACATAAATAATTAGTGTATTCCTGAGGGAATGAGATTTTGTTTCTTACTTGTTTTGTCTTATTCGATTTCTTTACTTGAACAAAAGCCTTTAAAAATCTTTTCAGTTTAGCTACTTGGAAAAATAATAATCACCTATAAATTTTGCCCCTTTTCTTCTCCATAATAAAGTTAAGTTCAAACTACTTACATAAACAAGTTTATATTTCATTGTCTAGCTTTTGCCCATAAAATCGACCTGTGTAACTCCCTTTATAATGCATATCAGAAGAAAAATACTAACACTCTTTTGAAAGCATGACTAAGTTTGTACTTCCAATAAACTTTTTTTTAATTAAAGTTTATTGGGGTGGCAGTTGTTAGTAAAGTTACATAGATTTCAGGGGTACAATTCTGTATTACATCATTCATAAATCCCATTGTGTGTTCACCACCCAGAGTCAGTTCTCCTTCCATCACCATATATTTGATCCCCTTTACCCTCATCTACCACACCCCTCCACCTGACCCTCTGGTAACCACTAAACTATTGTCTGTGTCTATGAGTTTTTGTTTCTCATTTGTTTGTCTTGTTCTTTTGTTGTTTTTGGTTTATATACCACATATCAGTGAAATCATATGGTTCTCTGCTTTTTCTGTCTGACTTATTTCACTTAGCATTATAATCTCAAGATCCATTCATGTTGTCACAAATGGTCCTATTTCATCTTTTCTTACCACTGAATAGTATTCCATTTTGTATATATACTACTTTATCCACTCATCTATCATAGGACATTTTGGTTGTTTCCATGTCTTGGCCACCATAAATAAAGCTTCAATGAACATTGGAGCACACGTGTCTTTATGGAAAAATGTTTTCAGATTTTTTGGGTAGATACCCAGGAGAGGAATTGCTGGGTCATACGGTAATTCTGTTCGTAATTTTTTGAGGAACCTCCACACTGCCTTCCACAGAGGCTGCACCAGTCTGTATTCCCACGAACAGTGTATGAGGGTTCCTTTTTCTCCACAGTCTCTCCAACACTTGTTACTATTTGTCTTGTTGATGATAGCCATTCTGACTGGGGTGAGGTGATATCTCATTGTGGTTTTTATTTGCATTTCTCTGATGATTAGTGATGTTGAGCATTTTTTCATATGTCTATTTGCCATTTGTATGTCCTTTGGAGAAATGTCTTTTCAGGTCCTCTGCCCATTTTTCAATTGGGTTGTTTGTTTTTTTATTGTTGAGTTGCATGAGTTCCTTGTATATTTTGGATATTAGCCCCTTATCGAAGGCACTGTTTGCAAAAATCTTCTCCCATTCAGTTGGTTGCCTCTTTATTTTGTCGATGGTTCCTTTTGCTGTGCAGAAGCTTTTAAGTTTGATGTAGTCCCATTCATTTATTTTAGCTTTTACTTCTCTTGCCTTTGGAGTCAAATTCATAATATGCTCTTTGAACCCAAGGTCCATAAGTTTAGGACCTATGTTTTCTTCTATGCTGTTTATTGTTTCAGGTCTTATGCTTAAGTCTTTGATCCATTTTGAATTAATTTGGGTACATGGTGACAGATAGCAGTCCAGTTTCATTCTTTTGCACATGGCTTTCCAATTCTCCCAGCACCATTTATTGAAGAGGCTGTCTTTTCTCCATTGTATGTTTTTTGCTTCTTTGTCAAAAATTATCTGTCCATATTTATGTGGTTTTATTTCTGGGTTCTCAAGTCTATTCCATTGGTCTATGTGTCTGTTTTTCTGCCAATACCATGCTGTTTTGATTATTGTAGCCCTGTAGTACAAGCTAAAGTCAGGGAGTGTGATACCTCCAGCATTTTTCTTTTTTCTTAAGATTGCTTTGGCTGTTTGGGGTCTTTTGTGGTTCCAAACAAATCTGATGATTTGTTGTTCTATTTCTTTAAAAAAATGCCATTGGGATTTTGATGGGGATTGCATTAAATCTGAATATTGCTTTGGGTAATATGGCCATTTCAACTATGTTGATTCTTCCAATCCATGAGAACGGAATGTCTTTCCATTTCTTTGTGTCTTCTTCAATTTCTTTTAAAAATGTGTTTTCACATTTTTAGCATATAGGTCTTTCACATCCTTGGTTAGTTTTCAGTATATAGGTCTTTCACATCCTTGGTTAAGTTTATTCCTGGTATTTTATTCTTTTTGCTGTAATTGCAAAAGGAATTGTTTTTTGTATTTCTTTTTCTGAGATTTCATTGTTAGTATATAGGAATGCAATGGACTTTTGTGCATTTATTTTGTAGCCAGCAACTGTACTGTATTCATTGATTGTTCCTAATAGCTTTTTGGTGGAGTCTTTAGGGTTTTCTATATATAGCATCATATCATCTGCAAAGAGTGACAATTTAACTTCTTCATTCCCAATTTGGATGCCTTTTATTTCTTTCTCTTGCCTGATTGCTCTGGTGAGGACTTCCAACACTATGTTGAAAAGTAGAGGTGATAGGGGACAGCCCTGTCATGTTCCTGAACGTATAGCAAAAGGCTTCAGTTTTTCACCATTAATTATGAGATTAGCTTAGGGTTTGTCATATATGGTTTTTATTATGTTAAGGTATGTTCCTTCTATACCTATTTTATTAAGTGTTTTAATCATAAATGGATGTTGTATCTTGTCAAATGCTTTTTCTGCATCAATTGATATAATCATATGATTTTTGTCCTTTATTTTGTTTATGTGATGTATCACATTGATGGATTTGCGTATGTTGAACTATCCTTGTGCCCCTGGGATGAACCCCACTTGGTCATGAGGAATAATCTTTTTAATGCATTGTTGCATTTGCTAGAGTTTTGTTTAGGATTTTTGCATCTGTATTCATCAGAGATATTGGTTTGTAGTTCTCTTTTTTGGGTTGTCCTTACCAGGTTTTGGTATCAGGGTAATGTTGGTCTCATAAAATGAGTTAGGGAGTACTATCCCTTCTTCAATTTTTTGGAAGAGCTTGAGCAGGATTAGTATTAGATCCTCTTTGAAGGTTTGGTAGAATTCACTAGTGAAGCCATCTGGTCCTGGACTTTTGCTTTTGGGAAAGCTTTAGATGACTGATTCAATTTTGTTACTGGTGATCGGTCTGTTTTAGATTTTCCAGCTCTTCATGGTTCCGCCTAGTCAGGCTATATGTTTCTAAGAACTTGTCTATCTCTTCTAGGTTATTGAATTTGGTAGCATATAGTCCTTCATAGTATCCTTGGATGATCCTTTGTATTTCTGTGGCATCCGTGATAACTTCCCTTTTGCATTTCTGATTTTGTTTATTAGTGTCTTCTCTCTTTTTTTCTTACTGAAACTAACCAAGGGTTTGCCAATTTTGTTAATCTTTCAAAGAACCAGCTCTTTGTCACATTAATTTTTTCTATTCTGTTTTTGTTCTCTATTTCATTTAGTTCTGCTCTGATTTTTATTATTTCCTTTCTTCTGCTGACCTTGGGTTTCATTTGTTCTTTTTCTACTTCTTTAAGGTGTACCATTTGGTTATTTATTTGGGTTTTTTCTTGTTTCTTGAGATAGGCCTGTAATGATATAAATTTCCCTTTTAAAACTGCTTTTGCCCCATCCCCAAAATTTTGGTAGGGTGTATTTTCATTGTCATTTGTTTCTATGTGTCTTTTGATCTCTCCTCTAATTTCTTCTTTGACCTGGTCATTCTTTAAGAGTATGTCGCTTAATCTCCATGTATTTGTGGTTTTTCCTGCTTTCTTTTTGCAGTTGATATCCAATTTCAAAGCCTTGTGATCAGAGAATATGCTTAGTATGATTTCAATCTTCTTAAATTTGCTGAGGTTAGTTTTATGTCCCAATATTTGGTCTATCCTTGAGAATGTTCCATGTACACTAGAAAAAAATGTATAGTCTGATGTTTTAGGATGAATTGCTCTATAAATGTCAATTATGTCCATTTCATCTAATGTGTCATTTAGGGCTTCTATTTCATTATTTATTTTCTGTTTGGATGATCTAGCCATAGCTGTCAATGATGTATTTAAGTCCCCTAGTATAATTGTGTTTTGGTCAATTTCTCCCTTTAGTTCTGTTAGTAGTTTCTTGGTATATTTTGATGCTCCCTGATTGGGGGCATAAATATTGATGACTGCTATGTCTTCTTGTTGTACAGTCCCCTTTACCATTATGAAATGTCCATCTTTGTCTCTTGTTAACTTTTTCACCCTGAAGTCTGTTTCATCTGATATCATTATGGCTACACCTGATTTTATCTGGATACCATTTGCTTGGAGTGTCAATTTCCACCCTTTCACTTTGAGTCTATGCGTGTCCTTATAATTGAGATGCGTCTCTTGGAGATAGCATATGGTTGGGTTTAGTTTTTTGATCCAATCTTCTACTTTGTGCCTTTTTATTGGTAAGTTCAGTCCATTTATATTTAAGGTGATTATTGATATGTGAGAATTTCCTATGATTCTATCTTCAGTTTTCTGGTAAAACTGTGTCTCCATTGTTTCTTTGCCTTTTTGTTGTTGTCTATTATTTCTGAGTGGTGGTATTCTATGATGTTTCCCTTTGTTTCTTCTTTTATTACAGTATACATTTCAGTTCTGGATTTTTTTGAGTGGTTACCATTAAGTTTATGTAAAAGAAAGGTTGATATTTAGAGTATTCCATTTTCTTCAGCACGCTTACTTTCTCTATTCCCATATTCCAGTTCAGGACTTTACTCTCCCTCTTTTTATGTTTTGGTTGCCACAAATTGTCCCTGTTGATGGTGGTGAATAGCCTCCTTTAGTATTTCTTGTAGTGCAGATCGTGAGTTAGAAAATTCCCGCACCTTCTGTATGTCTGGAAAGGTCTTTATTCCTCCTTCATATCTAAAGGATATATTTGCCGGGTATATTATTCTTGGTTCATAATTTCTCTCTTTCAATAGTTTGAATATTTGGTTCCACTCCCTCCTGGCTTGTAGAGTTTCTGCTGAAAAATCTGATGATAATCTAATGGGCTTTCCTTTGTAGGTTACCATCTTCTTTTCCCTGGCTGCCTTGAGGATTCTTTCTTTATTGTTGATTTTTGACAGCTTCAATACAATGTGCTTTGGAGAAGGCCTGTTGGGGTTGAGGTAATTAGGTGTTTTATTTGCTTCTTGGATTTGAGGATCCAGTTCTTTCCACAAGTTTGGGAAGTTCTCACCGACTATTTGTTTGAATATACTCTCTGTTCCCTTCTCTCTTTCTTCTCCTGGTATGCCCAGTATTCTTATATTGCTCTTTCTGATGGAGTCAGAAAGTTCCAGGAGAGTTCTTTCACTTCTTTTAAGTCTCAAGTCTCTTTCTTCTTCCATCCGTGTCATTTCCAGGTTTCTATCTTCGATGTCACTGATTCTTTCCTCCATCTGGTCAACTCTACTACCTACACTGGCTGTTTCATTCTTAATTTCTTCTATTGAGTGCTTAATCTCTAGAAATTCTATTTGGTTCTTTTTAAAAATTTCAATCTCTTTGATAAAATGTTCATATTGCTCTTTGATTGTGTTTCTGAGTTCATTGAACTGCCTTTCTGTGTTTTCTTTCATCTCGTTGAGTTTTTTCAGAACTGCAATCTTGAATTCTCTGTCATTTAAATCACATATTTCCATATCTTTAAGTTCATTTCCTGGAGACTTTTCACTTTATTTCTGAGCTGTCTTGTTGCCTTCATTATTCATGGCAATTAATGATTTATTATTTCTCTTCCTAGACATCTATAGGAGTGGGTTCTGCAACAGGTTGATAGGAAGGGGTCTTTCTTTTGTTTTCCAGTATGTGTTTGTAGAATGTTTTATTTTCTCTCCGACTGCAACCTTTTTTTCCACTCTCACACTGTAGTGTTATGTTTTCTCTGCACTATTCCAGCTTCTCACACAATGGAGGGATTCTCTGGAAGTCAGGCTTCTCCTCTGTTAACAGTTCACCTGGGTCATAGGGCACTGCGTCCCTGTGGGGATGCGGAGAGCTTTTGAAGTCCCAAAGCTCTTCCTCCACCAGATTCAGAGCTCATGTGTTTCAGAAGTTCTGTTTACTCCTGCAGGGATCCGCCCAGATAGGTGGGGCCAGGGGCGGGGTGATTTGTGAGAGGTGGCCCAGAGCAATGGCGGAGACCACCACCACAGCCGGTCCTGCTTCCACAGATCCCTCCCCTTTGCCAGAACTAGTTGGGCTGCAAATCTGTGTCTGCGGTCCACAGTTCTCAGAACAGCAAATATTCTATTCTTTTGATCTGACACTCCTACTGTTCCACTTCTAGCACTGGGCAGGTGGGGGCAGGGCGAGCCCTGGGAGGGTAGGGGGAGGCAGGTAGTGTCAGTGCCTAAGGCTTCCGTTCTCTGTGGCAGTGAGGGCTTAAACCACTGTTTTCAGCCTTCTTCCCTCAGTCTTTGCTCCGAGGTTTCTGCCATGAGCGTTGGGTTCAGCCGTGTTATATGCTGCCCCCTCAGCCCTGTGGGCCATAAATGGAGCCTTAGCAGTCCAAGTTCTTCCCTCTCCCACAGCTGCGGTAGTTCCAGGATATAGCGAGCTCGGAGCACTGAGCTAGGTCTGCGTCCTGTCCCCGCGGGGCTCCATTTCTGCACTTCTCCTTTCCCTCATCCCCTGCTCATGCAATTTGCCCACCTTTAGGTGATTTCAGTAGTGAGACTCTTCGTCTTGCCTGTCTGCTGTGCAGGGAGTCCTTTGTGGAGTTATAGTTTTCAATTTGTTGTAAATTCCAGGAGAGATTTCCAGAGGCTCACCTCACGCCGCCATTTTGATGACCTCCAGCAAACTTTTTAATAAATATCTTTATTTTGCTTTGCAAAATTTTATTTTATATTTAGAGTATTTCTATTTAAAAGAATAACCCTATTAATATTTTCTTATTTAATCCTAAAACTCTCTTGAATATTCTCCATCTCTCTACCTCTCATGCATTTATTTTATTTTAGGTTTGCATTTGCCATTATTTAGGCTTGCAATGAACTGCAGTGAAGACTTGTTGCCTTAGATATTGCTTGTTCCTTTCTCTGTCCATCCCTCCCTTCCACTGTTGCCAGGTGATCTTTCTAAAATCTAATTCAAACCTTTTTGTTGTGAAACTTAAAAATCCCTGATTCCTTTACCTTTCCTACACACACATGAACACACAGCCTAAAAGATATTGTGAAAAATTCTTAGTATGGCAGAAACTGCACTTGTAGTTACATATGTCTCAGAGGCAAGTCTATGCTATTAGGTTAGTGCAAAAGTAATTGTGGCTTAACTGGTTAAAAATAATTGCAAAAACCTCAATTACTTTTGCACCAACCTAATACAATCAAGTTGATTTGTTCATTTTTCTCCAAACACAGCTGGCATTTTCATAACACTGTGTCTTTCTACCTGTTCTTCTTATTTTGTAGAAGTTTCCATTTTCCGTATGAACATCACATATTCTATGAATGTTTCACTGATTCCAGCAGGCAATATTGTGTGCCCCGTCCTCCTTTGTCTTATTGCATTTGCTTATCTATTGTTGCATTTATCATATGCTATAGATGGCTTATATTAAAACATTTGTTGCCTCTCCCTGATGTGATGGCCCTTAAGGGATTCCCTATTCTAGTAATAACAGGTTTGGCCATAAGATCTGCTTGCTTTATCCAATTGAACAGTTGTTGTTGTTTGTTTGCTTGTTTGTTTTCTGCAGAGCTTTGACAGAAGGCAAATAACTTTCTCTAGTTCTCAATTTTCCCATTAGTAATATGAGATAAATAATGAAAAATAGTATAACTTAACTTCTTAAGTTCTCAGAACATAGTAGTTGCCTAATAAATTCTTAAAATAGTTTAAGAATTATATTATTGTCTTCTCAAGTTTATTAAAAGGAAAAAGAACATAAAATCAATATATTCAGCCTCTAATAAAGTTATAATTATAAAACAGTAATAATTACCACTCATCATTTTCAGTGCAAATTTTGTGCTTCTAATGGTTTTCAGTTAATGATATCTCATCAGACATTATGGATGGAATTACAGAATCCTTAACTGGGCAAAAGGGATAGTGGACTGGGTCTCTAGTAATTCTGTAAAATAGCAGCATAAAAAAAATATATCATATGATCACCTAGCATGTACTCTAGTGTTGTACATGTGAGCATATATGGGAAGAACCATCTCCAGACAACAACATAATCTAGTATTTACCTTTAAAATTAATGACATCTTACTGAGTGACAATGTTTGGGTACAGTAGGTAATGGAAACCAATTTCAATGGGTCAGTTCTCTGATACAATGTTCAACATAATTTTCAGCTTTAAGATCTGACAGAAGATTCACACAATGATGTGTCGTTCTATATCTCCCATAGAGCATGCATCGTCTATCCTTCTCTGAGCAAAAGAGTGACAAAAAGAAGCTAAAAGCAGACTTGTTCAAGTTCTATAATGGAATCCATCTTCTGAACCAAGGTCATGCTTGGCAAGAATAATTGTAGTCCAGGAACAATAATGCCAGTTTATGAAAAATATTCTTGAGTTCCAGCATACACTGAACTGTAAATCACTATTTATGAAGTATCCAATTTACACTTGTATTCTATATTATCATCATAGTCAATAACAAAATAGTTTGAGAAACTAATTTAAGTTTTGCGCACAAAGAGATGTGATTCTTATTTTTTAATGAAATAGTCTCTGACAGTTTATATATGTAACTAATCAATAAGATGGATATACATATTTTTCTTTCATCACATAATAAATTGAAATTTACTTCACGCTTTCAAACAGGTATTTAGAACTGATTGGAATCTGGATTGAAAGATTACTTTTGGTTAAATTAGCTTTATTTTCCTCCATATAGAAAGAGTGTGCTCATTGATTATAACAATAAATTTATTGAAAATCTATTAATCTAGACTCCAAATTCAATAGGGCGTATTGAAATCTCAAAAGCATTCCCCTTTTCAGTTTTCCTTCATAGAGAATCAATAAACTGCATTTTATTTGTGTATATTTTTATGTTAACTGTATCTTATCATATGTATTTGCTGGATCTTGATCTTCCAAGGTCATGGGTTAATCTAGGGAGAATCTCTCTCTCTTTCTGTTTCTTTCATCTCCCTTTCCGTCCTCTCTTTTTCTTTCTCTCTCTCTCATCTTAAAAGACATAGGTAGAAAAATCAGGCTATCTAACCATAGTAATTTAGGAATAAATGAGGCTTGTGGCAGTTGTGACTGTGATAAGAGAACACTGTTAATATTTCTCTGAGGTTTAGGCCTAGAATGCCAGTAGAATAAGATTATCCTGGACAAGATAACTCACATTAAATCACTAGCATTCACTCTCTGCCCTCTTGTGGTAGATATTACCAGCTGACATATATGGGATTAAGGTTATGAATCAATCAGCAATATTGATAATGCATATGTTCCTAACACAGTGTTTTTTTAAAATGAATCTGTATTTGCATTAAAGTATGTTTTTCATTTCCTTTTAGTGATACTTTAATATAATTTTAAATAAAACTACTTTAATTTTGCAATTGTATTATTCAAAACACTGGCATAAAAATGCCTGATTGGAAATAAACCAGGAGATCTAATTACAACCCCCAGATGCTGAAATGGTCTTCCAATTTCTGTTCACTGCAATCAGATGGCTTTGTTGTGCTTATCAAGCAATACAAAGAATTCGAGAAAAATCAGTGTGTTACATAATTGCTGCATTTATCTACATTTATTGGTTGTATTTTGGACTACTTTAATGCTGGACAATTCTGCTGCGAGGCATAGATTTATTTTTCAGATGTTGCATTTGTTCAAACATTAATGAAATGTCTACATTTCTTTGTATACTACACATATAATTAGTAGTACTTTGTCACCCTTCCAGAAGGAAGGCCTCATCTTAGAGCTTTATGAAGGTGCCCCTGTGATACAATTACAGGACAGATGAGAAGTATATTTTATAAGCTCCTGTCAGAAAGTACCCTTCTTACTTGCTAGTTGATGAGTAAAATGCCACAATTGTAGGTGAATTTTCCTGATGTACCTCCAATATGTAAGTGGCTATATTCTTGTGAATGGCTAGGCAGAATGTAGAAGAAATTACACTCTAGTCCTTCCTCTTGCTCTCACTCTTTCTCATGTTCTTTTGCTCTCATCCTCCTTTTGCTTTTTCCCTGCTGAACAATGTGTGATTTGATTTGTACACACAACCTGTGTATGAAATGACTCCTCTTTACAATAGACAGGACAGGTTGAGGGCCGTGAAAGTGGTTGTCTGTGGTCTTTCCAGTATCAAGAGAAGTAAAGAAAGTTCCTAGTGGGGCAAAGAATAGCTAATGTTGCTTGCCATTTATTAAATATGAATATAATTAAAATCAGATTTAAGCAGTTTATGAAAAATGTTGTTAAATTACATCATGTGAGTGTCTTTGTTCATCTCTTTTTCTTTGTCCTTTTTATTGGTTATCCCATGTTGTTTCTATTCACTTGGTTTCATTCGGGAGAATCCAGGATAGAACAGGTTATGCTCTGCTGACAAACAGCTCCAAAATCTCAGCTTAAAAAAGCAATGATTTATTTCTGGCTCAGTGCACATGCCCATTGTGTGTCTGCTAATTACAGTTACTCAAGCTGATGGATGTAGTGGCCTCCTTCCCTATCATTGCCAATGCCAGAATGAGAAAGAGTTTGTGGATGCTCTCACTCCCACAATTAACTGCTCTGGCCTAGAAGTGACATAAATAACTTCTGTTCACAACTCATTGCCAAAACCACAAGGCCCCTAGCAAGTACAGTTTTATCACATGCCTGTGAGGCAAACAACCTCGAGATACTTAGTGAATAATCTTAATAACTACCTCATATGCATTCTCCAAAAGTACCTCCAGGTCTTGGAAGATAATTGCTATGATTTGTTGCACCTACTAAAATCTTTTAGCATCCTACTCTGTGTTTGTTCTTCTCATTCTTCTCGATTTTTGCCACTGAGTTCACGTCTTTTCTTCTATTTCCTTATACATCTATTAATCCTTACTTTCAAGGAGCTAACATTCTGGAGAAAAATATGGACATTTAAATTAGAAACAGCATATCGAGATTCAAGTGCAACGAACTACAAATGAAATATGTCTATCTCAGGGTGGTGAAATTACAAAAAATTCCAAAAAAGTGATTATTTGGGTTGCAGTACAGAGATGAGAGATTATTCCATTAGGAGTAAAAACATGCTCAAATGCAAGGATATACAAGGAATGCAGGGACATGCTAATTGTTTAGCATCGACATCTAAAATTCAAATTTGCAGAGTCTGATTGAATCTATCCTAGGTCAGGTGATGACCACTTGGCTAAAGAAGAGCAGAACATTTTGATTGACAATAATATCAAGACTACTTGCAATGAAGAAGGTTGGCGTCACCAAAGAGATGAGGTAGATGATAGGTAAGTAGGTAGACAGATGATAGATAGATAGATAGATAGATAGATAGATAGATAGATAGATAGATGGATGAAATTAATGTTGGTCAAGAAAGAAAAACATATATATATATATATATATATATATATATATATATATGTATATATACATATATATGTATATACATACACACATATGACTTCAACATATAAATTTAAGGGAGAAACATTCAGTGTATAGCACAAGTTAACATAAATCCTCAATGGAAAAGAATGAAAATGCAAAACATAATTTAAGTGTTTTCATCTGGTCTTAATATGGAACACACAAAAGTCTGCTTTAGGAGTCAAGGGAGCTTTTTGGTCAAGTGAGATATAATTTATCATGTAACTCCATCTATATATCACAAAACGTTTTTAATAAATTCTAATTCTGATGTAATTTCAAACTTACAGAAAAATTGCAATAGTACAAGAATTCCAACAAACACTCCAATCAGATTTACCAATTATTTAAATATCCAATTTGCTATTTATCTATCTTCTATCTTTGTATTTCTCTCTATATATGTATCTATATACAGATACATACACTTACATACTTATTCTAACCATTAGACAAAGCAGTCAAAATCAGACAACTTTGTGGTGGTTCAATTCAATTAGAAAAAATATTTATTGAGAGACATTACAGGTGATTAAAAGTTACCTCAAACAGTCTATAATTTAGTAGAGAACAAAACAGATTCACAAATAACTACTCTGCCTCATGTGACTACTAAGTTACACAGGCAAATATTATAAATATTGAAAAAGACATATTTAATCAGTTTAGTACAAAGTCAGGTCATTAAAAATATGGCGTTTAGGAGGAAAACATTACCAATGGAGTAAACTGCAAAAGCGAGAAAAAAGAAACAAATGCATAGATAGAAAAACTGACAAATAGCTAAAACAAGGTCTTGAAGAAAATATTTAGGAAAGAGGTAATTCAGTCAGAAAAGCATGCATGTTGTATTTTTCTTAATAATTCTGGAAAGGTAGGTTGAGTAGAGATAGGTAGAAAACCTTGGCTAATAAAAATAGGAACCTATACATTTCCATGAGGTAATAAAGAATCATTGAGAGCATTTGACCAGAACAGAGCTGTGATTAGTATTGTGTCAGAAATAGAAATGTGTTTAAAAGAAATTGGCTAGTGGAATACGACACAAGCCCAGGTGATAAGTTATGGGGGTCATCACTATGGTAGTAGCAGTGGGAAAGACAATTCAGGGGGGATGTGTGTATGTAGATTTAGTAGACACTCTAGTGCTCCCTCACCTCTTGGTTACATGGCCAGTACACCCACCCATCAGCTGCTATGAGTATTATATCCTAAAGTCTTAAAGCGACCTCAGTCTCAGAAGGCTCTCCTTCCATTGAATGGGAGTGAGCTTGCATGGGAAACTACCCATCCCAGCTCTGGAGGTGCTTTTAGTCAATTACTGATTGACACTGGGGTACAAAAGGCCACCTCTTCAGCTCAAGGAAAACCAATTCTATAGTTTGGTTTATGCTCCAGAGACTCGCCCCTGCTCACCCACCTTTAACTAAAGAAGACCACATTCTTTCTACACTCCTTTCCCCTCTCTACCCTGCTTCTCTCACTTCTTTACTGGTATTTCTTGAAGATCCCCACCCCCCAACCCCCCAATAAATCAGCATCAAATCCCTGTGTTAGGCTCTGTTTCTCAGGAGCCCCATCCAATACAGTGGGTGTGTGTTTTCTTTGGGGATGAGAGACTAAAATGCTGAGCATGAGATACCAGAATAATATTGCTGTCTATAATATAAATAGAAAGAAGAGAGCCTAGTTTTAAAGAGAAAAATCTAATTAGTTGAGTGAGGAGATTTTGCTTTCAAAGCACCCATTTTGAGATTTAAAAATGATACTTAGAAAACGAAGACATAGATCTTGTACAAAGAGGAGGTATTAATTAATTAATTAATTAATTAATAGAAGGATCTCCAGAGAGAGATTACTAAGAAAAAGGGAGTGGGCCACAAGCAGAATCTAGTAATAAACTACACTAAAGAAATGTCAAGAGGGAAAGCCTACGGTATTAATTCAGAAGACTCTGTCTCCAACCGCAGTGGGATTTTCACAAGGGAATAACATAATATATATTTTTTAAAGAGTCAAAAAGGGTAAAACCAGAGAAAAGGTGAATGCTTTGAGCACTGAAGAGAATGTTGAGGTGGTCAGTTGAATGACTTCCAAGTGTTGGTGGAGAAAGAAACCAAATCTGTAAGGGATTACATGTATTTGAGAGATGTAAGGCAACTATAGTGATTGTTTTTGCCAAAATTTTACTATATTGCATGGCTAAGAAATCTTGACTGTGTCTCTCCAGTATTCTCAAGACAAGAGAACTTGAAGTTAAGCAGCAAATGGGATGTTTATAGAAGTACACGTGTTGGAAGGCTCATACTGATTTATTCTCTAAGACTTCGGAGAGAACACTTCAGAAAGTCTTTTAGTCCTGAAAGTTTGCCTTCCTGATTTAGTTGTACCATCTTTGTGCCCACTGTCTACTCCTAATTTTCTCTTCCTTTGAACAGAATCAAAAGGAGACACCATCTACTCTTGCCCTGTTAGTGTCATTTCCTATATACTTCATGTATTAGAAATTCAAATCCTCTATTTTTTTCACTTAAAGCTCTCTATAATACTGTATAATTTAACCGAGCAAAAAAAGGTACATTTTAAAGCAGCCTATAACATGAACTTAAAACATTAAAATATCGTGTCCGTAAAGCATTAGTCCACCTTTTAACCAGCATAGTTCCAAAGGTCAAAGAAATGAAAGTAAAGTTTTAAATTTTACCGGCAACACAAAGACTTTCCCAGATGAACACTGATGAAAAATATCCAAAATATTTTCACATAGTACAAAAGTACATTTCTTAAAAACCCTATTATTAAATGAATACTATCTGTTTCCTCTTCCCTAATAGTAACAGCTTTCAAGTTTCTGTGGATTACTTTAGTATTAGTATTGCCTTTAAATAACGGCTAAACACATTTCAAATTGTGCAAATATTCAGACAAAACCAGTTTTGTGTATAGTTATAGTAGTAATATAAACAAAATCTCATTCTCCTTTTTTGAAAATAAACGATGAATTACCAGAGTGCACTAGAATGGCAGATCACATAACAGAACCTTACCTAGACCAAAGTTTCACTCAACATTTCCACCTAGAAGATGTAATAGAGAAAAATTACAATGTGAGTCCAAAGACCTGTATTTGTTCACCTTTAAAAACTGATAGTTACATTAAATTTATTTTTGTTCTCTTTGGCTCTACAAACAAAAGCACTGTTAGTTTTATCCCCCAGGACCAATACTAATCATGCAATATAACCAATTCAGAGCACTTGGTAACAAGGAAGAGATAGTGAATTCAATTCCATTTTTGTGAGAGAGCTGCAAGTCAGTACATTCTGAAGATGAATTTTAAAAATCTAACTTTTAGGTAGGGCTATAATGGGAAAACATTTATATCACTTTCGATATTTGTACAAAGACATTGCATGGGTCTAGTTAATGTTAAAATATTATACTCATCATGGTCAAATGTAACTTGTCTCTCACTGTTGAGCGTTATCACTCTATCTGGCATATTATTTCAAAGCATGTTTCCACTGCCTTCGTACGTGTGGGAGAATATTTGAGTTTCGAAAGGTTAAAGGGCTGCAAGATATCTGAGTAGAAACAATGAGGTCACATGCAGTTTGGCAAACGCAATAGAGAAAACAATAGGGAAGTGGAAGAGGTGGAAGGAAATAAAATGCAACTTGGTAAGACAAACCCAGTGGAGGAGAGCAGAGGGTGAATGCCAAACTGATTTTACAAAGGAGCAAAGGTCTGTTCCCAATACACACTCGGAGTCTCAGTGGATTCAGTGTTTACTGCTTTCCTTTCCATGTAGAATAATGTAGGAAGACACACTCATTAAACTGCATGAGCTTTTAGAGGAATTTCAGTCACATTACCCCGGCCAGCAAACAAAATGTACTGTGCGACTTGATACAGAATTAATTTTCATTCTGTTTGATGTTCAATAGGTACGTTTATTTTTTTCACTCTTATATACAAACTGTACTTAAACTTATTATATTGACCTAATGAGTCTCTCTTCTTCAAGACCATAAATAAAACTAAGAATAACTCATCTATTGGCCCCACTGTCTTCAGAGGAAGCAAAAAATAAAAATCTTTCTAGTTTTTCTTCTAGATTTTAATAGTCCACCTCCCTTCTTAGTTCTAATCTCCTCTGGTATTACCACTTAGTTATTTAAAAGATCTTACCTTTTACTTTACTTCATCAGGTTTAATTGGTTTCAACTCTCTCCTGTGTAGGTATCTCCTCTGTGAGTCTTTTTAAAATCATTCAAACTGACTTTTGGTTTATTTTGCATTCAAAGACTCTAGTGGATGGTTTGGAAAAAGAAAATACTATACATTTTAATATTTCTTGGTGTGTTTAAGACACTGATTCTGGATTTTGCAAGGTATACAAGTGTAGGAAGAAGACAAAGAGGGTCAATCTGTCTCAAGGGACTGATCAGTTGAAAGCAATCATACAAAGGGTTCTCTGAAGCATTCAGAACAGATCACAACGGTTATCTCCTGCCGGAAGTCACTTCAGCACCTTTGATACCACCTTTAAAGTCCACTCTAAGATGAGCTCCTGCAACTTATCTGAAACTAGCGCTATCATAGAATTTAGAGCAAAAGTATAAGCAAGGGCTTCACTTAGATTCATTTAAAAAAAGAAGAAGAAAAATTGCTTGTGAAGAGAAAGATATTGCATAGTCTTCTTTAAAGATTGGCATCATTCGCAAATATTGGAAAAATATGCCAATCTGATTCGCTTTAGAAAATAATGTTACATTGTTTTGTATGAATTAAGAACTCGTTTACTTGTGTGTGTGTTCCAGAGTTTTAAAGAAAGTGAAAATTATCTTTTATCTATATTGTATAAAAAAAATAATAGCCACAACACAACTCAGCAGATCAATTTTCAGAAACTTTGACCCCACTATTTTTCAGAACAACCTCAAAAATTATGGTTATTGGATCTATTCAATCTAAATGATGATCTAAGTTGAATTCACATTCTATCCAAATGACTATCCCACCTGTGTACCTTATCATATCAAATGGAAAGAAAAATTATGTTCATTCTTCTCCATTCACAAGAAAGTAGATGTACACATCTTATGACGATTGCCAACAATAAGGAATGAAATAAAAAAAGGCTTCTGATTTAACTAAAAACAAACTTAATCAGAGCACCTGTTTAACAAGCCGTCTAGTTAATTGATGTTTTACTACATTTCCTGAGATTTCAGTAGCTGCTTAGTAGATTGAGCTGCTGAAGACAGGTACTTCTAAAAGCAAAGCAAAGCTTGTAGATTTTATACTTGTTTTCAGAGAGCAGTATAAGGTCTTTCTCAGAAAATGCAGTTTGTTTTTTCTCTTGTAAACCTATACAAAGCTCAAAAAAATAGACTGAAATGTTCCTTACAAAGATCACCAGTGACCAGTAATCATGTCTTAAAAACACTGAATGGTATCTCCTTATATTTTTTTCTGTTTCTGAATGATACTACTGACTACCCTCACCTTAAAACTGGATTCGGTAACAATACATTAACCTAAAACTTCCTTGGTAAGTGACGCTGGTGCTCTTTTAGGCTCAGTATTTTGGTTCATCCACACAGGGCCTATTTTCCTCATTGTCACTCTTACCATCTCAGTTCAAGGCTTGATTGTTTATTCCTGGATTACTAGAATGTCTTCTGTTTATTCTTTATATTCTTTCCTTCTTCAACTCCAGTTCACCCTCTGTTGGGTTTGCAACTCTCTCTGGCCAAATGAATGTTGACAGAAATGCTGGTGCACTAGTTCTTAGGTCTTAGATGTCATGTTTCTCTGCTGGTCCCTTGAAGAGTTTCTGTGCTCCAATATAAAAATAAATGCCCCAAGTAACTAATGCCCTTCAACACTATATCCCAGAATGAGAGACACAGAAAAGTCCTGAACCTAACTCACAGCTGAACGTGAACTTCCCCAGGTGACCTGCAGATTTATAAGTGAGAAATGTATGCTTATTGTTGTAAGCCACTGAAATTTGGATTGTTTTTTTTTTGAAGACTCACTATTGCAATAAACAACCGCCTAATGCAGTGCCATTCCTATTGTCAACTGAAGACTCACAGAAAGTAAATCACTCAGGCAAGGGAGGCCTAGAGACTCTGACTCAGGTCTCTGACTCAAAACTCTGTGGTCATTTCGCCATCCAACATGGCAAATATTTCTAAAACGGCTTTCCATGTCTTCCAAACATGATGTTTTTCTCGTCCACTGAAATTTCAAGCTAAAATTTGCAATCATGTACTTCTTCTCACTTTTGTTTATGAAACACTTATTGATTTATTACTGTGTTCTATACACAGTGATGGGAGCTACTTTTACAAAATTTCATCCTACATAAACTAAATACCTCTCAGGCTCCTACATCGTTTCTCTGAAGAGAGTCATACCTGAAAAAGCAGTGCCCGTGGAAGAAATTACTTTACAAGCATTCGATGGCTCCCGATTTCACTGCAATAAATTCCTTTCAATGGCCTGTAAAGCTTTATGAGACCTAGCCCTTGGTCATCTCTTTCACGCCCTCACTCTGCTCCATCCACAAGACTGTTCAGCTGTTCTTTGCATACACCAGAGGGCGCCTGTCTTAGGGCATTTGTCACTTGTTGGAGGTTTGTCAATATTCGCATTTTCGAAGAAAAAATGTTTAATTTTGATAATCATCTCTATTAATTTTTATATTACCTTTTTCACTTTTCTTTATTTCATTCTATTTGATTCTATGCATTATTACTTGTCTAACTTCTGACATCGGATGCTTAGCTCACCTGCTTTCATTTCTTTTCTTTTTTTTTTTTTTTCTTCCTTTCTAATTTATGGATGTAAGGCTGTAAATTCTTCCTAAGAACTACTTTTTGCATACTACAGTTTGGCTGTCTTTTCATGATTGTTCAGTTCTAAATAGAATTTTCATTGATTTTTTTTCCTTTGGTCCATTAGATATTTAGAAGTATACTTTTAACATAAAGTACATGATTTTAAAAATATTTTGATATTTGATCCCCTTTACCTTCATCTACCACCACAATGTGATATATAGATGATTATTAGAGAATTGTACACCTGAAATCTATGTAACTTTACTAACAATTGTCACCCCAATAAACTTTAATTTTATATATATATATATATATATATATATATATATATATATATATTTGATATTGACTTGTCACTTAATGGCATTGTGCTCAGATAATGTGGCTTGCATTGTACTGAGTCTTGGAAAATTGTTTTGAAATTTGTTTTATGCCTAGAATGTGATCAAATTTTATAGATACATTCCATAAGTGCTTGAAAAGTTTTGGGGTTGCAGTGTTCTTTAGATACTCTATTTGACTCACCTTGTTAATTGCATTGATCAAATCTATATTCTCATTGATTTTTGTTTGTTTGTTTCCTTGATCTACCAATAAGAGAGGTGTTCTAAAATCAATTTTTTTTAAGTTTCACCTTTTAATTCCTTCAATTTTACTTGATATGTTTTAAAAGTTTTATTATTAGGTGCATAGAACATTAGGATGGGAATACCATCTGATAAATTGAATCTTTATCAAAACAGAGTGGACCTCTTTATCTCAATTAACACTATTTTGGATTCAGATCTCAGCTTTGCTACTTACTAGTTCTACGGCTCTGAACAAGTAACTTAACAGCACCCCCCTCTTAAGGTTGTTGTGAGGATTAAATAGTTTAAACTATGTAAATTATTTAACTAGGAAATTACACTAAATAGGAAGTTATACAATTTGTACACTTTAAACTTTCCTGTTTAACCCTACAAAGTCTAAATTAATGTCAGAGGCTTGTGAAACACTGATCACCACTTCCGAATATATCGCCAGTTTAGTGCAACAGTATAATTCTAGCTTAATTTTTTTAACCCTTACATTAGACATAACTGTTACTGATTTATGCTATCACTGCTTATATGAATATGAACTTCCTTTGATTTTTAAGGCATTATTTTTCTCCCTCTCCTCTCTCTCTCTCTCTCTCTGACATCCTTAACATTTTTCTCAATTTCTCAGTGTTTCAACTTTTTAATCTTTAGTTGCTGTAACTAAGTATGAACTTCTTTATGATTTATTTTTTTTTTTTTTTAGTTTTTTTTTTTAATTTATTTATATTTGGCTTTCATTGTGCTTCTTAGAAAATAAAGATCCATTTATTCTATCTGTTCTGGAAAATTCTAAGTCACTTTCTTTTAAAATATTACCCCTCTTCCTTCTCTTTATCCCCGTCTTTTAGGACTCTACTTAAATGCATGTTTTACTTTTTATTCAATTTTCCAACTATATATATATTTTTGTATCTAGGAATTCTGTTTCGTTTTGCTCTTTCTTTTTTTTTCGTTTTGCTTTTGAGTCATATATTTGTTGTACATCTGTTTCTTGTTCCTTCTTAACACCTTTTTGGTAAATTCTCTTTTACTTTAATAATAAAATAGGCAAGTGTCCTCACATCTCCCACTGCAGGGTAGAGCTTCCTCCACTGACCCTAGTTTATGCAATGCTTAGTCTGAAACGTTTCTCTGATTTAGCTACTCACTAGCTCCCCAGGTTTTTCTTGTGTCTCCCCTGAGTATAGTCATTCAAATCTATATTCTATGGATTAGCAGATACCCTCAAGGAACTGACAGCTTCAAAGCTTGCTGACTGTTCTAGATCTGACTCAGTTTACAAAAAGAGTTTTAACATACCTTTATTCAGAATTTTGGGTGCTCTATATGGAAATAGTCTCCCTACATTTTTTGTTCACTTATTTACAAAAAACAGATACTGTATCCAGTAAGTCTTCTATGACTTTCGGTTTCACACTCCATGTCCTTGGCTCTGTTGCCCTTCATAGTGCTTATAAGAGCAGCACTCCCTTTACCCTCTGGTCCTATGGATCTGCCAGCCTCTGCCTCTGAACCCATAGTTCACACCTCTGCGTCTGGGCTCATGACCCTGGCCTCCGCACATGAGGCTCTACCTCAGAGTCATTTTTCTTTTATCTTGAAGGATAACAAATGTTTTCAGCTGAGTATCGCTATCAGCCTGTTTCCTGCCTATAGGAATTCTTGGAGTCTGACAACCTTCTTTATTTCAACCAGACTCTGTTCCTTTTGGTCCAAGCTGGCAATGTTTCTGCTGATACAGCATTCTAAAAACCTTGTAAGCCTCCCATGTATGTCATGAAAATCCACAGTTAGACAAAAAGGTCTCCACAGATCTTACCTGGATAACCCAATCTCTATTCCTGGCTTCTGTCAGATGGATAATTGGATCTATTAGTCACATATCTCATCCCTTCATTAAAGTTTGTCCAGCCACAATGTTGGTTCTCTCTCTAGGGTACACTTTTTTTAACAGTGAGTTTCCTAATTTTAGCATCCTTTGCAATCTGGATAGACTAAGAGTCTTCCAAATCATCCAATTATGGTTCTTTTTTGCTTAACAATTTCTTTTTCAATTTATCTCTTTCCTCTCTCTTATTTTATGATAAGCAGCAAGAAGAAACCAGGCTCTACCTTCAAAACTTGACTTGGAAAACTCTTCAGAGAAATATTTAGGCTTATTACTTACAAGCACTGCTTTCAACCCAATAGTCGAAGCAAATTTTCTGTCACTATATCACAAGGGCTGCCTTACCTCCAGTTTGCAATAACATGTTCCTCATTTCCTGCTAAGATCTCCTGGAAAACAATTTTAACAGTCATATTTCTACCACCATTCTGCTCACGAGTGTGTGTGTGTGCGTGTGTGTGAGATAGGTTTCTCTGCTATGTCCTTCACTTCCTTCTAAGCCCTTACCAGAATATTCTTTAATTACTGTTTAACAATAATCACTTCAAGTCAATGTAGACTTTTTCTACTACATGCCTCAAATTCTTCTAGCATTTACCTAATTCTAGGGTATTTTTATATTTTTATGTGTTGTTATAGTAGCATTCCACTTCCAGTAACAAAATCTATATTAGTTTCACAGGGATATCATAACAAGTAACCACAATGTGATGTTTGAAAACAACAGAAATGTATTCTCTCACAGTTCTAGAGCCAGAGTCTAAAATCAGGGTGTTGGCAGGGCCACATTCTCTCTGAAAGCTCTGAGGAGAATCTTTCCTTGTTTATTCTAGCTTCTGGTGACTCTAGATGTTGTTTGGCTTATGGCAGCAGAGCTCACTCTATGTCTCCATGTTTACATGGCCTTCTCTCAGTGTCTGCATATTCTCTTTTCTGGTCTCTCATAAAGGCACTTGTCATTGGATTTCAGGCTCACTTTAATCAAGAATGATCTCATCTTGAGAGCCTTATCATAATTATATATTCAAATGGCCTTATTTCAACCCTCACATTCTGAGGTTCTAGGGAAAGATATTTTGGGGGGACACCACTACACCTATTTTCAAGTAATGCACTTCCAAAATATATTTTAGGTAGCTAGAAGCTCACTGTTATTGAAAGTGTCAAAGTCAAATCTATCTGTAACATTTACTTCTTTTTCCTTTAACATTACAACAGAAAGATCAAGGATTAAAATTTAATAACAACCAATACATGAAAATTCAGCTCTGAAAATTGAAGCTAAATAAAATAAAATATGAGGGTTTTTTATGATTTTTGTTTCCTTTCTAATGTCACAATAACATTTTTAATTACATTGCTAGGGGCACAGGTAGAAAAATATAACATATGACAAGACACAATAAACACAAATGATTAAGGTCTAACAGTGTGAATGCTTGAGGACAATGAAAACAACAAACCTCCTGTCACCTATTCACACTGAGATACAACATTCTTGAAAATAACGGTTTTTTTTTTTTATTTATTTATTTATTTTATAACAAGTTGCTACTGCTTCAAGTCACTCAAAAAGGTTTTGCCAGGATAACAAGAATGTTTTCATTGTCTTTTCCTTGAGATAATGAGAAAATAAGTGGAACTCCCTTTTACTCCAACTTCAGTGCCTATTATGTGAGTATAAAATGGCTATTAATATGGCCTTCAATATTATGAAATCTTGAAGTTTACCTGGCATGTGTCTATTAAATTCTTGCCTTGTTGATAGACAAAGAATCCCTAGTGGGAATGAACTATGTCGTGGTTGATTTTGAAAGAGCACAAAAGTTAAGAGAGCAGAAAAACTTGGTCATGAATTGATTATTTTCATCCTCATTAGTAACTCTAAAACACAGCAAGTGAACCACATGGAAAATAAACCATGACAGATGTTTCTTAATGGTGATAACTGTCAGTAATAATGAGCTAAAGGCACAGGTCTAATTTTGACCACAACAAAGTAGAGAATGCTATAGTCGGAGCCAGTCCTAGGGAAATTAGGAGTCTGTCTTTGATACTCAGTATTAGGTGATGGCCTCCTTTTCCCACCTCATGTTCGTTTTACAGAACCTGTCTTCTGTAACCCAGTCTTCATGTTATTCCCCAGCAACCCATGGTCCTGGGATAATATATAAATACTCTTCATATTTGATTCCTACCATTATTCTTTCTTTCTATTATAGATTTCTCTTATTTCTCCATGAAAAGGAGAAACCTTACATCAACTCTCAGTGCCACTGATGAATTTACCTTATAAATAAGTAAATCCTTGCTAATTTCATAATTTTATAGTCAAAAGAATTGTTGTTTTCTATCCTGGAGAGGAACAGGAGGGAAGAATTACCATGGCGCACCAGAAAACTTTTGGGGGATGATGGATATATTCATTATCTTTGTTGTGGTGATTGTTTTACTGATGTAGGCATACATCCAAAATTATCAAAGTGCATACATTAAGTATGCACAGTTTACCATATGTCAAATATACCCCAATAAAATGAAAAAAATAAATTTATACACGAATTAATGTTATCAAAACACAGTAAATATTTAAAATTTGATTTTTTTAATCACACTAGCCATACTTCAAGTGTTCAAATGTATAACTCAGATTTACTATGTTGTATAAGTAGATAATGAACTACTTGTACAAGAGAGAACATTATCGGAATTACAGAAAGTTTCATTGGACCACACTGGTTTAAACAGGATATGATCCCACTCACCCCCAGATAAGGTATCAGATTAGCAGGGGACTGTCAGCCAGAAATGATGTGATGTCTTTTATGAACATAGCATAATGAAGTGAGTGACCATGGGGGATTGTCAGAAGACTGAACTAGAAGTCTAAAGAGAGACAGGAAAAGAGATGACATTACAAAAAGAACTCAAACTATAGTTAGTCTCACTTTCCTTACCTTAAAGCTCCCAGATATGATTATGTTAAGCTTTAGTGAATACTGAAAAAGGTGTTTTCCAGAGGAAGTATACTATTTTAACCATTTACATTGTTACAAATGATCCTATTTGTGATTCTAATTGATCTACATGCCCAGTAACAATTATCTTTTTTGTCATTTTAGCTTTTTCAATAGATGTATAGTAGTAAAATTGGGATTTAATTTTTTATTTCCCTGATGAAAAATCATATTGAGTTTATTTTCCTTTGTATTTGGCCATTTGGATATGCTCCTTTGTGAAGTTTCAAGTACTTCACCCATTTCTTAAAATGGGCATTCTGTCATTTTTGTTATTGATTTAGATTTTTTAAATAAGTTTGTAATATCAGTCTTTTGTTAATTACATGCACTGCTAATATTTTCTCCCACTCTCTTGATGGAGACATTTGAAGAACATAATTTTAAATTTTAATGCACTCTAATATGTTTTTTTCTTTTTGGTAGTACTTTTCATGTTGTATTTCAAAATCTCTTTCTATTTAAAGTACACTGGAAGCTTTATTGTTTCCAGTTAAAACATTTAGATTTAGATCCATCTGGCAATTTTTGTGAATTATGTAAAGAAGAATTTATTTATTTTTCATATACATATCAAATTTACCCAGAAACATTTATTGAGAAGATCATAAAATAAGTTATCATATGAAGAAGAAAATAATAATTTTTCCCCACACATTTAGTACAAGATATTATCATGTCATCCTGGGGTATAGATTCAATTGTAGCTAGAGTTGTGGAATAGGAAAAGAGGCAAGGCCATGGTTATTGGAATGAGTGTTGAATTCATAAAAGCCCAATAGAATACAGATATAATGCAGAGCAGGAAGAGAATGAAAACAAATAGAAATTTTTGGAACTCTGTTCATTAGGGGTGAGAGGAAGAAGCAAAGGAGAAAAAGAACATAAGCTCATATAAGAATAAATTAAACCATTTATCTCCGAATTTCTGAAGTAATTTTAAAGAGGGGAACAGCCCTTATCTTCCAGTAATATTTCAGTAGAGTGAAATGCTTGTGAGACAGGTTTCAGAGATGACTGAGGAAGTGTGTAGAAGTGGAGTTGAAAGTACAGATCTCTTTATTTTAATAACTTTGGCTGGAGTTTGAGAAAATATCAAGTCAAATAAACGTATTTTCTTTAGCTAAGGTAGGACTGAGTGTATTTGTAAACATAAAAGAAATATTGTTTCAACAAATGGTGTTGGACGATAGGACATCCACATGAATATACACACACATACACACACACACACACAGACCTCATACTCTTCAAAAACAACCCAAAATAGATCATAGGCCTAAATGTTGCATGCAAAATTATAAAACTCTTAGAAAATAATATAGGAGAAAATCTAAATGACCTTGAATTTAGTGATGATTTTTTAGATACAACACCAAAAGCACAATTCAAATAATAATAATAATAATAACAATAATAATAATAATAGGTGAACGGGGCTTCTTTAAAATGAAAAACTTCTGCTCTATAAAAGATAGTCAATAAAATGAGATAACAAGCCACTGACTGGAAGAAAATATTTGCAAAAGAGATATCTGATCAAGGACCTTTATCCAAAAAAATACAAAGAACTCTTAAAACTCAACATAAGAAAATGAACAACCTGATTTATAAAATACATGAAAGATCTGAAAAGGCACCTCATCAAGATATATACAGAAGTCAAAAAGTACATGAAAAGGTACCCTAATATGTCATCAGGGAATTGCCAATTAAAACAATGAGATACCACTACACATCTATTAGAGTGGCCAAAATCCAGAACCCTGACACCACCAAATGCTGTTGAGGATGTGGAGCAACAGGAACTCTCATTCATTGCTGGTAGGAATACAACATAGCAACTTTGGAAGACATTCTGGCAATTTCCTACAAAACTAAACATCCTCCTACCTACAATGCAGCAATTGTGCTCCTTGGTATTTACCCAGAATTGAAAACTTACATCCACAAAAAAATCCTGCACATGGATGGTGATAGCAGTTTTATTCAACTGCCAAAACCTGGAAGCAACTAAGCTGTCTTTCAGTAGGTGTATGGATAAAGATACGGTGATACATCCAGATAATGGAATATTACTCAGCACTGAGCTATCAAGCTATGAAAAGACATGGAGGAACCCTAAATGCATATTACTAAGTGAAAAAAGACAATCTGAAAAGGTGACATGAATTCAACTATATGACATTCTGGAAAAGGTGAAACTATGGAAACAGTAAAAAGATCAGTGTTTAACAGGGGTTGGGGATAAAGAGGGGTGAATTGATGGAGCAGAGGAATTTTAGGGCAGTTAAATTACTCTGTAAGATAGTATAATGATAAATACATATAATTATACATTTGACAGAACTCATAGAATGTATAATAACGAGAGTGAACCCTTATGTAAACTATAGACTTTAGGTGATGTGTCAATGTAGGTTCATGATTTGCAAAAATGTGGTATTCTGCTGTATAAGTTAATAGTGGTAAGGTGTGAGGATAGGGATATTTAGGAATTTTCTGTACTTTCTGCTCAATTTTGCTGTGAATGTAAAACTGTTCAAAAAATAAAGTCTATTTTTTTAAAAATAGGAAAAGAAGAAGACAGAGAAAATACAGTAGAAAAAGAATTCAAGGAAGTAAGCGAGTAACTGATGAAACAAGAGATAAAGTGTATGTGTGAAAACAACTAGAATCAGATTTGATACATAGTAGGTATTCAGCTACTTTTTGAAAAGCTAACAAAATATAGATATAATATACATCCTCCTAAATTTAGGCAGAAACATCTGAAAAGTTTTATAACAATACTTGTCTTAGAGAATTATTTTGGATACATATATGAGGTGTGATCAAAAGATATGGTGAATGTTTAAATAAAAATAAATTTATAACAGTAAAAGACACATTGCCATTATCCCCCTCAAAATACTCCCCTTTGCTTCAAACACACTTATCCCATCATTCTTTCACTTTCTGAAGTAGTTCTGGACATTATGGTGTGTCCTTATCCACCTTATTCACCGGATCTGGCACCATGTGACTTCTGACTCTTCCCCAAAGTCAAAATGACCATGAAATGTAAACGTTTTGAATCAGTTCAGGATATTGAGGTAGCCATGACAACTCAACTAGAGAAACTCACCAAACGGGACGCCCAGAACTGCTTCAGAGAATGGCAAGAACAATGGGACAAGTGTGTTTAAAGTGAGAGGGATTAACGGTAATGTGTCTTTCACTGTATTATTATTATTTTTAATTTAAATATTCACTGTATTTTTTTTAATCACACCTCATATGTCTTGTCATAAGACAACCAAATATTACCATATCACTTATATGTCCAGTTCTGGGCATATTTAATATCCAGTTCTGGGCATAATATATGTTCAATTCTGGGCATAATATTTAAAAATACTAGCAATTTTTAGACGTTCATTTCAAGAAAGTAACTCCTCACCCCCACACTCCACCCCCAACCCTCTACTATACCTTAATGTGTGAGGCTAAAGAAAGCTAATCAAACCAAAGCCTGTATCTTAGGTAGGGCAATTGTATTTCACTGCCACAAAATCTTTATATGACAGAATAAATAATAAAGTCACCTGATTTTCTAAATGTATCAAGTAGACTGAAAAATTACCTTATAAAAAATAAACCCAAGTTCCAAGACTGAATATATAATGGAAAGACATAGGAAGCTGGCAGACTAATGTCATAAAAGATAACAATATACTGAAATAATCCTTTGTGGGGAAGGTTTTAGAAATTCTTATCATAGCATTTAGCCATTTAGGATTAAAAATCAGAACTGTTATAGTGGGTATGCAATAGGCACTAGGATCAAAAGTATCAATTTTAAAAGCACTGAGTTAATCAAATCCTCCCAGGATCATCCCCCAGTTACTTAGAAACCATTCAACTGGGATTCAGTATTCACTATACTATAATTTTAACTATGTTCAAAATGCGGGTAACTGTGGGTAAAATAATAATAGCATAGATTTGCACAAAATTTATAATATGAAATTTGCTTTCACATATGATTTCTTACATGCTTATGATCTTAATAAAAGAAAATTGCCTTTTGTCCAGTCTATTTTTCTGTTTTCTGCTCTCCCCTACTTCCCGCAATCCTTGCCCATCTCTATCTCTGTCTCTCTCTCCTCTTTCTCTCTCTCTCTCTTTCTCTCACTACATACACACACTTATGTAGACAAATATATGAGGTTTGATAATTACATACGTCTGCAAACTCATCCTAGAAAAAGCACTACATTACTGAATGTCACTATGGTAACCTTCTAAGTACTCCCCTTGGTAAGCTGTGAATCAATGCCAGCATGTAGTCCACCTTTCAAAGCAATTTTGGAACTTTTTTCTGGAATGACCATCAGAACTGTTGTCGTATTACACTTGACATCCTGAATGTCATCAAAATATCTTCCTTGCAATATTTCCTTTACCTTCAGGTAAAGAAAGAAATCATTGGAGGCCCGATCAGGTGAGTAAGGAGGATGTTCCAATACAGTTATTTGTTTACTGGCTAAAACTTGCTTACAGACAGTGCCCTGTGAGCTGGTGCATTGTTGTGATGCATGAGCTCCTTTGGGACCATTTTTGCACACATCTTTCTCATGCCAAGATTTTCAGTTAATATTTTCCTAACTGTTTCTGTATCGATGTTTACTTAGTCTGCTATGCTTTTTACAGTCAGCCGACGATTTTGATGCACAATTCGACAAATTTTTGCCATGTTTTCATCAGTTTTGTTCATTACTGGCCGCCCCGATCTCTCTTCATCAGTGACGCATTCTTTCCCCTCAGAAAAACGTTTAATCCATTTATACACTGCCATTTTCTTCATGGCATTATCCCCATAAACTTGGATTAACATGTCCTTGATTTCACTTCCACTCTTGCCAAGTTTAACAAGAAATTTAGTGTTTGTTCATTGCTCTAATTTAAGCTCAGACATTCTCGCCATGGCACACAAAAACACGCAACAATAATGAACACCACTCAGCAAGACACTGCCACATGTCGACATGAACACAGCTGTGAGACACTGATATACCAAGGTTACGAAACCTTACCGAGCTGTTTGCACAGTGCTGCCAACGTGAGCGCACAATGGCAAGTTCGCGAACATAATTGCCATACCTTGTGTGAGTATGTGTGTGTGTGCATGTGTGTATTGAAATGAAACCACAATTAAAATACTTTTCTTTCATTTTAAAATAATCAAAATGAATTGTGACATAGGGTTTCTGAGAGGAAACATGTTAGATTTCCTGACTCACTGACTTTTCTATAATCCTACTCACTGATAAATACCTGAACAGAGAGAACCAGAACATTGTCAGCTAATACTGTCTCATAGATCCAATCCTGTATGGGCTCCAATACCAGATGAGACTATTTCCTGCTGGTGCCTTTTTTCAGCCAGTAGCCATTGCCAACAACTTCAAAAAAATACCATACTTGCCTGTCCTGGACTAAATTGCCCCACACTTCGACACTCCAAAAAGGATCTCTGTTTCTAGAATGTGGCAAATGCCCACAAGACTCAGTATCCCTGTTTATGAACATTTTAGCATGATAGGATTTTTTAAAAATCTGAGATGTAGCAAAAACATATTTTTGTCATTAATATATGTCAAACTCAAACAATTTTTGAGTTTTTAAAATGTATTTCCCTAATGCTGAAATTTTCAATAAATCAAAGTAAAATTTGTACACGAAAGGAAAAAGTACTGGAATCAAAGAAAGCATGGAAAATTTTAAGTCAATTCTCAATTTTTTTCTTTAGATCATTAATATAAGAACAGCCCTTGTTTACTAAGTACTCACTGCATTTCAGCACTGGGTTAAACACTTTATATGTAATATTTTACTTAATATTCAGACAGTATCCCATTAAAGAAGTTATTATTCTCATTTTGCGTCTAAGAAATTTGAGATTTAATAAGGTTAAGTCGGTGACCAAGGTTGCACAGCAAATAAGTGATGGAGCTGGGAAGCAAATTCAATCTGTCTCCAAAAGCATCATTTTGACTCTTAACCACTAGACTGTCTCTTGAGAAGACATCTAACTCAAGACATCAAGCATTAACGTACAAATACAGATGCAAAACAGATCAACATGACTGAGGACACACAAGACTATAAATAACCGCAATTAAATTGATCTTCACCAATGAACAACTTATACTGTTTTCTAACATATACAGAATAATCATTAATCAGCACTCAAACTAAGTTGTATATAATTTATAAAATGACATTACACAACACTTATGTTCTTTTTATATGACTTATGCACTATTCACTACCCATTATGTGATTTCTTCTATATAGACATTTCTATTAAATTTTCTCAAATGTTACTTAATTTGTTCACCTAAAAGTTTAATATCACTTCAGAGCCTATCAAACTTTGCAATTTCTTAGAAATTTCTACTGAGCATCACCACACACTTTTCTGCTTCAAAATTTAGCCGTCCTGTTTCCTACATTTTTGCTGTATTATATCTCATTTTTAAGTACTTCTGTGTGGGTTTGTGTGTTTTATTTAGAGATCCTATTTTTAATACAAACAACTCTGTAATGAGCACTTTTTAAAACTCTGTTCCATGCTGAAGATGTGTAAAAATGATTTATTTTACTGCAACCCTATTAGATATAAAAGAAATATTAATTTTGCATCTAACAGGATTTCTGTTTGGCTGTAATTGACAGATTTCTGAGTAAGGGACATAAGTAAATGACTATTTCTTTATCTCCAGGAGCAAGAAGTCTAGGTGTTCAGGCAATTGCCATTGAGAAAACAAGCTTTTCTATCTTCCTACTCCGGTTCCCCTAGCCCCACATTCTGCATCTCAGAGTACTGCATTTGTTCTAGGCAAGAAGGAATAAGCTGAAGAAATAGCACCAAGTACTTCCATATCATTGACCAAAATTAAGTAATGGAGCCATGGCCACACCCAGCTGCAATAGAGACTGAAATACGTAGTTTAGATTTTGCTTTACTTAGTTCACCAACCTGTAACTAGAGAAACGCTAGGAAGAAGGGAGAAGAAATGAATGTTGTATAAACAAATCTACATAATTTGCTTATTTTTAATAACACTACAACTGCAGGTATCCCTGCTGGATAAGAAGTCCTGCCTTTTCAAGTTTTTCAGACAGTAGCTGCTGTGTCAGAATGCTAGTTTCTCTCAAATTATCTTCAGAAAAGGATATAAAATGTAAACACCAGTGACAAATAAGTTATTTTGGTGCCATTCTGTACTCTGATTAGTTACTGTATTGCAAAAAAAAAAAAAAAAAGAATGTAATTTGTCTCATCACTCTCCTGATTTCACACCTTATCTATACAAATATATGTATCTTTATATGACTTATATTGTGTGCTTTTTTTGATGTATCTTAAAATCATTCTTATCCTTATGTTTTTCAAAGATCCAGTCTAGGCTACACATATTTTCCAAAGAAATCGTTTTTTGAAATATTTAAATTGCCATTACTTTTAACAGAACTAAAATTATACTGTCCATGTTTATTTTGTATCCTTGAAACATCATAAACTTATATCCTTGAAACCTTACACAGTGACTGCAATGTAATGAATTATGAACGTATCTTACTTCATCAATTGAAGTAGAGCATTCAGTTTCTTCCATAGCTCTTCCTCATCTCATTATTCTTCTCAAATGTTCATGCTAGTTTAATTATGAGTCATGAACAGAAGAAGAGACCTAAGGATTGAGTCTTAGAAAACTCTTATTTTGGAAGGCTGGAAAGTAAGGAAACATAAAAGAAGAATGAAGAAATGACCAGAAGAAGACCATGGATATCAGCTGTCTGGAAGCTGAGTGAAGAAAGTGTGCCAAAAGGTAGAGGGATCAAACTACATCACATGCAACTGACAGATTAAGTTAGATGATGACAGAAAACTGACCATAGAATTTAGCATCACAGACATTGTTAATGACTTTGATAAGATCATTTTTAGTAAAGTAGTTGGGTTGAAAGCCTGTGTGCAACAGAGAATCAAAGGAAGAGGATTAGAGAGTGTAAATATTAAAGCTCGTTGAATTTTGCTGTAACAAGGAGCAGAAAACTGGGATGGTGCCTGACAAAAGTGTGGGCTCAAGTAGGGTGACCAACCATCCCTGTTTACCTGGAACAGATGACTTACCTTGAACACATAACTTTCAATGTGGTTGATAGTTGGTAGCTCTAAAAAAACATATTGTTTATTTTTTTATGAGCTTGGTTATATTACAGGTTGTTTGCACATTGATAAGAAAGAGTCGGTAGAGAGGGGGAAATTGTTGTTGCTGGAGTGATAACACTAAGAAGGGGAAAGGAGATGAAATTTGGTACACAATGAACATCAGGAACCATTAAAACAGGAAAGAAGACTACATAAGTGTGACTGCAGATGCAGATATGTTGTGCAAATGTAAAAATAAAAAACCCTTCTAATGGCTTTCATATTCACAGTGGCATGGAAAGCATAACATCAGAGGAAAATAAGGAAAGGCTAAGGCTATTGAATGCTGAGGAGAGAGGAGAAAAATGAAATAGTGGTTTAGGAGAATTAAAGAGTAAATGGAAAAGGCAAATTAATATGACTATAGCTCATCATTAAGAGCCTCTTGACTGAGGTCATGATTTTAAAGCGAGTTACTTCATTTTGTTCATTTGTTTATTGTTTATCTCTTCCACTCAAATGTAGATATCATTAGGAAAGAGAATTTTATGAGTGTGTTTGTCTTCTAATTATAACCTTGTTGCCTACAAGAGTATGTGGCGAAGTAGAAACTCAATAAAATATGTGATATATTTTCATATAATTTTTAATTTGATAATTTTCAGTTAAAAATAATCCATCTTCCATCCTGTACAAAATTCTCACAAGTGTATTCATTAAAAAGTATGAAATTTAAAGAATAACAGTCTGATAAAAATAAAATCCTTACATACTACTTCCTCGCACATTTGTGTCCTGGGTTGATACTGGGAAAATCCTTTGTTTTTGTTGTTGTAAGTCCAATTACCCTGGAAAGAAGTTTTGTAATGTTTCTCCAAGTGACTAATTTCATGAGAGGTCATTTTAGTACATTTATCAACTCCTAAATGATTATTTAATTGACATGTAGACACATGTAATGAGTTTGACTGGAAGAGGGACATCTATTTAAATGGAGCAATGGCATAGTAGTTCTCAACCTTTGCTCAATTAGCATTGCCTAGGATTCTTTAAGGAGATATGAAGTCCAAAGCCTAGCTTCATACCAATTAAATTAGGCTTTCTAGGGCTGGGATCCAGATATCAGTATTTTAAAATCATTCTATAATGAGTAGCCAGAGCTAAAACAATTCGTAATTACTGTTGTGATGTACCCTGATTCAAATGGAAATAACATATTCTATATTCAACTGGTTGTAGGAAATATCATTTCAAATGTAAAATTAGTTTACTCCCATAAACCCTAGCTTAACCATCGCCTAAGAAATAAGAAAACTTAAATGAACTAATCCCTTAAAATGTACCCCTTTGCTCTGGTAAATAAAGAGCAGGGCTTGTGACCAAGTGGCCATCCAGCAACAATGTTATTTATGCTGAAGAGTTACCACAGATGAAGTTCACCTTTTCCCTAGTCTAAAAAAACCCTGTAAGCATTTTGGAGCCCAAACTGCCAAGAAACGTGTCTCAGATTTCTCTACTTCTTTGTAGAGAGTGGTATTTTGTGATGTTATATATTGTGTTAAAATCTGCCACCCTGTCTTTGAGGGTCTGAGCCTTAGATCTGGGATGCTAACAACCAAAATATGCCTGGTTAAATTTCTATTTGATGTAAATGATTACCTTACAATACCTTACAATTCTGCTTCATAGGAGACAGAATGGTTGGGTTTGATGTAGATGGAAAATTAAACCGTCATCCTCATGGGAGAGCTTCAAAACAATGTACTTTGGTTACTAGTTTTTTGAAGAATCAATTCTCCCTGGCAAAGCTGGAAAATCCTCACAGATGTCTTCTACTTCTTTAGTGTTATATATTTACCCAACTCCTTGTACAAATGAACAAATAAATGAGAACTTGATCATGAATAAAAGTGTGGGTATAGGACAATCTGATAGAATGTATTTTGTTTACAACGTCTTTACACATTGGCACCCATGATGAAAATCACCTCACATTAACAGCTAACATTATACTAAAATGTAGAGTGGTAACAACCCATCTGCTTTTAAGTTTGTGGCATAAAATTTTATTTGAACATAGTGCAATTTGCATTGGACCCCGGTTTTCTCAGTACAGAATACCGGAAAACCAGTATCTACTATTTGACTGAAGTTAACACCTGAGATTCAACCTCTTTGCTATCTTAATATCAGAGGGACTTACACAAATAACCAGATATAAGAAAAACATGTCCAATATTGTCACAAGTAATTAATATTCTCCTGACATCCTAGCTGATTCAATACAAGAATAAGAAAAAGAGGAAAGAAAATTTAAACTAAATATTTCTGGACTAACATAAGGTTGTCTAAAAATAGAGGAGAATCAAATGCAAAACTATAGAATATACAAGTTTTCAATAGTGATCAGATATGTTCATATCTATAACATATATTTTTTCATTCTAACAGTTTTCCTAAAACTAAAAAGAACAAGTAAAAAATACAATAAAAAATAGTATTCCACAGAAATAATATAAATATAAATATACTAGCATTAAATTTAATAATAGGTATAGAGAAACTATGTAAACAATAGAACTCTTCCAAGAAAGATAATACTTGAGTAAGAACAGAGAACTAGCATAGTCTACATGGGAATAAATAGCATTATAAATAGACTCCTAAAATATATTTCTAGATTTAATTCAATTCCACACAAAATCTTAATAATATTATTGAGATAATATAAAAGTATTTTCAAATATTACCCGGTAAAATCCACAAAACCAGGCAATACAATTTTTTTTCAAAGACTAAGAGATTTGTCTTACTAAGTAAAATAAAATATTATAAATCATTGACTATTAAACTGAGGTATAGCGATAGACATCAGAGCATTAGGACAGAATAAAGCATGAGTGACAGAACCAAGTATATACAGTACATTTGCAATAGTTAAAGTGATCCCTTAACACCCTAACCAGAACATATCGCTACTCTGCTCAGAACCTCCTAAGTCCTTCCCAAATCATTGAGTAAATATGAAAGTCTTCATAATGTCCTCACTGTCCTACATGACCTGGTCTCTTCCCTACCACACTGCCCTTCACTCATTATTCCAGCTTAGCATGCTTCTGCTTCAGGCCTTCGCACTTGCTGTTGCTCTACCGAAAATGTTCTTCTGCCAGAAACCCCATGGCTAGTTTCCTTGTTTATTCTTTGCTCGAAAGTCCCCACAACAGCATATGCAGAGGGTGCCAAAAAATGCATACATATTTTAAGAAAGGAAAAACTGTATTACAATTGTAATACTCAATACATACCAAACATAAAAGATCAATACAAGTGATGTGTATACATTTTTGGCACCCTGGTATTTCTCTACTAATCTCTTATAAGCTAGAACCACATATCTATCTCCCCTATTCTGTTTTATTTTTCATTGGCACTTACCACTGTTGGAAACATACGAATACATAAATTGTTTGTCTCTGCTCACTAGAATGTACACTCCATGAGGCAGGAATTTTCTTCTTTCTTTCTTTCTTTTTTTTTTTCTTTTTTTTTCTGACTGCTCTATGCCAGCATGTAGAATAGTACCTGGAGGATATGAGTCACTTAATTCTTATTTGCAGAATAGGTGAATGAATGAATGAATAAGTGAATGACCTGCGAAAGCTGACCGATAGCTAAAAGCAAGTAGTTCTCTATTTATAGCTTAATGCAAGCTAAATTCCAGGTAAATGAGAATTGTAAACAAATAAGAAACAAAGATATTAAAGGAAAGTGATCAATATGCATACAATATTGGATGTGATGAAGTCTTTTAAAGAGAGCCAAAGAAGAAACTTTATAGAAAAAAACTCATAACATTGGTCATTTAAAATTTTAACCTGATCCTTAAAACATTATAAGCAAAATATAAAGACAAATCAAATAATAAACCTATAAAATTTTGTGTTAATTGTAGGACTAATATTTTAATTGTTTAAAAACTTAAGATTTATAAAAAATAAGTACTAAAATAGAAATCAGGCATACAGGGCATTAAAAGACAATTTATAAGAGGAGTGAAATGTCCATAAATATATTACAAAGTTTATCTTCAGAGATAATGAAAAAAAATTGTTAATTAAAAGAGATAAATGCCATTTCTAGGTACTAGATGATTCAAAAAAATCAGAAACATATAATTAAGAAGCCAGGAAACAAATACTCACCTGGTGGGAGTGCAAAGTGACCCAACATTCCTATAATAGACATCAATTTCTCCAAAAGTATTTAAATATCTCCATAGCTTTAGTCCAGTAACACTACCTGTGGTTTAATTTTCCTTTCCTTTTTAAATAAAATGGAAGGGAACATTGCAGGAGACAAAAGACAGAAACCAGTCAAATTTTCACTCTCTTTTGAATACATATGAAATATTCTGTCAGACATGGAATTCTTAGCTAACTCAAACACTCTTCAACACTGAAACTGTAGGAATTTGTCTTTAGCCCACAGACAAGATCCTTCAAGGACAACTGAGCCAAGGGTCATGCGTTATTACTTTCCCTACTGAAGAAACTGTGTGTCATGTGACATCATCATAACTTTCCTTTAAGTTATTGGGACACAAAGGGACTCGCTTTAACCCAATTTACTTATAAAGACATATGAAAAAAAATAAGCAAAGAAGACTTCTAATCAAAGGACCATCAAGCAGATGTTGCAAATTCTTGTCATTTCCATTATGCATCTTTATTGAAATGTGTAAAGAAACTTAACACTCAACGCTTAAGAAGAATATAACGGTTAAAGGCTATTAATTAAATCTACTTCTTATAAAAAGAAAGACAAAGATTGCATAGTGTTTTCAGGGAACATATTACAAATTACTTGGAAATATAGATTGGCCTTGACTATGTAATGTTTTGTGATGTGATAGCCATAATTTACTTTCCCATTCCTTTATTCCATTTTTTTTTACAGTTTTGCAGTAATAACAGTAACTAGAATTTATTTTGTGTTTACTATGTCCTAGGCAATGTAACAAGCATTTGTACTTTAATATTTAAATATATTAAGTCACTGAGTCTCTACAACAATCTTATAAGGTAAAATCTACTATTTACCCTAACTTTGTAAATGAAAACACTAAAGCACAAAGGAATTGCTCCAGATCACATGGTAATAGTAAGGCATGGAGCCAGGGCTCGTATATACTAGTGATTTTAGAAAAAATTAAAAGTTTAATAATATAACCTTCAAAGAGCTCCAGTTTTATTAAGTAGTTCTTTGAAATGTTTATGCAAGCTTAGGCCCATATTAGGTTGGTGCAAATGTAATTGCGGTTTAAAAGGTTAAAACTAAATGCAAAAACCGCAATTATGTTTACACCAACATTTATATTATGTGCTCTAAAATATTGGATAAAGATGTAAGAAAATATTAAAATTTTATTCTATAAAGCCACTATACGCATATTTCCAAAGTCTAATAAAAGGAACAGAAGGGGAAACTATGGTTTAATATTCCTTATTATAAACATACAGGCAAAATTACTAAGTATACAGATGGAATTCAACCCCTAATCAAGAAACATTTATCTGCTAATTTACAAGGATGACTTAGGTTGCTCTTAAACTAGAGGTTCATATGCATATTGCATAATTTATTTGGACAGGGTAACACATGCAAGATAACCCTCCCATAGTATATACCATGTCCAGGTTTGTCAGATCTACACTTCTGTTTACAATTCTTTCGTTAGGGTAAGAGAAGCCAAAATACCCCCTTTGGTTCTGCTCTCCTTCTTACCATATTTACTGTAATAGATTTACAGAAAGAGAAAAAATGGTGCCTAATTGATCTGAGACAGGAATTTAGATGTAGCATCAAATTCTAGTCTAGTAAGCATAGGACATTGTCCCTACCCAAGGAAATGATGGGTGTCATTTTGTTGGTGTTGGGTCTATTTTCCTCATCTTTTATTTATCATAACAACAAAACTGATATTAGTGACTTATATAACTTTCACTAGTTCCTTTAGGTGGTTTCTTAGCATCAGATGCTCTCTGAAAAAGAACCTGAAACTAGGTGTCTGTGAAGATAGTTTATTTGGAGAATGCCTTCAGGCGCCAGTAGTGGGAGACTGGTAAGAGGAAAACAGAGAAGAAGGGAAAACCATTCTTTGATTAGTTTCCACTGGGGACAACTAAGGCACCATCTCACCACCAGGACACTTTAAGGAATAGTATAAAATGTGCTTCAGACTAGTTCACCTAAAGAACAAAAGAAATAAATGTTTATCCACTAATTCTAGTACCTCATTGGTCAATGTTTACCTTATAGGAAATTAACACCTTTCACTTCCAGACTGCACATGGTGAGTGCTAGATACAGTCCCTTAGGTGTGCACTGCAAAAGCTGTAAGGAAGAAAGATAGAGATGGAAGACTCTCCAGAGACACATCTGCACAAAGATGGCTACCTTATTCATGGCTGGAATAAAAGTTGTGTCAACATTTTGTGCCCACACTTGAAAGTGCCCATTTGTAGAATAATACTTTTTACGTCTCCAATTTGTACATTTTCACACACAACATAATTATTTCAGTAAATATTTATTTAATCTATTATATACAAGACATTTTATTATGTGCTGGAATATAAATGTGAACAAGACAGAGTTTCTGTCATTGAGTGGCTTACAGTATAATGCAGAACATAGACAAGTAAAAAATGAAATTAAAATACAGTGCAATGTTTGCTATGATAATTGTTAGATTCTTGATGCTCTTAGAGAACCTAAGAAAGGTAACTAATCCAGACTTGTGGGAGTTGGGAAAGGTTCTCCAGTTCACATCAAGTCCATATTAACTTTTTATATCATGTGTTATTTTGTTTGTATTTCTGAATCTTTGAAAATAGATAAAATGCAACTCATTTTATTCTATTTTTGAACCGCAGAAAACTCTGGTAGAATCACCTTCACATAGCACATATCTTCCCTAATGTGTAGAAAATTATAGATTTTACAATTTGAACATGAAATACCTTTTTAAATGTAACTATCCCTCATTTTCTGATTCTGTATGTTTCAGATGAAAGAAAATGTTCTCATTCCTTTCACTTTCTAGTAATGTTATCTAATTAATCTCATTTTCAAAATCTACTGAGAAAAACTACCCATGATATTGATCCATAATTTTAATGTATTCTTTATGCTACAAAAATCTTTACTATAAAGGACCACAACCAGATTCAAAGTCAAACATGAAATTACCAAAACAGTATCAAAATAATATATTAGTTATCAAAATTATCATCTGTAATTACACATTATGCTTTCTAAACACCTCAACATAATGAAAATGAATATCAAAATTATTCAGCAATGAAGCAATGTATATGTATTTAAGCTGTAAATATATATATTATATATATTAAGCTGTAAATATGTT
Source organism: Rhinolophus sinicus (assembly GCF_057876585.1). Taxonomy (NCBI): domain Eukaryota; kingdom Metazoa; phylum Chordata; class Mammalia; order Chiroptera; family Rhinolophidae; genus Rhinolophus; species Rhinolophus sinicus. The sequence continues at coordinate 190,852,524 of NC_142517.1, read as the reverse complement.
ATATATATGTGTGTGTGTATATATATATACACACATCTCAGTGGCTGAAAACATTTTGTTCTTGCTTGCAAATACCTGTTTTATGTTAGAATATACTTAGATTACTTAAATCCTTACTATTACTGTTAATACACAAGAAAAATTACAAATTGTATATCTCCTTCAGAAAAACACCTATTATATAGAGAAAAGATTAGACAGCATCCCCTTTGAAATATGTTGTTTTTTTCTAACACTATAAAGGTCTTCGTTCTGTAAATTGGCACTTGAAAATACATTCTACAAATTAAAATTATGGTATAATTTGAAATTTCAAAATAGCTTTATTCTTTCTACGGTTGCATCCAGAAGGAAATTGTTTTCAAAATTGCTGTAAATGAGAACATTTTGTTGACAATGAGGTAAATTTAGCATTTTACTTGGCAGAACTTTGGTAGCCCAAAGAGACAGCAAATTAAATAATTTATAGAAAAGCTGAGGAATTAACAGATTTCATGGTTAAAAAAATAGGTAGTTGCTTCAGATTATTAAATAGTGCATTCTAGTCTTTTACCTGCACTTACTTCTGGAAGTTTATGGGTGTCATTCTGGCTTGTCCTGTAATCTTCTGTGGGCATGTGGCTTTATACTATAAACCTCTATGCCAACACACGAAATAGAAAACTTTAAAGAAGAAAGGTGGAGTTCAGGCTGCAGGGATTGTCGGGTGCTTGTGCTAAAGCACATACAGAGATGTTTAAACACTAATTATGGATATGCTCAGACCTTTGTATCTGCTCTCTTATTACTTAAAAGAGGATCTTCAAGGAAGGGAATGTCAAGGAGATAGCATTTTGGAGCTTGTTTCTCTCAGCGGTGGCAGAAGGCACTTAGAGAATGAACACAGGCTCTCCCACCTATTGGTTCAGAAATAACTCCCAAGCATTGGAAAATTTGAATTCACCCATCAGTCTGGTCCCTCTGGTTTGTGCCTTGGCTCTATAAATTCTAGTACTCACACAGCAGAGCCATCTTTTAAATGGATCACCTTTTAAGCCTATTTTCAAAATCACACTCAGATTCCCTCTCATTTCAAACAGGGAAACCCACAAATCTTTCTATAGAGTACATGGCCCTAAACTGCCTCTCCAAATCTCATTTCCTACAACTTCCCCCTCATTCTCAACCACACTTAAAAAAAAGAAAAATACACAAAGCAATTCATATAATGTATACACTACTGTTCCCTCTTCTTAGTGTTCATTTCCCAGATATCTTCAAGGTTTCTCCCTTCATTCATTCACATCTCTCCTCCTACATCTCCTTACCAAAAGGAAATTCCCTGCCCATGGATATAAAATACCACCTCTCCACCACTGTCTGCTTTATTCTTTATATCACTTAGCACCTAATAAACGTGAATGTATTTTGCTAGTGTCTTTTTTGTTTCATATAATTGGAGGTGACTTGAGGGTATTAGGTTTATCTGTTTTGTTCAATGATATTTATACCTCTCACATATACAACACTTACGGCTACATGGTTGACACTCAATAAATAGCAAAGCGTGGAAGGAAGAAAGGGAGCTAGGTAGGTCTAATGAAGAGGCTCAGTTTATCAGCATTATCAGCAAGCTTATAGCCTCACTGGTCACAGCAAATATCACAATAATTATGAAAATTCCCTGCAGTGGCAAATGTGATCCACCAGAATTGTTTAAGTATGAATTTCATGTGCCAAAGGCATTATCTCCTTTCAGGAGACAGGAGATTTTATTGAAGGGTAATCAAGGAATTATATCCCATGTAAGTTTAGAAACATCCATATTATGATTTTAGCACACTTTTCATTTATTTCTTGGTCACTGGATATGTCTGATGCTAAGCGTAACACAATAAAACTTGGCTTTATGGAATTTTCTAGAACTATGGACCTCTGTCAAACTGGAACAATGCTAATGATTAGAAATTACTCATCAGCAGACTGTATAGGGCACCGACTGGAAAATGTCATTGGTTGTAAAATTTCCCAAGTTTCTCTCAAAGAATCTAGCAGCATAGATCTTTTGAGAGAAGAATCCGTGTTTCCACTTCAACAAATATTCTTTCAGGAATTCCTCATTCTAGACCCTGAACTTTATATTCTGGAAGACTGAGATTTATCTCTCAGTCCTGCCCATCTCCATAACACCAGGTTACAATCTGGGAAGAACTAAGCCCTTTTGGCCTCTGAAATAAATTAGATATCTACCTTGCAGGGTGGATGAGAAGATCAAATTATTGATGTGCACATACAGGTTAAACACATGCCTGGCACGGTGCCAACGACTCCAATAATATCACCTATTGTTTTCTCATTATTTAACATCACATTCTAAATTATTGCATGGAGCCAAAAGGATTAAAAATTAGGTGGCACAGAGTTGAGCAAACCTAGATTTCCAATTATGTCCTCAGGTCAGCAAGGGAGCTTGCTTTCTCTGTACTGACGTTTTATGCACCTGAGTTTCACGGAGAACCTGGATTATTAATATGACCCATAATGAGGACAAATGCATTGTGAAATGAACTGTTCATAATACACAGCTATTCCGTGGCAGAGCTCTTCCTGAAACATATTTTTTATTTATTTGAAAAGGTCTGCAAGGCAATTTATTACCTTTATTGCAAAAAAAAAATTAGTATTAGAAAATAATTCACTCTTACTCCCTCTATCCTCTTCTCATCTTCAAAAGTCATTAGGACAAAGTAAAATTGTACACTCTGGCAGCCTGTGGTTGATTTCTGAGGTGCCCTGGCTTCCTTTCTTATTTTTCTTTGTGGTGATCTGGCAAGAAGTTTGAAATTATTTCCATGTTCACAAATATGCCTGAGGTGACATGGAGCTCTGAGAAATTTTTTCTGACTGCTGTTGTCTCAGAAGTCATCTTAGAAGTTTATTGTTTAGGCTCATTGCACTGTAAAACCATGCCCTTTTCATGTTAGAACAAGTGATGTGAAATCATGATTATCAATAAGATAGGAATCTGTTATTTCCACTAGATAGTTCTCAGGAAGGCATTTTTTTTTTCATTAAAATATGTCTTTGCTCTTCAAGGGAAAGTTGGATTAGGTATCACAGAAAATAATTTGTAAACTTGACTCTAATTTTATTGTTAGTAAATCCTAATGTAGAACTAAATTAAGGTAGCTTCCAGTGCCCTCACCACCACTCATCTTAACTTCAATCTGTTTGCTATCATATCTTTAGTCATGTATTTCACCTCATAAAAGAAGCTATTAGCTGTAAAATCCCTACCCTCAACAGTGATAACTTACTACTATTGATGCTAATGGGTGCTCTGATTTCTATAAAACTCATGGTGTTAAATGTAGTGCAAATGTAATGTAAATGTATTCATGTGTTACACACATACAAATGTACACACACACATATATACATTGAAATCAATTCAATAAATTACAAGTAAATTTCATTTATCATAAAGTATAAGACAGTATGCTAATAGGTAGAGAAAGGGTATCATGGCTAGAAGAACCCCAGAGGAGATATGACTATATATCATCTTATAATATAAAGACACATAAATATATATTTATATGACTGTATTAAAATTGTAATACTCATTATATACCGATAACCAAAGATGAATACAAGTCACATTTGACTTCTGCAATTACAAGATGCTCAAAATGGTTACCATCAGCATAATTTTTATACATTTTTTTCCATTCTTAAAATGTTTATACATTTTTTGGCATCCTCTGTGTGTGTGTGTGTGTGTGTGTGTGTATGTATGTATGTGTGTGTATATACATATATCCTTAACAGGCTGCCACCAGCCCCTATATTCAGATGTGTACATTACTGTACATTGTAATTTTCCCTGATAATTCTAGAGGTTTTGTTTATACATTCTTCAAAGGAAAGTTCAGGCAGACATCTGTTTCCATTGCTCAAAGAAAGCCCCTTTAAAAGACAGATTGTGCAGTGCGCATGGCTCGGCAACTTGTAAAATGTAGTTCTTGCAAAGATCTATTTGTTACATATGCCAGATCTGTAGAACAAAAAAGTCTCCACCCTGAATCATCCATAGGATGAGGGAAATTGTTACCTGATATCTTTTTCCCCTGGATAACTCAGAATGGAGAATTTGGGGGGAAGGAGGGTTCATTTTTTTCCTAGTCAAAATTAACCCTCATTATTAACACTCATTCTTTTATCATCTCATATAATTTAATCTTTGTTAAGGTGCAAATCACTAATAAGGTGATTTAACAGTTACGTCTCCTATATTCTCTAATACAATTTAGACTTAACTAAACCCTAAATAATCTATAAATGCTGAAATTTTAAATAGAATGGAAATCCAATGGAAAACATATTTCCCAGGAGTGCTTTTGTTTTAGCTTGATTTGTTCAGATGACTATCTTGTATCCTCACATGGTGGGAAGGGCAAAGGATCTCTCTTGGCAGTTTTTTACAGAGACTTTAATCTCATTCATGAGGACTCAGCCCTCATGTTCTAATCACCACCCAAATGCTTCACTTCCTAATACTATCACATCCTAATACTATCACTATAGAGACCTGGAAGCGGTATACAAACATTCAGCCAGTAGCAAATTCTATCACGTACTATCACTATTTCTATTTAATATTGAACTAGAGGCCATGGATAGTACAGTAAAAATTTAAATAAATAAACAATCATTTGAGACTCCATTTATCACAACATCCAAAATATGAACTACTTAGAAACATATCTACAAAAACTGTGAAAGATTTTTATTGATATAAATTATTATAAAGGTTTATTGAAAGTTTTAGTGAAGACATAAATACATGAAGAGACATATTTGTTCCCGGTTTGTAAAACTCAGAAGTCATTCCTCTCCAGAGTTATCTATAGATTCATTGCAACTCCAATCAAAATTCCAATGGGAGTTTTTGTGGACTTTGACAAACTGCTTCTAAATATTTTAAGAAACATCAAAGAGCAAAGTATAGACAAAACTATTTAAAGAAGAGAAACATTGTAGAGGGACTGCTTAAAGCAGCTAACAAAGTAATAATATTTCTAAAGCTATAATAATTAAGGTGTTGTCCTATTTGTGTAGAGCTGGACATCTGTACACATGAAGAAAGCTCAATATATATATACAATATCACCAATATATATGAAACTTGACTATGGTCAAGTTGGTGTTGCAGATAATAGAAGTAAGGATAGATAATAAATGGTACTTATGCAATTGGTTTTCTACTTAGGAATAAAAAATAAATCCATTCCTATACTATGCATGAAAATTTATCCCAGGTCTATTTGAGACTTAAATGTGAAAAACAAAATTTTTAAAACATTAGAGCATTTAGAAGAATATAAGAATAAATGATTTCTTAAGCATGATACAAAAAGCACAAACCATAAAGAAAAAGAAAAAAAAAAAACACTTCTTTTCGCTAACAGACACCACAAAGGTAGAAAAGATAAGTCACAAACTGACAGAAAATATTTGTAACATGTATAACCAAAAAGGCTTAGCATCTTTTGAATCAGCAACAACAAAAAGGTCTAATAACTCTATAAAAAATGGGCAAAATTATAAGCAAATATTTTATGAAAGAAGTCCAAATGTCTAATAAACATAAAAATATGTTCAAAGTCATAACCAATCACAGAAATACAAACTAAAACCACAAGGCACCATTTTACATACTCCAGACTGGCAGAATTAAAATGTTCGATGACCCCAAACATTGCAGAGAAATGGAGCAATAACACTTGTCACACATGGCCAGTAAAAATGCAAATTGGTACCATCAATTAGGCAATCTGGCATCATCAGGTAAAGCCAAGGTTGCCCATACTCTAGGATTCATATTAACACACTAAGGTAAATCCCAAAGAGCAAACCATGTACGTATTTATGGAACAATTTTTTTCAATACAGAAAGGAATCTTATATCCATCTAAACATTATTAATATGAAAATGAAACAACAAAAAATATTTATATATAAATATGTAAATAAAATATCTTATGCAGTGAAAATAATACAACTATGCTATAAGAACCACCAAAGATGAATGTCACAAACATCGTAATGAATGAGGAAATCGAATTAAAGAATACACAAAACATAATAACATTCAATTAGAAAGTTAAAAGGATGATAAGGAAATAACAAATTGTTAAGTATCTGTATAAGTGTAGCAAAACTATCATGTCAATGAAGGTAATATGGAAGACAAAGTTCAGAAGTGTGAAAGTCTTGGGAGGAAGTGCGAGTGATGAAATTAGGAAGGGACACACAGGTACCCACATATAATAATTCTACTCTGTCAACTAGGTAGTGGGACTTAGTTGTTAAGTTTACAGAGTAGAATTATTATATGTGGGTACCTGTGTGTCCCTTCCTAATTTCATCACTCGCACTTCCTCCCAAGACTTTCACACTTCTGAACTTTGTCTTCCATATTACCTTCATTGACATGATAGTTTTGCTAATTCATATATATATGAATTAAATACTTCACAATGATAAAAGCTTTAAAATTCTAAGACTCCAAGGGACCACTTCAAAACATTTAGACCATGATATTAAACTATCTCACTAACACACCTGTCCTACATATTTTTACTTGGTCTGCTCTTCTTCCCTGATGAAATTTATAACATTACATCTGAAAGCAAACGTGGTTTTTAGTCTACTGGGAGTGCCAAAAAAAACCCACAAAAAACGTATACACATGACTTGTATTCACCTTTTGTTATTGTTATATATTGAGCAAAACAATTTTAACACAGTGTGTGTTTTTTTCTTTCTTAAAATGTGTATACATTTTGTTGGCACCCTCTGTAGTTTTGTTTCGCTGTTTTACCTTGTGGATTGCTTCAAATCTGAAAGTATTTGTTTTTTTCAAAATTGTATGTTAATAAAAATTTTCAATGATAATAATGTTCTTTTTCCATTTACACTTTTTTTTACCAGTGCCATAGTTTTCCATTTCCTTCAATAATTATTCTAAAGAAAAGGTTTTCATTTGTTCAATATCAAGCATAAATTCAGACAATGCAGTATGTTTCCTTTGGCTAGATGGAAGCCTTTAATACTATGGCAGTAGATGACATTTATTCAGAGATGTCGAGAATAAAAAACAAACAAACAAACAAACAAACAAAAAACAGTCTTAAAAGTGAACAGAGTAAAAACTCAATGACAAAATATCCATAGTGCATGTTTTTCACTGATACTTCAAATCACGATGCTGAAATTGTAACCATACTCATTTAGTCTGTCTTACACTGAGTTGGTCAATAACAAAGAGCTTAAAAAAATTCTGTAATGAAATTCCATGGAATAGCAACTTTCTCTTGGAAAAGAAGATTCAAAGAAGAGGGATTAGTCAATAAATAAATGATGAAAGGCTAAGGTTGGCGTAATCCCAGATACTGAAAATCTGAAGGATGGCAGGTCAAATCTCCTTTGAACAACCAATCCGAGCATGACACAAACACCTTGCCAGGACTACTCTGGGTCCATATGGTTACTGACTCCAGAAATACTTTTACTGCTTAGCCAAGCAACTCCTCAATGCTGCTGCAGAGGCAGTGGGTAATTTTCATGCAGAAAAGACCATTCCAACCGCAAGTTGCTCTTTTGTCTCTTTGAGATAAGGACTTAGGTATACAGATATAAGCAGAAAGCTTTAAGTGCCAAAAATAAATACAGTCAAGGTGGTGTGGAAATTTATATGGATGTGTTCACCTGTATGTTTGTAATCTAGAGGATTTCTGAAAATTATTTTTGGGAGCTCGACGCAGAAGATACTCATGAGAGATTTATGTATGATCACTTTCAAAGTATCAAAAAATCTTTAATCTTTTATAACATAAAATCACAAATGTATCAGAGAGCTATCTCTTCTATCACATTATTCTTAAAGGGAGAACTTAGAAGCTTATTATCTTTGTTCATTCTGTATGACTATGGATCTATATTCGAGAGATTTTTTTTTTTTTTAATTTATAATCTCGAAATTCCTATCATGTTCTGCATCATTTTAATAGGAATAAGTCCTTGGTTCTAGCTCTTTTCTATAATTAGGATTTTTATTCTACCCAAACATGTATATTTTCAATTATATTTTATTAATAAGAAAATATATTGATGACCTACTTGATTAGATTGGTCTTTGATTCTCCTTAGCCATGTAAAATAATTAATCTCTTCTATAACAGTTTTCTCCTTCTATGCTTTTCAAATAACACAAAGTGTTCTGATGTTAATTTGAGGAAACAAGAAAGTATTTAATCTTAAAAGTAACTATACTCTAAGGAGTCTACTTAATACTTTAGATTCTGTTTCTGAGTGGTTTTCAAGTGTCTCCCCAACATACTTTTTTAATCTAGGCAGCATGTTAGAATAGTGTGAATACTTATCGAAATGGTTAAAACAGCAAGAGTAAAATTTCAGTTCAGAAATCAAGCATGTTTAACACTGCAGACATAAGAACAATACAGCCAGTTTAAAAGGCAGGGACTTTCAACCCTGTATTAACTATCCTTTATACTCCCATTTCATTCAACAAATGTTATACAGTAAACTGAGGACCTTGATTACAGCATTGCTCACTATCAGGCAGGAGTTTTTACTGTGAGCAATGAAATTTGAGAATAAAATGAAACAGCAGCAAAAACAACATAAGAGAGGCTCTCTGAAAGATTTTGCTTTCATACATTTCTCAATGTCACTCCCTCCGCACAAACAATTCACTTTTAAAATATATTATGATTCTTATAACAATTTTAGATGCTTTTTTGTCCTTAAGACAAAGTGTAATTCCCTGCAGTGGTATCTACTGAAGAAGAGGATTTTGTTAGCACACACTTCCAATTCTGAATACCAAAAGATATATTTATATACAGAAGAGACTCTTTAGTGATTAGAGTGACTCAGCTGCCACCCTGCCTAAGAAAGAATTAGACTAGGTGGTGTTTCAAGGTCACTTTTTAGATTCAGATGTTGTATGTAGACAAAGGGAATTTCATTTTGAGAGGAAGGCAATAGTTATAATATAGTGAGCCATGAACTATGTGATGGAAGATCTATAGGTGACATCTGTCACTGCCATGTCCTTGGAGTGTGACCTGGAGGCAAGAAAGGCCTTCCCTGAGTCTCAATTTCCTCATCTGTGCAGTGTATCTCCACTAGTAAATGAAATAATATTTGCACACAGTCTTTATAAGTGACTAAGTGCTCACTGAGAGTCAGAACAGGCTAGGCTTTAGCTTCGTAACAACCTCACAATATCGGGGGTATAAAGGTTTATTTCTTACATATGCAAAGATCTGTATGAACCTAGGTAACTTTCAAGGTAGCTTTATCCAAGGTAATGACTCAGGAAATCAGATTGCTTTTGTTTTGTGTCTATACCATCCCAACACAAAGTTTCCTCCTTTTCAGGAACAGGAGAAAATAAAGAGCAAAAAGTCACCAAACTGTCACTTAAACCAATAGCCTAAATCAGAACTAAATGCACCATCCAACCAACCTGCAACAGGGTTGGGAAATACGAGGATGAAAAGGCAACTTTAGAAGTGTCACTGTCTTTGATCCAGTTCTAAAATTAACACAATGTAGTATTACTACTAAGTTTTACTGTATCAGAAGTGAGATAGTATATCGAAAATCCAAAAGAATTAAAAAAAAAAAAATCATTGCTATTCTTTAGAAATACATTTAAATTTAAATAGGGATCCCTTGTATTTGGGGCAATGGACACACTTCAAAGCTAAGAGTGAAACTACAATGATTTGACTGAGCTGAAGAGCTGGCTGTCACCCAAAACCTATGTAGTCATTGAGAAGCTTTCTCTCTCTTTGGATTTTAGAGTAGCATGGAAAAAAGTACTGTCAGGAATGCAATATTATTTGGACTATGTTAGTACAGCCTTATACAGTGCTACTTTTATTAGTGCTCCTATATCCAGGAATATTCTAGGCTTTCTTCTATAGTGGAAAAAGACAACATTTCATCTAAAAGGAAGACAGAGTTAGTATAAGCCAAAAGATAGATGATAGATAGATAGATAGATAGATAGATAGATAGATAGATAGATGATAGATAGATAGATAGATAGATAGATAGATAGATAGATAGATAGATAGATAGATGATAGATAGATAGATAATAGATATGCACTGTTAGATATGTTAGATATTCTCAAATATGATGATAATTTAGCAAATCCTCTTTACGAAACTGAAAAAAAAAATGAAATAACAAAGCAAACAAAAAGAAAACTCAGCTGAATCATTCTAGACAAATCAACATTATGTTTCAAAATTTGTTTAGTTACCAATAGTTTTCTATTGTTTGGGGGTTGCCAGGGAGAGTAAATATTTCAAAATAATCTGGCCAGAGGTCAAAGAAGTTAGAAGCCTCTGCGCTCTTGTTATATTGAGGGATAATATTCATTATTGACTCGTAGGCAATACAATGGAAATCCCACCTACGCTGGCATTGATCCTTATAAGTTTGGTATAGCTTTAGCTAATGGCTTATAGATTGCAGGATCATCAGGCCCTGTCAAAAGAGCCTATTAAATCTGGCAATGGAAGCAAAAGGTCAACAGGCCAAGGCCACCTGAATAGATTTCCTCAGTCAGACAGAGAAAGGAATCTTTAACAAGATGCCCTACTTCCTGAAATCCAGATAAATAGAAACACCCAAACATGAGGCCATAAAGAATCCATGATCGTTTTGCACCATTGGGCCTCTGTGACTAAGAAAGTTTTACCTCTCAGGATGCTGTTGGTGTTACATGGGACAAAAAACAAGACCTGCCTCAGTGAGTCAAGCACAATCTCACATGGGTTCACATAGGAACAGAGCTGAAAAATGAGCCTTATACTTAATACTTAACTCTCTATCTGTCATTGCTCTGCAAGGACTCAGATGAGAGAAATTGATATATATTTATTCTGAATGGTTAAATGTAAAAGATTAAAGAAAATTAAAAATAGTAAAATTTATATGTTCTTGTAAATTATTCCCAACATTAACATTAAGAATACTAGATATCTTGGGGCAGCCGGATAGCTCAGTTGACTAGAGCATGAGCTCTGAACAACAGGGCTGCTACGTTCGATTCTCATATGAGCAAGTGAGCTGAACCTTCCACAACTAGATTGAAGGACAATGACTTGAAGCTGATGGGCCCTGGAGAAACACACTTTTCCCCAATAAAATTAAAAAAAAAAAAAAAGATTACTAGATATCTAATTGTTATGACATGCATACGAAGACCTGGAATACCAATCTCTATAAATAAAGATATTCTTTCAAGGACACCTTGGTAATTCCTATCAGAACTCTCAGTTCAGCATTCTATATATTATTCCATAAAAGGGTTCTAAACAAATTGCTATGATTTTAAGCTGTGGATTAAAGAGTTAATCCAAACATAGTATCCAAAAGGTTTCATCTTCATTCGGGACTATCTGTAACCATTAAAGTATTGAAATACTATGAAATGAAAAATGGCTCCAGATTTTAAATGCTGCTGTTGGATCTTTATGTTTGAACTGTCCACACAATAAAAGCTCCTAGCTTGGTTCAGTCTTACCTGTTTTACCTGTTTTGAGAAAGAAAATGTTTAGGTCACAAAACTACTATATACGGGGGGGGGGGGGGGAAGGATACTACATCAACAACACACACAAGAATATGTATATATATACACACACACACACACACACATGTCTTACTAAAGGAAACTTGATATCTAGATGTTTATCATCTAAATACCTAAATATATACCTCACTTGGGAAGGCCCTGGTAATGTTAGTTAAGCACTATTCTAAATTGATTCCAATAATGACATGGGTCATACACCAAGATATTAAATACTCAAAGACAAAGTATTTCTTGTAAGTTCTTATATATTTATATAGTATACAAAATGGTCCACACAAAACAAAATGGAAGTCCATATAAAAGTGATAACATAATAAGCAATACTCTACCATATTACCTATTAATGCTTTGAGCTGATATCTTCATAATCTTATAACTCATCATTCCTCTTTTCAAGACTCAGAAGAAATTACATACAGTCATATAAGAAGGCAAATACCATTTTGTTAAAATCTGGGTAAACACTTAATAACCCCCAGTGCAGAGATTCCATGGTCAATTGTGCTTCATCTCACACACACACACACACACACACACACAAATGTTACTTTTTTTTCCTTTCTCGGCAAAGAAGAAAAAAAGATGGTTGGTTTGTCTCAAGTAATCTGGTATTTAATAATAACAGAAAATATACTCTATAAAATGTCATAAAATAGAGTAATTATTCTTGCCCAACATATCTGAGCCTGTAGATGAAACATATTGTTGTTTAAGGAAACGGATAATTTGTGGAAACATTGCTTAGACTTTGGTATGTGGCTCTCAAAGAGATGCTGAATAAATGGAGAGCAGAAGGAATATCAAAAGAAACCTGTTATAATCTTGGTAATTGGTGTGATCGCACATTGTCAAACAATGCACAAGAGTGGCTGTCCTTCATATCTTGGTACCAAATCAAAAGGTGGTACTTCTAAGAGACACTTCAAGATTTATATCTCAATGACAATTTTTTGTGTTTTACAGTAGGGCTTATTCTGTTATAGCAAGAATTATAAACATATACAAGTTATATAAAAATATTGAACAAAATATTGAAAAACAAATATTATCAATGATAGCAGGATATTCCTGCACTTTCTTTGCCTAAGTAGGTCAACCAGATAAAAGATAGGTGCTGTCCTACCAATGTCTGTACATAAAGTTGTATGTACATAACGTTGTATATAAAACACTGATTATTTACTTACAATTTTGTAGAAGAGTTTAATGAATCTGAGTTGTCAGGCCAAACTCTTTAAAATTTCTTTTCTCAGTTAGGCTTACTATTAGTTATGATTTAATAAGTAGAAAATATCTTATATACTATTTACTTTCACTTGGGAGATGTGCCAGATACATATATATATATATATATATATATATATATATATATACACATACATATAAACACACACACAAAAGTCCTGAAAATTAGGTTTGCGAATTTGCCACTGTGCACTTACATTGGCAGCACTGTACAAACAGCTCAATAAGGTCTCATAACCTTGGTATATCAGTGTCTCACAGCTGTGTCAGTGTCGACATGTTGCAGTGTCTTGATGAGTGGTGTTCATTATTGTTGTTGCATGTTTTGTGTGCTATTGTGATAACGTCTGAGTTCAAATTAGCACAAACAAACATTAAATTTCTTGTTAAACTTGGCAAGAGTTGAAGTAAAATCAGAAGCATGTTAGTCCAAGTTTATGGGGATAATGCCATGAAGAAAATGGCAGTTAAATGGATTAAATATTTTTCTGAGGGGAGAGAATGCCCCTGAGGGGAGAGAATATCACTGATGAAGAGAGGTCAGGGTGGCCAGTAACAAGAAGAACTGAAGAAAACAATGCAAAAATGCATCAAATTATGCATCAAAATCTTTGGCTGACTGTGAGAAGCACTGCAGACCAAGTAAACATCGATAAAGAAACAGGAAAACCTTAAATGAAAATCTTGGCATGAGAAAGGTGCGTGCAAAAATGGTCTCAATGGAGCATACCAATGAACAAAAGCAAAGGAGAGTCGAAGTTTGCCAAGACCTTTTGGAGAGGCAACTGGTGATGAAACATGGGTGTACCAATAAGACCCTGAAACAAAGCGTCAAAGCGCACAAAGGAAGTCAGCCAATTCTCCATGACCAAAAAAGTTCTATCAGTCCAAATCAAGAGTCAAAATGATGTATGTTGCTAACCTTTTTTGATGTCAAAGGGATTATTCATTATGAATTTGTAACAACAGGACAAATAGTTAACCAAGCTTACTGTTGGATCTGCTGAAAAGGCTGTGTGAAAAAATTAGATGACCTGGACTTTTTGAAAATTCATGGCTTTTGCATCACGACAATGCACCAGCTCACAGGGCACTGTGGGAATTTTTAACCAGTCAACAAATAACTGTATTGGAACAGCCTTCCTACTCACCTGATCTGGCCCCCAATGACTTCTTTCCTTACCTGAAAATAAAGGAAATATTGAAAGGAAGACATTTTGATGACATTCAGGACATCAAGGATAATATCATGACCACTCTGGTGGCCATTCCAGAAAGAGTTCCAAAATTGCTTTGAAGGGTGGACTAGACACTGTTGTTGGTGCATAGCTTCCCAACAGGAGTACTTCAAAGGTGACTGTAGTGATATTCAGCAATGAGGTATGTCTCACTTTTTCTAGGATGAGTTCGTGAACTTAATTGTCAGACCTTGCATGTGTGTGTGTGTGTGTGTGAGTGTGTGTGTGTGTGTGTACACAGAGAAGTGAAAAAACGCTGTATGACATTATAATTATGGATGCATGCCATCATACATTTGTACAAAAAAATAGAATGTACAACACCAAGAGTCAACCCTAAGTTATGAACATTAGACAATTATAATATGTCAGTGTAGGTTCATCGACTATAACAAATGTACAACTCTGATGGGGATGTTGATAATGGAGAACGATATGACTGTGAGGGGTCAAGGAGTATATGGGAAATCTCTGTACCTTACTCTCAATTTTGTGAATTTAAACTGTTCTAAAAAAATTAATTCTTGAAAAGAATTTAGGAAGCAGGCAATAGAGAGGTATTATATATCCTGGAGTGATGAAAGAGGGGTTTTAAGACAACTAGCAGAACCCAAAAAGTGATAGAGATTGGAGCAAGCAAAAAAGTACAGTAACTCAGAGAAAGGAAGTGTGGGTTAGAGTAAGATTTATGCAGAAATAGAAGGCTGAGAATAAGAGAAGAGAGTGAATCCTAGTGCATTTCCTAAGAATTGACAAGACCTATAAGAGTACTGGATATAGGAAATGAGAGTAAAGAATTATAAACATGGTTCCTGTGAATGGATGTTAAAATAATTCCAAAATTTCCTACAAAAATTTGAAATATTGCCATAGTCACAGAAAATCAATTTGAAGAGAAGAAGCAGTTGATTTTGATCTTGGGTGTGTTAAATTTGAGGTAACAAAAGATATCCAAGTTTTTAAAATTTTTCACCTAAGGGTAAGAGTTCAAGTTCTAAAAGTGGATGAATTCAGATTCAACGTAAGGAGAAACTGGAAAAGATAAATGATAATTATTTTTCTTAATGTTTTTGGTTATTCCACCATTAGTTGTCAATTAAATCAGGTTTACTTAGAACAGATATTAAAAAGAGGCAGTATTTTCAGTGAAGTCTAGTTCACATTTATATTAATGAAAACATCAACATATTATCCCTGAAATAGGCCATTATCCCTGAAAATGAATTCAAATATACAATTTTGCACCTGCCTCATGTTATTTTTTATAACAGAACCAAAGGTTTTTAAATTCCCCAAACAACAACACAATGCAAAATAAATGCATAACACCCAAAACCTCATGTTTTGAATTAGAATTCAATGTACAGTTCTTCTAGTTGTAATTTTCTTGTCTATCATTCCCAATATCCAAAATTAGATGTATTTGGCAGCATGCCAGAGGACCAGTCTTTAAGTCATAATGAGACTCAGCTTTTACATACAGCACTGTTGATGATATGAACAGCAAAGCTAGGCAGTGCTAGAATGCAATGGGCGGCAGATGTAGTTTCAATTCTGACAGAGTGACTTAAAAACAAAACCTCAGTTTTAAATACTGTTTAAAGAAATTAGATACACATTAACCATCAGTGGGGGGAGGGAGCTAGTGTGAGACCGATAACACCAAATTAAAACATTTTGAAAAGCAAACATTAAAATGGTATGTTTTTTTAAAAAAAATTCATAGAATTAGTTCCATGTAGTTAAATAACCCAAACACTTTTCAGAAGGGAACAAAGAGTTCACCTCATGAGTTTGGATGTATTATATCAAATTGCAGGTTAAGATAGTACATGGACTTAGTAGTAAAAATCTCACAGAACAACTTCATATTAGAAAAAAAAAATCATCCCCTCTGTTCAGATTAAACCAGATATCAAGATAAAATAAAGTACCTTTAAACAAAACATCAATACGTGTATGTACTTGAGGTATCAGTTTGCGACTATAAAAAAGGAATATTAGAGACTGGCATCAGTCTCACTTTTCAAAAAAAAATTTTTTTTTTAAATAACGTATTTAATGATTTCACCAAAAAGGACTTCAGTTTTCAGAACAGCTTTACAACTGCAAGGTATTTAAATAGCATCCATACTTTAAATTAATCTACTTACAATGAAGATTTTACTTGACATTAAAATCATATCAACCTAAAAGATAGTATATGCAAGTATGCATGTTGACGGTGATATAAATCCTCCCCAAAATAAATTCAGTGTGACAGATTTTCTATGGTATTGATAAACATATTTGTACTATATAGACATTTACCATGAAAACAAATAGGGAAAGGGGATCTTCAACCATGAGTATATTATAATATGCCTAATGACAACTCAGATAGACTTTTAAAAATTATGTGCATATATATATACATATATATACATATATAATTTTTAAATATATATACACATATATGTTTATATATACACATAAATATATAATACACATATATGTGTATATATGTATTTAAAATTATATTGTGTATATATATACATACATATGTATATATATATACATACATATATATATATATATATAGATATACATATATTATAATGTATTTCTAAAAGCATCCCAGGAATGTTTAACATTTTAAACAAAAACGTTCATGACCATAAACTTTTCTGAAAGAAAGGGTTTATTGAGTCATGTGCTAGCCAGAAAAAAGACCAGGTCCTGGGGCATGCAGTTTGAACCACCAGCAGAAATGCTGGGTGGGAAAAGAAAACATGCTCACCATCCTGGGCTTGGCAGGGCTCTTTTATAGAATGATTTTGAGAAAAAAAGATGTAAGCTGTTTTGAAAGAAATTACATTGGCTATAGACAAAGGGGGTGTGAGAAGGTGAAGAGGGGCTAGTTCTGGGATAAATGCATCTCCTTAATGGAGAAGTGATTGCTCTTTTTGGATTGGTTGTGGGCCACAGTGCAGAAAGTTCATGCATCAGCAAAATGCTGTGGTGCCTGGCCGGTCGTAGGCTATTCAGCTATTCTCTCTAGATTACCTCGGAAATAGCCACCTGAAAGTTAACTCAAGGTTTCAACATATGTTCAGGAATGCAAGCAATCTTTTGTTGGTTTTGGCTCACAGCTGTAAACTGATTAACCTCTCTGTCTCTCCCTTCCACCTCCTGGCCTGCTATAATTTAATTTATGACATCTCATAATTTTCTCCTGTCAACCATGATGATAAAAAGGTTTGTATGGGTATCTCCAAGAAACCCAGTATTAAGAAAGAAGAGTTTTGTTTTGCTTTGTTTTTTCCTTATTTTAGGGAGTGCTATTGTCATAAATATGTACAAGTCACTCTAGTGCTTGCAGAAATTAAGTGACTGATGGTAAGTATAACAAAAGAGGATCTGCCAACAATTGACTTTTCTCACACAGAGGCAGGTAGAAGCATTCACCCATTTGGGATTCAAGTTAGAAAAGGAGGAAATATAAATGATTTACTGTCGGTTTATTTGCTGAGCAGATGACTTATGTGTTCTAAGAATTAAAAAAAAAAAAAAAAAAAGAAGTGTGTCACACATAGGAATAGAGATAGTCATGGGCTTACCATGTTAGAGCGTGCAGTTACACTGTAGGTGATCAAAACTTACTACCATTAAATAAAACAATGCAGCTGCTTCAATAAAATATAAAGGTGAAATGAAGTATATAAGATACTAGCTGTGATGAGTGGGCAGAAAAAAATATATGAAAATTAAGAAAGGTATTCACAAAGAAAACCAAATAGGTTAGGAACCAAACATGTCATTTACTTAGGAATCCAATCAGTCTAGAATCAACTATTTTCTATAGTCTAGGAGCCTATAAATTAATATCTTCTTAAAAATACCACCGATTTTACAATTGGATTTGTCCCTAAAGGGGGTTATTAATTTTATTATATAAACTACAAAGAATATTAATTACAATTTCTATAAAATAAAGATTCCTGAAACTCATTCTTATTTAGGGTTTACTGTACCCTTAATTATAAGGCTACTAGAAGTCAAATTTCATTTATTATTGATTAAAAAAATTATATTATAATCTAACCATCTACCTAAGAAAAAAAATAGTAGAAATCTTTTAAAGACAACACAGTCTCAGAAATGGACTCTCCACCCATTATTATTTTTGAAGTATATTTGTAGAGAAACCCCTATACTCTTCCATCTATCGAAAGCTTGATGCTGGCAAAAGAGTGCTTAATGAAATCACAAAACACTCAATCCTTGTAAACCAGACACATTGGGTCCACAGTGGAATTCCATTGATATTTCAAAGTTTCTTTCAGAAAGGCCAATATTCACAAAGCTTTAATTACAGTGCTTTGCTTTCACTCCATGCCAATTTAGATTCCAAGCATCAGTGATGTCATTAACATAAATCTGCATACAAGTAAGGATTACATAAATGTCACTGCAAAGCTGGTAGAGTAAACAGAAAGAAATAGATAAGCTCTGGATTGAAACTCCTGAAAACACCCTCTTAAACAGTAACAGGTTTTAACCTGGCATTGAATTCTGTTAATGAGAATTTTCAACTAAGTGTTTTATTTATTTGGACATGGAATGTGCTTATAAACTTGGAGCACTTCTAAGCACACTCCCTGCATTTTGGGATCCCACATGCCTTTTCCCCACCTCCATTCTCCATTAACTATTAATAATAAAGGAAATGCAATACTATGAATTCTGTGGTATTGTCCTAATTGTACAAATAACTCACAGACTTACAGTAATGCAATTTTTCTTGACATATCATATCCAAGATGTTTATTTATTAATATTGCCATCAATATTAGTGCTGTCTTAGATTTTTCACTTTTGGCTTCTTCCTGAAGCTCTTATTATTCTACTCTTTGCTCCCATTTAGATAGAGAAGACTCCCAACTATAATATAGCAAAACTCTTTACTATATTTTCTATTACGTAAAACTATCCTAGGAGATGTATTAGTCAAATTTAATCCACTAAAATTTTAAAGAATATTTTCCTATATGATGTAATCCTCAAGATGATTTCACCACCCATTTTGGATTTTCATAGTACCATTAAATTTTAAATTATCCTAGGGAAATCATTCAGCTTCCATCCCCCCTAGGAAAGTCTTTCCTGTGCCTCCCCCAGGGTTACACAATTGGCTTCTACTTTCCTGTAGAATCAAAAGGTTTTCTACTCCTCTCCAGAGGCAGTTGGGTTTTGTTTCTACTCAACCAAAAGCAGTGTCTCTTTGCCTGGGCCCCGGGATGGGAGGGTTTACTGCCCATCCCCAGAAGATTAAGGTTTTGCGTCATACGAGGTTAGGATTTTGAATCTGTCCTCAGCGTCAACAACTGACAATACAATTTATTAAAAAAAGAAAAAAAAACAGTAGTGTGCCATAACTTGTAAACCTGTCTTAGAGAATGTGAGATAAAATGCAGAGGAAGAGATGAAAAGAGAAAAGATGCCTCATGCTCTTTCTTATGTGCTTTCTACTCTATGCAAAAGCCTATGCCCACTCTTCCCAAAATCCATCCCACAAAATTCTAATAAATTATCAATTGTGTGCTGTAAAGCTTCCCCTTTCTTAATCATGGATCCCTTTATTGACATTTACTTCACTCTATTATAATGATGAGATTACAAATCCATCTCACCTAATCAATTTTGAGGTCCTTGACAAAAGCCAATATGACTTATTCATCTTTGTATAGACATTTTCAGGAATATAATCATGAGTCTGGAAAGAAATCTGGAATAAAACACATGAACAACAAAAATAACTTTCCATACTCATTCAGCTGTGACCAAATCAGACTCCTTTGATTATTTTCTTGAGCAATTCTTGTCTGAGAAAAGTGAAGGAATGTTCAAGAGGCAAATGATAGGGAAAGAAATCTATAAGTGAGTAACATGGAGTTCAAAAAAGTAGACTATCAAGTGGTGCGTTTTGAGTGACAGCAAAGGAAGTATGGACAGAAGAATAAAAGTAAATTTTAGATAATGTATAAGAAGGAAAGAAAATAAGATTGATGAAAATTTAGGATTATTTTTATACATGAACGCAGTCTATTAATTTTGAGTATTTTAAGTGGAAAATGCAAATATGGTTAAATTTCATGGTGAAATGACTAGATTACTAACTCCACAGGGGTAAAGAAAGTTATATCTACTTGGCAGAGTGCAGTGTATTTAGATGTTCAATAAATATGTTGATTGATGGGCAAAAAGTCTCCTCCCTCAGTATTTCTAATTGTTTCCCAGCATTGTGTCAATTGAATGACTAAAAAGGCAGGTGAAGCAAGACAGGCTGTCTTTGCTACAGTAACAATTGACAACACTGTTGCCACTGACAAGAAAAGAATATGGATAAAACCTGTCAAGTTCTTCAAATTTAGAAAATGTGTTCAATATAAAGTGGGATACATATTTCACAAGATGCTTTTATATTTCCTTTGAGCAATTCACGGTAAATAGATTCACGCTCTTTCAGTCTGTGTCTCAAAACTCCAATTCCAATGTGGCTTTTTATATTCCCAAGTGTTGCCATGATTCTAAATCTTTCATTTTTCTTCCATCTTATCTCAAGACTGAAAGAAGTTTATCATATTATTAGACAACAGAGCAGAACTAAACAATACATCAAGCCCCAGCACATGATATTGTTTTGTAAGGAAAATCAGGTAAATTCTCTTGATATGTGGTTAGAAAAACAGAGAGGATATCCCAGGTACTGTATTTCAGAAACTGGAAATAGCTGATGTACCTAATTAATGATAATGGAACAAAAGTATAACAAATGGATTAGAACACAAGTACTAATCAAAACAAATACTGCAAGCCTAAATACTGAGAGAGGAGATTTACGTATTAAACCAACCTCAGGAATATGTAGGGGAGAAAGAAATTCTGATGTAACATATGAATTCGACACTTAATAGAAAATTGTATTCAGTGATTTAAAAGTGGGGCTTTCAGTCCAATTGTCATTATTTTACATGCAAAATGCTGTCATCTTTATTAACATGAAGATATGTTATAATTTAATCCCAGGTGGTCACCTATATTGATTATTAAATAATACTAATACCATCAATGTATAAGGTTGGGTCTTCTCTGAAAATTATTTATTCATAATTTTGGAGACAGTGAAATATCCATAACCACATGTTTTTAAAGACTAGTCAAAAAATGTTAACCTTTGTCAGTTTAAAATCTCTTCATTATAAACTAACATAGAGAAAATTATTTTTTGATACCACACAGGTAAGTTTCAAGAAAAATTAGTAACAGTATCATTCAATCTTGGGGAGTGAATATTGGGCTTGTTTTATCTTCAATGTTGGAAATAAATGCATTTCAGCTATGATTTGTGAGACTATTCTGGACTCAATTTGCCACTTTGAGCTTAAAATGTGTGAGAAAAATTGACCTGTAGTATTTATACTTATAAAACACAGTTGATGTGAACATTCAGATACATACATGTTCTAGAAGATTATTGCATGCCCCAAGGGGGTAATACAAGGGACAAGAGACATAGCGCCCATGAGATATGTAGTCATTTTCTCTACATGCAGGACCTAAAGCACTGTTTAATTATGAAATACAATGTGCAGATGACAGGGAAAGCGACTGGCCACATCTCTGAGTAGGGCTCTGCAAACTTGCCAACCACCACAGTAAGTGGCTCTGCTAAACAGAGCTAGGCTTGGGAACAACCCAACTTTTACCTTTAACCTTATATTTTTGGTCTGCTGACAATAAATTCCTACTTCTTATGCTGTTCATAAGAATTTTCAAAGCATCATAATTCTTTAAAGCATGCTTCTTTTTCTTTTTTAGCTTAACTTTTTTTTTCTATATGCTATTATGAGGCAATTCAAAGAGGAATACGAAAACAAATTTCCTTTAACTGGGCTCAGTTAATTAAATTTTTGTGGATCAATGAAGTTAAACTGTGGAAAGTTACTCTCATGGAGCTTATTATCTAACAGGGGAAATGGAATGAATCTTGATATTAACAGTAAAGTGAAATTCAGATTAGCTATTGAAAAACTTTTCATTAATAAAATGATAAAATTTAATTTATTAAAAGGTAACATGGTACCATTATTCTGGAACACAGGCATTATCAGGAGGAAAGCAAACTTTTATTATTCTATGGGTATTTTGGTTAATGAATAGAGATTAGTAAACTATATTTAGATCACTAGTTTTAAATTTAGAAATGAACATTTCTGAGACATGTAAAGCATTTAATAAATTTATTCTGCTTTTATTACTGACATTAAACATTTAGCAAGTTGAAACTATTTGAGAAATAATATTTGCATTACTAATCTACATAGCCATTCTTTTCTATTTCTTTAATGCTTTTCCCAGATTGGAAAAAGGAAGGAAGCTGGCATGCAGAAATGGGGGAATGTTTAATATTTTCTGAGACCAATGGGTTCTCAATTTGCCTGATGTAAAGAATTCCTGAAATAGCGAGCTGGGAGCAATGAGTGGGCCACCTAGAAATCTCATCATAGTATAAAGATGTAAGGCATGAGCACTGAGAATAAAGGAGGAGATTTCAGTGACTGGAAAATTAGGAGTACTTCATGTAACAGTCTAAGCAAAAGATTTTTTCCCCAGAGGCACAAAGTTTTGTCCCAGTTTGTTTGACAAAAAGCTTACAGAGTCAAAGCTTACAGAGTCAAGCCAAACTGCTCGAGACAAGAAGAAAAGCTTTGTGATACTGAAAGAAGCCAAAGTCCTTTAAAATCCTTTCAGTGTGTAGAATAAATTTCAGGGCTGCTTCTCTTAGAGTCAGCCAGCCTAGGCGTGCTAAAATTGTCCAGTCTTATTTTCCACACCAAAATGCATTAGAAATCCTTGGCCACACTATATAGAGTATTAAAGTAGAATAGGACTCTCAAAGTGGTCTTATATTTTGTTCACATTGTCCTTGAAGTTTAAATATCAAAAGTAAACAGAAAGTTTAAATCAATTTTTCATATGAGAATTTTCAAAGCCACAAACTTTTGTTGTGTGATGTGGTCCCTATGTTCAGACTAGAACTTTTAATATATTGGTCAGCTAGAAGACAATAGAATAGCAGTCATATTTTACTTTCTTTCTCAACTTTAAATTGTTTATTCCTGTGTTGCCTCCAGTTAACTACACCTACTATAGGAAATAAATCATGCTTATTGCTCATCTTACATTCTTGCTGAGTATCACATAGAAGTTTCAGTTTCTATGAAAAATATGGTGCTACTAAACTCAGGATTCTCATTGTAGTTAAATCAAACTTTACCACATAATCAGGGTTGAAATACTAGCATCCATGTTCCATTTAATCCTATCATATATTTAATTACTACATCCTTTGAAATTGATGTAGCAGGATGTATGTCCAAAAGGAATGTGTTATTATCTCAAATGTTGGAATTGAGATTGTGAGTTAGAGTTTTATATTATTCATTCCTCCACAAATTTTCACAGTAAAAATATCTCCTGTGGCAAATTTGAGCTTTAGTAAGATGTAGAAACCAGACCACATTGCTGGAAATTTTTAATGCCTAAGGTTACTATAGGGAAAAGTTGGTCTCTTTCATCAGGCTTAAGAGTAGGATTTTCAACACTTTCAGAAAGTGGCACTTATACAAATTAAAAGGCACTAACTTTCAGTGAAGACTTCCTTCCATTGAAGACACAAATGTAGAGTGCAGTCATTTCCATAAAAAAATCTTCTATCTCTCTAACCAGTGAGTAAAATAAAAGACATTTACAAAGTAAAAAGCTATGGTTTCATCTCCTCTAGCAAAATATTCCTGCATACCAATTTCTGGTTTCAGGGAAAGAAGATGGATTTGAGAAATTCCTTCCCCTCATAACTACCAGTGGACTAAAGGTAGGAAGACTATATACTTCATATAAATAATATTTACTACCTTGAACAGAGATAAGAGGTTGGGCAAAGGACAGAGCATCATGCAACATGAATTATAAAGTCACTTGAAGGCCACTTTCAAATATTATACATACTTAGGTATTTTAATAGAGTCATTGTTTTGCTTTGGTTAGATGGTCTGACGTCTACTCTATGGATTTTGAAGAGATGAATTTGAATTGCTAAAATTTTGTTTAGAATTTTTCCATCTATGTTCATAAGGCATATTGGTTTGTAGTTTTCTTACAATGCCTTTGTCTGGTGTTGGTATTGAAAGGGTTCAGAACATACTTCCACAAGACGTTCCACTTTGGAATATGAATTATTTCGAGCTGAAGGGAATCAAAACCCTGCAGGCTCAAGAGAAACTTTTACCACCCCCTTAAAGAATTTAAATGGGGGGCCTTGACCTTAATAGAGTTATTAACAGAAATAACTGTTTATGACCTATCTATATGTCAGGGCAAATATCTAACTGCTAAAAATATGTTCTTTTCATTGTCTTGAGAATTAACTCCTCCCCTCTGAAGCCCTAAGGTGTCTTACCTCATCCCGAGCTCAGAATGCCATATATATCTCATTTTACCTTTGTCTCTGAACCTCTCATGTATGTGGTGTTCCTACACATATGTATGTAATTAAATTTGGTGATTTTTTTTTCTCTTGTTAATCTTTCTCATGCAATTTAATTCTTAGACCAGCCAGGAGGACCTGGAAGGGTAGATTAAAATGCTTTCCTCCCCAACAGTAGCATAGTAATACTAGCCTCATAAAATACGTTGGGAGGTATCCACTCTCTTTTCTATTTTCTGAAAGAGGTTGTATATAATCGATGCTATTCCTTTTGTTTTGGCAGAATTCAACAGCAAAGCCAATTAGAACCTGCTGATTTTGTGTGTGGGAGAGGGGAGGGGAAGGTTTTTAAGTATGAATTCAATTTCTTTAGTAGATATTAGGCTATCCAGCTATATATTTCATCTTAAGCAAAACTGTGTAACATGTATCTTTAAGGAATTTTCTGTTATAAAGTTATTTATAATAATCCTTTATTTTCCTTTTAATACCTGTAGAATCTATATTGTGTCACCTCTATCATTCCTGATATGGATAATTTATATTATTCATGATCAGTCTAGCAAGAGGTTGATAAATTTTCTTGATAGTCTCAAAGCACCAACATTTGAATTAATGGATTTTGTGATTATTTTTCTGTTTTGTATTTTACTTCCTCTTGCTCTTATTTATTTCCCTTTATTAATTTTTAAAAAACGTTCTTTGCTTACTATTTTAATTTGGTCTTATTTTCCTAGTATATCAAAACTGAGAAATTGATTTTAGACTTTTTTCATTTCTAATATAAGATATAAGTGCTATCAATTTCCCTGTAAATACCAGTTTAGTTAGCTCCATCACACAAATTTAGGTATGATTCCATTTTCAGAATCATTTAAAACGCTTTCACATTTCTTCTCTGTTGTTTTATTTGATTCATAATACGAAAGAGTCATTAAGTTGCCAAAAATTTTGGGATTTTTCCAGATATCTTTTGGCTATTGATTTAATCATTCCACTGTGGTCAGAAAACATACCTTGTAATAGTTAAATTCTTTTAAATTTATTGAGGCTTATTTTATGGCTCAAATTAAAGTCTATCTTGGTAAATGTTCTGAGTGTATTAGAAAAGAATATATATTTTTTTTATTTTTAGATGGAGTGTTCTATAAATGTGAATTAATTAATTTGGGATGACAGTTTATCTTGATATTTTTACTGATTTTCTGTTTATTTGTACTGTCAATTATTGAGATAAGCATATTAAAATATGTGAGTATAATTATGGTTTTGTCTATTTTTTATTTCAGTTTTGTCAATTTTATTAAACTAAAACATATGGCATGTTTCAATTCTTGCAATATTATCAGTTCTCTCTCTCTCTCTCTCTCTCTCTCTCTCTCTCTCTCTCTCTCTCTCTTGAATATTTATTTACTCTTCTATCTGTTGATTTCCACAATCATATACCCAAATGCTTATGTCTGGATAGTAAATTTGGGGTTACATTTTATTTCTTCCTTCTTTACTAGTGAAAGGGAGCCGAATACGTGACTCCAAAATATGTCACTGGAGCATATGGATTATTTTGAGTTTAAGGCAATCAAGGCATAACTGACTCAGGAAGCGGGTTTTGTTGTTGTTGTTGTTTTGTTGGTTAATTTTTTACCTCTCTCTTAACTGCCTAAAATAATTTAGATATGGGAACTGTACCAGGAAGACAGCCAATAGCAGACATAATTTCTTACATCAGAAAGACTTATCTGCATGGCATTGCAAACGCTTTTTAATTTTTTATTTATTTATTTAGTTTTTTACTGAACATTTGCTCTTCCCATCTTCCTGTGAGTTGTCTTTCTTCCCTTTGAGGTCCCAGACCCCTTCTCCTAATTTTAACTTGATATATAAACCAATTTTCAAGGAGGCTCAGCTCTTTGGGGTTCCAATGTGTACAAAATTAAATATTATGTTCTCCTGGCAATCTGTCTTATGTCAATATAATTATTAGACCAGCCAAAGAACATAGAAGGGAAGAAGGGGAAAGTTTTTCTGCCCTACACTCGGCTATTTAAATTTGTATATTGAACATACATTATACATATTGATTAAAACTTATTGGAGTTATTTAAAAAATACAAAGACCTTTTTCCAGATGAAGAACAATACCTATGTTCACGTGTTACCAGCCCTGCATTCATACTTAATCTTTCCAATCTGGCCATGTAAGATTGACCACAGGGCTGTGTTAGAATTGTGTAGCAGGTATAGGTTTATCTATCAGAGTCATACTGCTGAAGTTCAGAGCACAAGCAATGGAGAACAAAAATTAAAATCTGTTTCTTACAGTATAAACAATCAGGATGACTACATCCCATATGGTAATAATGATAGTTTATATACAAATAATATGTTCATTAGTCACTGAAAACAGAAATAAAATCATAGATTTTAAAAAAAAAGTCTTGATATAAAAGATATACTTTGGTATCTATATTTTATATAATAAACTGCAGCAATAAAAGTCTAATGACAAAACACTAATAAATGCACAAAGCAAACAGACATTTATCATTTCTGAACCAATAGCTTCTGCTAAGATTAATAAGAGCAATGCAAAATCGTTTCTAACTTTCCAATGTGGGTGAAAAGCAAGGGACTGCGGAAGGGGTAGATATTTGTATGGATTTGTTACTATGCTAGATAATGTCTAAGTACATGAAAGAATATTTGCAAATTTATGAATTAAAAAGCAGTGTACTATGATAGTAGGAGAAATAGCCATCAATTAAAGAGACTGCGTCTTTTATTTATAAAACTCATTACAGAAACCTTTAACTAAAACTGACCCTCATTATAGGAAAAATCCTGTCACCGAAATAGTTTTAGGGATACAAACACTTTAACGTTAACTGAGAGGCACTGATTACTTTAATGAAGGGAGAGGACTTGAATTCTAATGATTACAGTTGAAAAGGAAAGTTCAACAATCTTAATCAACTCACTTGTCACTGTTAACAATAGCCCATGAATTACTCCTAACATATTTAAAAATAAGTTACAAAGGGTTAGCTCAAGTGGCTTAGTTGTTTTTGTATGGGTTCTGTATGTTTGATAAACATACCTTACTTTTATTATTATTTTTTACTTTTATTTATTTAAGTGTGTTTTTCCAGGACACAGCAGCTCCAAGTCAAGTAGTTGTTTCAATCTAGTTGTGGAGGGCGCAGCTCACAATGGCCCATGTGGGGATCGAACCAGCAATCTTGTTGTTAACAACACCAAGGTCTAATCAACTGAGCTAACCGGCCGCCCCAACATACCTTATTTTGAGCACCTGAAGTTTATTAAACAGTCAAGGTCTATGCTTAATTCTTTAATTTGAACGTACAGGTCAATAGACTCAGACCTTTTGTTTATTAAAGTAATTAAAATTGACATATCACAATACCTTAGTTGTCCAGTAATCTCCATGTTATTCTAGAACTAATGCATCAAAAAAGGGGACTTCTCTACAATTCAATGCACTCAGACCATTGCCTTGTGTAGATTTGTACTTACACCCTCCAAGTACATCAGCTTTGATTCTTGCTTTATGTATCTCTAGGGATATGTGCTCATGCTTTCTCTGTTTTAAATAGAGAGGATATTTTTGCAATTATAATTTATAAGATGAACAATGCCCTGGGTATCTGAATCAACCTTTATCTTTTCTCTTTTCATTTGGCTTCTAATCTTTTAAATTTTTAAGCCAATAGTCGGTGCCATTTTCCTCTCTGTCACAGGGGTGACATTTTCTTTGATCACCATTTTCATAAGTGGAGAATATTCTTTATAGGTGTTAGTATATATTGGGTGCTTTATCTTTGTTACATACTTCAACATCCCCAATTAATTTTTAACATAGCTGAGTTACTTTTTTGTTGTTATTTTATCAACTCTGGAAAATAATGTTTCTAACATACATTCTTTAAAATCATTTTAAAAATCTTGCTGTCTAGAAAAAAATGCAAGACAAAAAGGAGAAGAGTTAATCTCCATTTCATCCATTAAATGATCACAGTTTACATGTGGTTTAATCAGACTACCTATGCATGACGGATGTTGCTAAATTATGTAAATCTTATAAGTTTATCTGGTAATATGATCAGAATCACAGACAATGGTTTGTTTGAAACCACATGACAAAAAATACAAAATGTTGCAAGGAGCATAACTTCAAGCCTTTTTTGTGGTAAGAAATTAAAAAGAATATTTTACAGAATACATATAC
This sequence comes from Rhinolophus sinicus, assembly GCF_057876585.1. NCBI lineage: Eukaryota > Metazoa > Chordata > Mammalia > Chiroptera > Rhinolophidae > Rhinolophus > Rhinolophus sinicus. Next base: position 190,823,581 of record NC_142517.1, on the reverse strand, counting down.
CCACAACTCTTCCGTTCAACTTTATTCTTTCTCCTCTAAAGGAGTTGTTGGCTGCATATTCTGAAGGACTGGAAAGCTAAGAAAATTTACATCTCAAGAGCAAAGCTTATACGTAGGAAGGAGGGAACAAAGACTGGCCCAGGAACTTTGAACAGCCTGCATCCAAATTTTATGGTTCTCTGGAGAATAGAAAACTCATGCTTTTTGCATACGCATTTGAAAGGTTAAAGCTTAAAGTCCACTGAGATTCTATTGTCTAGGTCAAGCATTCATGGGCAGTTACTGAAATAATGTCATTCAAAAGATCCTAAAAGATAGTCCCCACCTTCTTGAAAGAAAATGTATTTCCCCAAAACCCCACCACAATGCCTTGAAATACTGAAATATCTATATTATCCTAAAGACTGGGATCTGCAAATGTTAACTTACATGAGAAAATCGACTTTACAGATGTGATTAAGTTCATGATCTTGAGATGGAGAGATTATCCTGGGCTACCCAGGTGAGTCCTAAATGTAATCACAAGTGTCCTTATAAAAAGGAGGCAGATGGAGGTAGGAATACAGACAAAAGAAACAAGATGCTACCCTGCTGGCTTTGAAGACGGGGAGCCAAAGAATGCAAGGGATTGCAGCTCTATCCTAATTTTGGACCTCTGTTCCCCAGAACTGTAAGATAATAAATCTGTGTGTGTGTGTGTGTGTGTGTGTGTGTGTGTGTGTGTGTAAAACCACCAGGTTTGTGGTAATTTGTTATAGAAGCAATAGGAACTTCACATAGTTAGTAATCATATGGATGATTTAGTCACTTAATTCCCATCCATATATGTGCATTCTAATGAGGAATGGTGTTAAGAAAGCAGGGTAGGAATATAGATGACATTAGGTAGAACTTTAGTCTGGAGTCTATTAAAAGAAGGCTATTTAAAAGAAGATGGGGGCTTGGGCAGGACACCACTGAGAGCAGCACCAATTTTATCTCACTTCTTGGTATTGTATATCTTATTTAATTCTGTCCTAATATATATTACCAGACTTGGTCACATAATCTTAATAAAGTAAGCAACTCTGACTTGACAATGGGATGGCGTTTCACCTAGAGCATACATAGCGGAGTCTCATAATAAGAATGCAAATAAATAAATAAAAATGTTGCAACCCTTTTTTCAAAGCTGTGGAAAAATGACTCACCCATTTAAGATGTTTAGATGTTTTTCCTTTTCTTTTCATTAGTGTTATAAATAAATACCTCGTACTGAATCCACGGGGCTTGTCACCTGACTTCATAAACTATTCAGAACGGCATAATACTTAGGGAGGTATACAAAAGAAATAAAAGAATTCTAGCTTGACCTGGGCTAATGATCTAGTTATGAAGGTAATTATATTTTTATTGTAATCTAAATATACATTATAATACTATCCACACTGGTTTGAAGTTTTAAGATATATATATATATATATATATATATATATATATATATATATATACATATATATATATATATACTTTTATTTTTAGTTTTTTTAAATCTTACAAACCAATATATCAGAATAATTTAAAGCAGTGTTTATGAAGGGAAGATGTTGAAAGGAAGTAATTGAATGCAATTAATCAGGAAAGCATCTTGAAAGAGGTAAATTTTAAGACACGATCGGCAAAGAAAAAACAAAATTTTGCAACTGTTGAATCCAGAGCCAAGAGGAAAAGCAGTCCCGTCACAAAAAACTAGGGATTTCCCCACAAGTCAATGTGAAATAATAATGTAAGTGACACCTCTATGGTTAAAGCTGGATATAGCAAGTAGAATCTGAGTACATTTTAAACCCCATTATGCCACTTTGTTTAATGGCAAGTGTGAAACACCTCCGCTAAATCATTCCGGCGTAATCAATGTAGTCACTGCCGTGTCTAACTGCATTTTCATAGGTTTGCTGCCTTAGCACATTTCCAGAGTTATTCCTTCCTCTCCTTCACCAGCTCTCTACTAAAATGCTCTGGTAATCATCCTTTACTGAACTTGAAGACTGTGTCCTCTTCAGAATGTTCATCTACACCGATGGCCTTCTGAGTTTAATGGCTTGTAATTACTGTTCCCTTCTTAAACTGTGCAACTCCTATAACTATAAAAGTAAGCAGTTTTCTGCCAAAATCCCTTCCCTCTAAGAGAAACAAGAAAGTGAAGCAAGGTTATTGGTATCTATGCCAAACAGAGAGAAACTGACAAAGCCGATTCATCCTCTTGTCTGCAGGATCAAATTAAAGGCACAAACCAAGGCTTTCCCTGAGCCTTGACCCGGCTGGGGCAATGTGAAATAACCGTATTCCTCATCTGTGTCAGTTCAACAGGGTCGTTTTGAGAGTGAGCCAAATTTGGACCATTTATTTCTGTTAATAGAATCAATTATTATGACAGTTCATCAGGGTTGGGACTGACTGAAATATCTAAGGATGCTGGATCTATAAGAATTCATTTATGAGCAGTTCTGTAGATTAGTGTCAGCACACGAATATTAATGCATTCTTGACCTCATCACATATAACCACATCCAAGAGTAATTATCAGTCAATCAGTCAATATATATTATATGCCAAGCTCCCACACAATTTTTATAACATTTAGGTAGCTTCTATCCTGACAAATACAATAATAGAATAAAATAAAACAAAAATAAAATATCTGTGAAAACATTGACAAATATTGTTAAGGCTGTTTTTGGTAGATGTTGACTGTCAATAAAAAATAAAAATGCTAAAGAATATCCCCAGAGCAAATATTACTAAAATATTTTTAAAGAGGATAAAATATCTACAGAAGAATAAAATTTTATTATAAATATTTGCATTTGAATATTAATTTTGATAATAAAATACTTTACACAAAGAGAGTATAGCTATTAACAAAGATAACTTTAGCCCCTCAGGTTATCTCACACATTTTTATGTCTCTGGCATAAAGAAGACATTAACACATTTTGCTTGCCAAGTAGACATCCAAGTACAACCTTTACAATGGAGTAGAGATTAAACCTGAAGCTTAAGTAGAATAATATTGTTATGTCAACTATAATTAAATATATATATATATATAAAAATTATATATATATATACACACACATACATATATATATATAAAATTAGCTTGGGGGCGGGGAGTTATCACTCTGTGAGGGGTGTAAATGTCCATTACATTGCCTTGTACACCTGAAACAAATAATAAAATAATAAAAAAAATTTCCAAGTTTGGAAACTTTCATACGATGTGAATATATCTCAAGTTGTCCCCTTCCCTCTGTCTGTCAAATTGTACATATTTATGACCATTTTTTCCTCTCCTGGATTAACCTAGAGCTTTCTGTAGCAGTCACTGAGGTATACTTTTCAGATATACCTTAAGAGAAACTGCCTGAGAGGCACAGGTGATTGAGAGCCTCTAAGTGCTGCAACTTTGAACTCAACACAGTGTTCATACCAGACCAGTCTGCTGCTCCCAGTCTATGACTGAGCACGGCAGGAGAGGGGCAGAATGGTAGAATCCTCGCTCCCCTGAGCCATACCATAAGGGATTCTTCTAACCCACTCCTTTAGCTATCAGCCTGGCTGAAACTCTCAGGATGACACTGCCTTCTGGGGTTCTTCCTATCCAATCCTTCCTTTACTCACTTACAATTGAGATGTGAAGTCTCTCTCTGCCTACTCCTCCTCTGTTCTTTTCATCCTCCATAGGCATTTACATCATAAATCTCCTGCAAATCTAGTTCAGTCTTGGTATTTACTTTCTAAAGTGCCCAAACTGAAACAAATCGTTTCAGGATTGGGGTGAAAGAAGGAATGACCTTACTCAGCGCTGCCAATGATCCGCTGGAGGACTTTGAGCTTCCCATCCCCATAATACCAAGATTTGCAGGGTTAGAAATCTTGGTCCTCTAGAGGAATACAGTCTTTCCAGGGGACATAGCAAGAGTTTCATTAACTTGCAAGCTACAACTTCTACCAGGGCACTTCGGACTTCTTATGCTCAGGGTCCAGTAGGTAAGAAAGAGTTAACATGTTGACAGACTAAACAGACTGGGAGCAAGAGAAGAAAGGATTGGTTTTACATACTGGGGTAAGGGAAAAACTCATGTGAAACCCAGGCAATTCACACAGGTGTCTTTAGGTACCCTTTGCTCAAAAGTAACTGAGAATACACGCATGAGGCTCCTGATACTGAGAAATATATGATTACCAAAGGCTCAGACTTCTCAGGAGTGTAGGTGTGGGTCATATCTCCAAATAAGCTATTGAAACCTGCCCAAGTAATAAGCAAGCGTGAAGGAAACTGACAATTGGGAGGCTGACAATCTCACTAGCTAATAATATCCTTTTTTGACATTTCCTCCCAAGAATAATGGCCCATGAAAACCATGGAATAACTGCTCACATCTAAGTGGAGAACTGGATCTCTGCATCTCAAGGGGATGGGTATAGATATGGAGGTGCCCTGCTCAGGTCTCCCTTCATGAACACTTGCTGTAGGTGCATAGCTGGTCAAGAGCCTTCTGCTGACACAGCTTTGAATGCACCACAGCATTCATGCCAGCCCATCTTTCCCCTGGGTGGTCCCAGCCACTGAATCAGCCCTGCAGAATGTACTAGAACCTAGTCAACCCTGCCCTACACAGATTACTCTAACAGGCAACTTTTATCTGGGCATTTCTGATCCGCTTGGACACAACTTTCTCACAACCATGTTTCACTACACAACTTTTTCTACCCAATGCTTTCTTAGCTTCCCTCTGTTCAAAGATGTCAGCCCTGCATCAAGGTCTGGAGGTTTTCTTGCCTGCTCCAGCTCCCTCCTCCTTTATGTTTCACAAGCATTTCCCCAATAAATATCTTGCATATCTAATCCAATGTTGGCATTTGCTTCTCAGAAGACATAAACTGACATAATTTCTTAATAAAAAAGTCTTCTGCTTTAATTGATTCAGCATTCCATGAGGAAATACATTGTGCCACATCTTTCTCACTATTTTTCAATCAGAAGCAGTCCCAATTGCACTGTGTTCCAAAGTCCTTACATGGTCTATTAAAAAAAAAAACAACGAATACTCTTTTCAAATTCCTGTTGCTTAAATATGACTAGTCTTCTTTGTGACCCTAAGTGGGGATGAACACGGGTCTACTTACTTCTTCCATAAATGTCCTCCTTTGTTTAAATCTTAATGTAACTCTTAATCTCTTCCATGAAATATTTAATTATAATACAAAAACAAAATTGATTTTCCTTCTCTAGATTTTTGTGCTATAAAAATCTGAGAGTAGCATGCAGCTTTTCAGTTTGTGCATTACTCCTTTACTTAATTTACAAAATTGATTAGAGCCAAAATTGATTCCAAGTTTTAACACTATGCCCAAAATTCCTCTTCAAAAAATTTGGGTTTTTAAAATATATATGTAAAAGATCTGTATTAATTTAAAAAATAATTTATTTTACCATAGAAAATGGAAATCCATAAAAGGCCAAAGTAGAATATAAGTAACTCATAATCACACTGACCATGGTTCATTATTACTGATATTTACTATGTAAACATCTTGTAGTTTTCTATCCATAGATAAACCCAAAGTACATACATACATAACTATAAAAATTTAGTATTTACACACAGATATTTGGCTGTTTTTCATATATCATATAGGCTGTTTGTTAACAGATATTTTTGCTAAACAACATTTTATCAACATGTGTTAAAAAGTAATAATTAAAAGTATCAGAAGTGTTATTATTCATTTAAACAATTCTAAAGTATTGAAAGTTTAGGTCTCTTCATTTTTCTGAATAATAAATAATTCTAAAATATATTTGCATACAAACTTCTTCAATGTTTCTCTCAGGATGAATTTCTAGAATTCTGGATCAAATTTCTTTATACATTTTTAAGTTCCTCAGTATATACCAGAGACATATATTGTTAGAAAAGTTGTGCCAATTTAAATTATTTTAATATTGTCCCAATCTTTAGTAATATTTAACTTTTTTCCAATTTTATAGATAATATGGTTTTGTGTTTTAATTTTTATTTATTCATTTTCTTAGTAAATTGACTTTTCCTCAGTTTTGCTGCTTTGAATATGGGGGAAGGGTGGGAATAGACTTTGGAGTTATTCAAATGTAAGTTTGAGTTCTAGTTACAACATTTATTAGTGTGTGATTCAGAGCCAGTCACTTAAACTCTTTAAGACTCAGTGATGTTTGTTTCTGTAATATTGGAATAATAACTGACATTCATATCATTGAGTGGTGGTAAGGATGATATGAGATAATGAAAAATTTTTAATTCATTGACTGACAGTAAGTGCTCAAAAATGCTATTTATTATTGGCATATAAATCTTGAATCTTTTTGGTTGTTGATAAATTTCTATTCATGTTCTTCATCATTATTCTCCGTGAGGTGTGTGACTGTCAACTCAGACACAGGTCATTGATTCTATCCAGTCCCAAGTTTCATTAATAATATGAAGGATACAGTAATTGAAGACACTGGCAAAGCATAAAGAATTCTGGAACTACCAATGCCATTCCTCAGGTCCTTCTTTGCTGTATTACACTCTGTCCTGTCCCAGATTTAACATATGACGTTTCTAAGTTACACAACCGGAACATTACTTACACAATAGGAAGCTACTTTGGCTCTGAAACACTCCCAATGTATACTCAGTTATATAACTTATGTGATATTTTCCAGAGAGTTATGTCCCATAAATGCATAGATTCCATTCCAGATTTGATGCCCTTAAGTATTCCTAGACTACGTACATCCTGATAAAAACATCCCACCAATGAAAATCTAATGTTTTCCAGGAGTCATGGCATTAGTATGTTTACAAAGAGATTAGATAGGAATTAAATGGTATTATTGCTATTTTGATCTGTACAAATTCTTGGTATAATAGAAAAAAATCCAACCCTTTGCCATATATATAACAAATATTTTTCCTCAGGATTTTATTTGCCTTTGAATATTATTAGTGGCATTTTCTGATCAGTGCAATTACTGTTTTCTGTAGTGTTATTTTTTCTTTAGTCAACTCTATGATTTCTTTTTTTTTAAGAATTAAGCCTTGTGGGTTATAATTAAATAGTCCTAACCCCTTTTAAGACCAGATGAACATTAAACTTATATTTTAGAACTGATAACATCAGATTATCTGGAAATAGTTTGGTTATAAGAAAATTCGGATGCTTCTTTCAAAAAAATTATTTCCAAAAACTTAACCAATTATCTCAGAATTATCTAACATAATATTCTTTGTTCTCATTTATGTGAAATAATAGGACTATCAGATCATAAACACAATATATGTATTTAATCTCTTTCTGTTCTGTTTCCATGACCCTCTTTTCTTACACCGGTTTTCTTATGATCTCTTTATTCTAGAAATCTATAATTTCATTTAATATCTAGCAAAGTAACCACTCTTCTCCCTGCCCCTTCATTATTTTTAAGATGCATGCTATTCTTTCTTGTTCATGCTTATAGATGACATTTTAGTTCATGTTCAGTAACCCCTGAAATCCTACTGGTATTTTTATTAGAATTGTATTGCTTGAATATGTTTTTTAGAGAAAGTAATTTTCTACTTCTCAGTTTTAATATCTAGGATATGGTATATATCTCTCCATTTATTCAACTATTTTATGTCATTCAGAAAATTTTTGAATTTTTCTTACACATGTCCTATCTCTATCTTGTCCAATTTTCCCCTGTATCTTTTGTGTTTTTGTACTTATTAAGAATGGTATATTTTTCCAATATATTTCCTAAGTGGTTATTGGTGAACATCTTTGCTAGAATTTTATTTAGCATATCTGCATCTATTTTTGATACGTGTCTTCTTAGATGCACTCTTTGTCATATTTTCATTCCAGAATACTGACAACTTTGTAGAAGGAATAATAAGTTTCCATCTTTTTTCTATGCTCCAGGATAGTTTTAACAGATGAAAAATGTCTTGACTTGACTTGAACATTTTCAATAAATTAATTCATAAAGTTAAATAAAAGTACTACATTTTAAAAGTAGTTATTTGAGAGCTTTTTTCAACATTTACTATGATAATCTTCTATATCAGCTAAATTTTATAATTTTAAAATTATTTCCTACTATTACAAAAGACTGAATTATGAAATGGGCATTCATTAACATTATAACCCTCACTAAATTTTACTAATAGAAAGAATCAACAGCTACCAGTACAGCATCTGTATCTATACCAACCAACACAGCATCCTAAAATTCTCCTTTTCCACACTGAAACACATTTTGGCTTCAGAGTGATAGATGATCCCTAAATATGTGTGTGTACAAGCTACCCTACGGAGGACCAGGTAGTATTTATTATTGTTATATGTCAGTTTCCAAACTTCACTTGTAACATAACTAAAGAAACTATATGAACCATGTGCAAGTGCAGCCCATAAATTATGTTTGTTTACAGTAAATCTAGGAACAGCTGACATATCCTGCTAAAATTTTTCTTAGACAAAAATTTGACATGGCAGACCATAATAGGCCCTCTATTATCATCCAACTATTAAATCCATCAGCATGCTCAGAAGAAAGCATGGTCCAAGTGGAATGGATATCTCCAATGAGGTAGGGATCAAGATAACTTCTTCTGCTGCAATTAAGACAAAATATAGTAGTAGATGATAAGGATTATAGTTTCCTGTATATTATTGGTTATGTCATCACCCAGATTTTTATTTTTCTCTGTATTCATTTTGTTTCTTATTTCTTGCTTAGACGAGAGATTATGTTTAATCTCTTGTTTTTGGTTCAAGAATCAGAATTTTTCATATAGTAAGTCTATTATAATTTAAGTCTTTATTTTCTATGTGGATTTAATTACTAACAAAAGTTTATTCAGTGACTGTTAAAAAAATGGAGTACATAAATTTCTATAAATATATTAACAAACAAGGCAGATATTTTAAATTTGTTAAAGATTGTTTTATGGCCCAGAATATGGTCGATTTTGGTGAATCTTCCATGTGCATTTGAAAATAGCATGTACTCTGTTGATTTTTGGTGGAGTGTTCTATAAGTTTCAATTAAGTCAATTTGGTTGTAGTGTTGTTCAGGTCATCTACATCCTTACTGACTTTCTTCCTATTTATTCTATCAAATACTTGGAGAAGTGTCTTGAAATCTTCAAGTCAAAGTATAGATTTATTTATTTCTAATTTTAATTATCTCAGACTTGCTTCATGAATTTATAATGTTTTATATTAGGTGCCCACACATTAAGTGTTATTATGCATTTTTAAGTAAGTGACCCCTTTGTCACTATGTAATATCCTCTTTATTCTTGATGTTGCTTCTTATTTAAAGTTTACTTTATATGACTTTAAAATAGTTACTCCAAATTTCTTTTGTTTAATGTTGTCATGGTATATCATTTTTCATATGTCCACTTGTACTTATCTATGTTTCTATGTTTAAAGCACACTTTTTGTAGACAGCTCCCACCATTGGCCAAACTGTAAAATTTGAGAGCACAGTCCTCCATAAGACAGCCCTCACTTCTGACACCAACTGCAAGTTCAGGGTATTCCCAAAACCTCCTTCAAGTTTAATAATTTATCAGAAGAATTCACAGAACTCACTGATAATTACTATTTTCATGGTTACATTTTATTACAGGGAAAAATGTCGATCAAAATTAACCAAAGAAAGAGCCGCATAGAGCAGAGACTGGGAGGTTTCCAGATGCAAAGTATTTATTGCCTCCCCCATGAAGTTAGCATTTGTTATCTTCCTGGAATCAGTGGGTAACAATACTCATGGAGTATCACCAACCAAGGAAGCTCACCCAAGCTTCAGTATCCAGGGGCTTCATTACATAGACATGATTGTTTTATTGATTGATAATGTGATGGAACTCAGTCTCTAGGTTAACGAATAGTGCATTACCCAAAGCTCCTACCCTTAAACCACTGGCTGATCTTTCTGTTGTGGCCACCCTTCACCATGAGCAAAGACACTCTTATCAGGTATAACAGAGATTGCCTCTCAGAAGCTGAGGGAAAGTCCAGACTTTTATTTTGGGAAGGCCAAATTCTTTACTTAACAGCAGCATATAGTTGTTTTTCACTTGTTTTAATCAAATCTAACAATCATTATATTTTAACTGGCATGTTTAGACCAGTCATATTTATTGTGATTATTTATATGGTAAGATTAAAATTTACAGCTTTGTTAAGTCTTTTCTTTTTGTTCCATCTGCTTTCTTTTTATTTTTTTATTTTTCATTATTATTATTTTTTTACTTTTCCCTGCTACCTTTCTTGGGTTAAAAGAGCATTTTATATCCTCTACTGACTTCATATTTACACTTCTTTTTAAAAATTTTAAGTAGATATTCCAGTTCACTATACATCTTTAATTAATCAGAGTATACCTGTAAATAATATTGCACTGCTTTATGTATAAGAATCATACAGCAGTACATTCCCAATTCTTCTCTCCCATCATTGTGCTATTTTTACAGTGTATCTGATTTTTACATATGCTATAATCACATATTTCATTTCTATTATTTTTCAGTCATTCAGTTTATTGAGCAATTAGAAATAGGAAAAAATTGTTTAGTACATTAATTTCATTTACAGTACTCTTCATTTCTTTTCATATAGTTAAGTTTCGTCCTGGTAGCATACTTTACTTTCTGAAATTTTTCTTTAACATTTGTTATAGAGTAGATCTTTAGACAAATTTTGCCTGTCTGAGAAAGCAGTTCTAATGGCAAGAAATTTTTGATGAGTATAAAATTCTGGATTTAGTTTTTTTTCTTTAGCACTTTAAAGACTTCACTCCATTGTCTTCCAACTTACAGTATTTATAAAGAGAAGTTTGTTGTAATTCTCATCTGTGTTCTGTATGTAAGGTGTCTTTTTTCCTCTGGCTGCCATCAAAATTTTTCACTATGTTCTTTTTTTCCAGATGTGGTGTTGCCTCTTTTATCTTCTTGTTATTTTATTTTATTATAGTAGTTATCCTTTGTAGTATACTTTAATCTGTGGTTTGGGCTTTATTCTTAATCTTAGAAAATTTTTAACCAATAGTTCCTCAAATGTTCCCTCTGTCCCATTCTCTTATAACATCCTATAATTCTATTTATATGTATTTTTGATTATTTGATATTGTTTCAGGATTCTTGGATGCTCTGTTGTTGATTCCCCCCTACTCTGTTCTCTCATTGTGTTTCAGTCTGTGTCATTTCTATAGATTTGTCTTCCTACTCCATGATTCTTTTTCCAGCTCTGTTGATTCTATTGATGAAATCTTCAAAGGCACTCTTCACCACTGCTGTATTTTTCATTTATGGCATTTCCACCTAATTTTTTTCTTATACTTTCCATCTATCTTATCATGCTATTGCTCATCCCCTTCATTAGGAACTTCACCATATTAATTATAATGAATCACAGGTATTTCCTATGCCTTTTCAGATAATTCCAATAGCTTTCATATCTGAATCTACTTCTAATGATCGTTTTGTCTCTTAAAGTGTGTTGTTTCCTTATTGCCATATTGTGTGTTTCATATGTTGATGATTATTGTTATTTTTATTATTATTGTTGTTATTATTTATAGCTAGACATCTATATAGGAAAACAAAGACTGAGGCAAGAATTTTTTTTTTCTTTCTGAATAAGGTCTCACATTTATTTCAGATAGGCATTTGTAACAGATGTTTGATGTGATCTCAGTATAAGGTAGGCTGCCTTCCCCGTTCATTCTGACTGTGTTTACACTCTGCAAATCAGAGACTTCAAATTTCTCTTAGCAATACCTTGTGTTTGGGTGGGTGACTTCTGTTTTGTTTTGTTGTTGTTGTTTTGTTTTGTTTTCATTTGTCTATTTTTAAAATACCTGCTCCACATTCAGCTTTAACCTATCCTTTGCTCTGCGCCTCAGGGAGGGTCTGTTTCATCTAAGTTACTTGTTATTTGATATTAGCCTGGCAGTGGGAAATGGGAGAGCATTCTGTGTGATTCTGATAATACCTCAGGCAGATTCATGGTGTGTTGGTCTTGAGTGTTTAGCTTTCTCAGTGATCCTTTCCTTCATTGGTGTAGCAGATACTCTTATCTCTCTTCTAGAGATGTGAAGTTTTTCCTCTGTTCCCTTTTTATGAATTGCAACAGATTTTCTCCACTGCTCTTAGGACAATAGTATTTGTTTACTTTTTCCTTCACAGATAATAATTTTTTTTTCCTTAAGGCCAACAAAGGTGCAAGTATCCCAGTGGAGTTCTGTGCCTTTCTCATAGTTGTACCTCTGTCTCAGGTTTTCACTATAAGGGAAACTACAAGACATGTACTTTTTCTTTTTTTTTTTTCCCGTGTGTGTGTGTGTATATGTGTGTGTGTGTGTGTATGATTACCTAGTGAATTTCATACAGGAAAAGTCTGTAAGAGAATGTGCACACTTTTTTTTTCTTTTTTAGCAGCAATCTTTCCAAAGCATGTTTGACTGCCCTCCATCAACTTGCCAGTCATCCTAGCTGAGCTCTGTATACCAGTATCTGTCAGCATTTTTCCCAGATAAACAAGAATTTATGCTTCATTTCTCCCTGCAGGTGCTTGTCTCTCCTTATATTTTGAGCTATTTCATTGCCTTGTGACTTCAACACTTCATGGGTTCAAGAAAAGTCATGAAACTGATGTTTGTCAGGTTATTTTTTTGTTGTATGGTTGGGACCAATGCCCTTTTTAACCCTCAACATCCCTAAACAAAACCCAATGTCAATATCTAATTTTGGGAGTAATGCTCTTTACAACCCTCACCATCCCTAAATGGAAACCAGAAGTTTTCTGTTTATTATTTGTAATTGTCACATCAAACACTATAAAAGAAAGGTTATAGAACTATAAATGAATAAGCTTTCTTATTATAAGATTATTCTTACTTGTTTGTTTGTTTGTTAACTCAGTCGTTAACCAAATATTTATTTAGTTCCTATTCTGAACAAGGTTTGTCCTAAAAAACTCACTAGGTCATATAAATATTCTTTTGTAGATCTGGGATGGGTATGAAAATATTATAAGACCTATAACAAAGGAAAAAAAGAATCTCAACATTATTTTTAGTATTAAAATATGGATTTATATATCCAAGATGGTTCATGTGACTTAACTTGATGTTTGATATACAAAATCGTGGGAATTAAGTGTGAATTAAATTTTGTATATAATTTATTATGAAGTGTGAAGAAGAAAAACTTTGAGTTTGACTATTATCTAAATGATATTTTGAGGAAAGTAACAATAAGAGCTTCTGAATAATGTGAGAATTGTTAAAATAATAGTTTACATTTACATTTGTAATTAGATTTGATACTGGACAACAAAAGTAAAGTTTGCTCAAGGTTATCTGTTGGATGATATTTTTTTCCCCTGTTTCAATCATCGAAAACCTTTGCTTTGTCATTGCCATTGTCATTGGGCAAAGATTAAACATCCTGTAAGTTAGGACATAAAGTCAAACGTCCAAGAAATATGTTTAGTACATGAAAGAAGGGAAAAAAGAAGAGTAAAATACAAAGTCTTTGACAGCATTTAATCCAGAAACATTATGAGTAAATTGGAAACATCTACCCCAAACACATATGTGTATTTTATCTTCCAGTTTGTTGGAAAACAAAAAGCTTTCCAAAAGCTGCCAGGGTACTTCAAAAGAAGAAAATTTTATCGAACTCAGACTACATGCTGAGAAAAAGCAGACATGAGTAATTTTATCATGCTATTTTGTACTAAGTAAATATCTAACCTTATTGCTTAAAGGTAACCAAAATGTTCTCTACTTTACAAGCCAACCCAGGTCTAGTCTTAGCATATAATCAACTGTCATTTGGTGTAACCAAGAACAGAATGTGGCTTTATGTCTGAGCAGTGTATTTAATTTTGACAGTCCGACTTCTTAGGGCTTTACTCATCCAAAGCTCAGCACATAAACACACTGCCTGCAGCCTCGCATTGATTGTCAGCACAATTAATTGCCAGGAAAACTGCAGCTTTATTAAGTGCATGGTACTAACAATAAAAACATCACTATTTATAGCACAGAGCATGGCGGGATATCTATACAAATAAAATATAACAATAATAAACAAAAGGCCAGCCGGTAGTCCCACAGAAAAACACCAATAAATTTGTTTTAATGCCAAGCCACAACAGGATACTCAAGTGTCCCTGGGCATAAGATACTGCAACCTCTACTGAAAAACAAGAGCCTTTTGTGTGGTGTGAGAAGTGGATGTCAACCAGTCTCTTCAGGATTATTTCATACAGTTTCGAATCTCCATTGCCCCAATGCCCAACTACAGAATGCTGCCTGGGTGGAGGAGAGAAGAGAAACACCATAAGGTTCAATTATAGTCAGTGGTGAATTTAATCAGTGATAACAATTTAAAAATAAATACATCTTGAGGAATATAAAAGGCATATTGGTAGTGCTGAGAAAACTTTAGTCTGGTAGTAAAGACTGAATAGTGTATATTACAACCTCAGATTAGGGTTTGGAAATCAAGAAAGTAGTGTTTTTCCTAAATCCTCTCCTTTATATTGATACTTATTATGAAAATTTGCAGTATGGAATTACACAAATTTTAGAGAGGCTAATGCATTTGAGAAAGGAAAGAAAGAGAAGGAAGAGTGTAGAGAATTACATATCTCCAACATGGTATGAAACATTTAGGGACCAATGATTACCTCCGACATAAATTTGGTTTATTTCATCATACAGAAATGTGGTGATTGCTGTGGCCAAAAGGTTTATGCAATAAAATATGTCTGCACTAGGAAAACTTGAAAAATAATATTTTCAGAGCTTTAAATTAAAAGAAAAACATAATCAGTTTTATTAAACAACCGTGTTTTTATCATCGTTCTTCATATAGGTAGTAACATGTGGTTCACAGAAGTAATATGTGGAAGGCCATTGATCTTGGCAGTGGTGATGTTGAAAATCAAACTGCATTCTGTTATAGTGGGTCCAATATACCACAGTACCTTATGCAATACACAGAGACAGAGGGATAGCTAAGACCACTTAATTGTGAAGAAAGTTAACTGAGTTGAAACATAAGCAGATGTTTCATTTATTGCATATACCAGGGGTGCCAAAAAATGTATACACATTTTAAAAGATGCTAACACTTTGGTCAATATTGCTCAAGCAGTAGTTCGCCATCATAAGAAGTGTCTGGACACTGATGATAACCACTTTGAGCACCTCTTGTAAATGCAGAAGTCAAACGTGACTTGTATTCATCTTTTGCTATCGGTATATATTAATACAGTTTTTTCCTTTCTTAAAATTTGTATACATTTTTTGGCACCCTCTATAGATCAGGTACATTATGTGCATTATATACTTTAATGCAGACCTTCTGGTTCACACTCAGAAGCAGTTTCAAATATTGCAAAACAAACCCTTAATTTAATGTGAGAAACCTGAGAATCAGTGAGCTTAAAATGACCTGTCCAAGCCCCTTTGCTGGTTGGTGACAGAAGCAGAACAGATCTTTACCCCTTTTCCCTTAAGCTGTATAGCGTAAAATAAGCCACAATTGAATAAGTAACTATTATACTTGATTTCCTTACAAACTGTAACAGTAAGGATATTTTAGAGAGAGAAAAACATAGGATCTCTAAAATGCAGAACTGAATTGAGTTTCAAGTTTTTAAAATCGCTTTAACTTATCACATCACAATAAAACAAAACTCCTTCAGTACAGAAAGCTGTATCTTACTCATTGCAGCAGATGACATCTGCAAGTATCACATATTTGTGGTTCTTTCTGTTAACCTGGATCATTCATTCACATTTGTCCTTTCAAATTGAGAAATTTTCAGTCTCACTTCTGGATGAAGGAAGATATCACCTTACTTGTTGGGAAGGTAGAGGAGGTGAGAAGTAGCAGAAATCATCCATAGCTTCTATGATAGATAGTTTATAACTCATTTTGTGTAATCTTAAACTACTCTGTCATATACAAAGTAAACAAACAAAATAAAATAAAACACATCTTCAACAAAAGAAAAAGAAATTGAGACAGAACACAATACATACACACACACACACACACACACACACACACACACATACACACACACGCTGTTATATTACTTTGACTTTGAAAATATGCATCAAGTTATCTATATTCTCAGTATCTGATCTAATTCCCTAGTTTGGACAATTGCAAACTCCTGTGATGAAAGTCAAAACAGAGTAGGTACAGGTTGAGCCAAATTCTGAATGTATTTGTATTTCTTCCTTAAAAGGCCACATCTAAATTGAGGCAAAGACCTTGTGAGCTATGTCTTAAAATGTTTAGTCACTAGCAAATCTTAACAAAACTTCCTTCTCTGGTTGAAGATAAGGAAAATGTTAAACTATGAGGAACTTTATTTCCAAATATTTTTCACTTAGTTAGTCAATGACTATAACTGAGGATCACTAATTTCTAAGCACTGGACTAGGTGGAATAATGACAAATAAGGCAGGATTCATGCCCTTAAGGAATTTAGATCTTCAGACTAGAAAAATTTTTCCTTGGGTTCAATTTGAAAGCTAGAATGGCCTGTTTTCATATACGTATGTGATGAATATATATATATATATATATATATATATATATATATATATATATATATATATATTACACACATACAAAGATATACATATATATGTATATATACCCATATATGTGTAATATACATATGTGTATATGTATGTATGTGCGTACCGTGTTTCCCTGAAAATAAGACATATCCAGACAATCAGCTCTAATGTGTCTTTTGGAGCAAAAATTACTGTAAGACCTGGTATTATATATTATATTGTATTATATTATATTACATTATACCCAGTCTTATATTATAGTAAAATAAGACAGGGTCTTATATTAATTTTTGTTCCAAAAGACGCATTAGAGCTGATGGTCTGGCTAGGTCTTATTTTTGGGGAAACACTGTATATATGTGTGTGTATATATATAGATATACACACACACACATATATAATGTATATGAATATGTACATATTTCAATTAATTTCTGGTTTTGTGGTCTTGAGAAGATTCCAATTACTCTTGGTCTCAGTTTTTTTATTTGTAAATTGTAACTAAGACTACTTCATAAAGCTTTGTGAGAACTAAGTGAAACAACATTTTTAACATGCTAGTCACATAGAGAATACTCAATACTTTTTGGTACTTTTCTTGAAAATTGGAGTTTTGCATGAGTTAAGGTTTTCAGAAGCAGCAAGACCCCCCAGAAAGCTGTTGATTCAATTGGTGAAATTTAAAACCATTTTCTGAAATGACCCAGCTGATGTTAAGAAAGGTACATCAATTAGTTTTACAACATAAAATAAATTTCTTAAGATAAAATATTGTAGTATATTTTAAGACTCCACGAACTGTTAAGAGAGACACATATTTTATGGCTCTCTAATGTTTTTGGTTTTGGATTTGGTTTTGGTTTTTTTCTTCAGACAGAACCAAAAACTCACAGAATATACATCCTAGGAAGCCATATGCCTCCAGTAGCCATTTTAACAAAAACTGCTCAAAAAATTCTAAGTACAAAACCATCTCCATTAACATGAAGTAAGTGACTTTTCTCTGACTATTGTGTTCAGCTCTTTCAACAGCCTCATTCTGATTGCTGAAGGGTCTTGTACTGAGAAAGAAGAAGCAAGGAGTAAACTGACCTTCCACAAGGTGGCCTTTACTGCTGCAAAATTACCTCACTAATCTTTCTTCAATTGTTATGGCAGGCCAACTACAGAACCAAAACAGAATAAAATGCTGTTATTATACAACTATAACATTGGGCAGAAATCATCATAACAGCTTTTTAAAAAACAGATAAACATTCTTTTTGTGGGTGCTATTTTTTTTTTATTTCAGAAAAGGAAAACAGCACTTTTTACATGCAAATATCATCACCTATACCTCTGACTCCCTTATTAGGGACAATCCATACTAATTTACAGGACCTGTGAAGTTCAGAATATATACAACAGAGAGATGGGTAATATTATAATCCCATTAAAGAAAAGACAGGACTTATCTGTGATTACACTAACCTATAAAAGGTAGAATTTTCATTCTGTTGGTTTGAGCTTTGCAATAGCTTTCCTTCATCTTATAATTAACCCCTTTTGTTGTGTGTTGAGGTGAGTGCGTCATTTTTGGACTATCCCTGGTGGATGTTTTTGGCAGACTGGAGGAAATGCTTTCTGGAATCTGTGTTGAGCGCCACATTCTCCTTAAAACTGGAAGACATCCAAGAGGCACATCTGTTACTCTTTTAGGCCACTGAACCAGAAACAGGGTGCAAAGAATGGGATTAGGAAAACCAGGTTGCTAAACCTTTTTTCCTTCTCTTTTCGCCTCATCTTTTCATCTTCCCAATAAGCAGGCTTTTGACTACCAGATGATGGAAAATGTATTAGCTGTCACCACTGCTGAGATTATGTTGGGCAATCAATTTCTCTAACTCTTTAAACAATATTGCCTTTCTACTTTTTAAAACTTTGTTTTGAAAAATAACCTTTTTTATTTTATAACAGCTGTAGATTTACCAAAAAATTATGGTTAGTACTGAGAATCCCCATGTACCCTATACTCAAGTTTTCACTTTCATTAACATCTTATGTTAGTATGGTGTATTTGTTACAGTTAATGCACCAATGTTGATAGATGATTTTAATTTACAATTCCATAATGACAAATGATGTTAAGCACCTTTTCATATGTTTATTTATTCTCTTTGGTGAGATTATTATTCAGATTTTTACCCACTTTTTAGTTGGATTGTTTGTTTGTTTTCTGATTGCTGAGTTTTAAGAGTTCTTTGTATATTTGGACACAAGTCCCTTATTAGATATATATTTTGCAAATATTTTCTCCCAGTCTGCGACCTGTTTTTCTTTTTTTTTCTTTTTTTTTCTCATTTAACAATGTCTTTTGCAGAGCAGAAGTTTTTAAACTTGATGTACAATTTAGATATCTTCTTATTTCATGGATTGTGGTTTAGATCTAAAAACTCATCAATAAATTCTAGGTCACAGATTTTCTTCTCAAAGTTTTATAGTTTTGCAATTTACATTGAGGTCTATGATCCATTTTTTAACTAATTTTTGTGAAAAGTATAAGGTCTATGTCTAGATTCATCTTTTTGCATATGAACATACTATTCAAACAATATTTGTTGAAAAGCCTCTTATTCTTCATTAAGTTGCATTTGCTCCTTTGTGAAATATCAATTAACTATTTGTGTGAATCTACTTTTGGGTTCTCTATCTTGTTTCATTGATTTATGGATCTATTTTTTCAACAATACTACACTGTCTTATTTACTATAGCTTTAAAGTAAGTCTTGAAATAAGGTAATGTGATTCCTTCGACTTTATTCTTTCCTTCAGTATTGTATTGGCTTTTCTAAGTCTTTTGCCTTTCCATATATACTTTGCAATTTACTTGTTGATATCCACAAAATAGCTTATGGGATTTTGATTAGGATTTCATTGATTCCATAGATCAAGTGGAAAGAATTAACATCTTAACAATGAATATTCCAATTATAAAAACAAACATGTCTCCATTTATTTAGATCTTCTTGGTTTATTGAATCAAAATTCATAGTTTTCTGCATATATATATATACATATATATATATATATGTATATATATATATATATATACACACATATATATCTGAAATACACTTTATTACTTATACTTAAGTATTTCATTTTTTTGGTGCTATCGTAAATGATTTATCAATGTATACCATTTTTAAGTTATCAGTCCAAATTTTTATTGTTGTTACATAGAAAAGCAATTGACTTTTGAATATTAATCTTGCATTCTGTAACCTTGCTATACGTACCTATTATTTCCAGGACTTTTTTCTATTATTATTATTTATTCTTTGGTATTTTCTACATAGATAACCATGTCATTTATAAATAGAGTTTTCTTCCCAATCTGTAAACACTGTATTTCCTTTTTATTGAGTACCCTAAAACTTCCTCTACAATGTTGAATAGAGTGGTGAGAAAGAACATTTTCGCCTTATTCCCAGTCTTAAAAAGAAAGTGTTCAGATCTTTATCAATAATCAGGATGTTAGCTCTAGGGTTTTTTTGCAGATTTACTTCATTAAGTTAAGAAAATTACTCGCAATCCCTGAGAGATTTTAGTCAGGACTGGGTGTTAGTTTTGTCAAATGCTTTTTCTGCATCAATTGATGTGATACTTTTTTTTCTTCTTTATCCTGTTGAAGTGTATTACATTGATTTTTTTAGTAGAGTATTTTTTAGAGCAGTTTTAGGTTCACAGCAAAATTGATAATGCGATAGAGAGACTTCCCATGTATCCCATATATGCAGAGTCTCATTCACTATCAATATTCTACACAAGTGGTATGTTTGTCACAGTTGATTAACTTATATTGACACATCATTATCACTTCAAATCCATAGTTTACATTAAAGTTAACTCTTGCTTTTGTATACTCCCTAGGTTTTGACAAATGTATAATGACATGTGTGTACCATTATAGTATCATGCAGAATAGTTTTACTGACTTAAAAATCCTTTGGACTGTCTAGTCATCCTTCCTTCTCCCCAGTCTCTGGCAACCACTGGTACTTCTATCCATAGTTTTGGCTTTTCAGAATGTCATATATTTGAATTATAAAGCATGTAACCCTTTCATATTGGCGTCTTTCACTTAGAAATATGTATCTCAGTTTCCTCTATGTCTTTTCATGGCGCGAGAACTCATTTATTTTACATGTTGAATAATATTCCATTGTTTGGATTTACCAGAGTTTATCACCTATTGAAGGACATCCTGGTTACTTCCAACTTTGAGCAATTATGGAAAAAGCTGCTATAAACATCCTCATGCAGGTTTTTGTGTAAACATAAGCTTTGAATTCCTTTGGGTAAATACCAAGGAGCACAATTGATGGGTCATATGGTAAGAGGATGTTTAGTTTTGTAAAAAACTGCCAGACTGTCTAGAAAATGGCTGCATCATTTTGCATTCCCACCTGCAGTGAATAAGAGTTCTTGTTGCTCCACATTATTGCCAGCATTTGAGATTGTGCGTGTTTTAGATTTTAGTGATTCTAATAGGTTTATGGTGATATCTCACTGTTGTTTTAGTGTACCATTCCCCAGTGACATTCCCTAATGAGTACATTTTCATATGTTTATTTGCTATTTGTATATTTTCTCTACTTTTAAAATTGTTTTGGATACTTCCTCTATCCAAAGTTTTCCTCCTCTATACTATTTTCTACTCTCTCCCCTTTGCTTAAACTCAGAAAATAGAAACATCTAATCCTAACATTAAAAATATTTAGTAATACAAATAGATATTCTACGTTCATGACAAAAATATGAACAGTGCAATGGGCTGCATGTTGCTTAATCCTGACGGAGAAACCAGCCATGCTGAGGCGTGCGGGATGGCACTAAGTTGGCTCTCAGGGCCCTTACATGTCTTTAGGATGTTACGGAATGGACTTTGTGTACCTGTACCAAAGCGCCACATGACTTTCTGACATGGCACTGCTAGCCGTGTTAGTGGTGACAGATGACAACATCTATCTCAGCTCCCATAGCTCATCACACACTTTGAAGAACCCAACACCACAACAAACAGTAAAATATGTGAGACTTTATGGTGTAATTACCTCTTTGACAAATACATAGCATTTTTTATCAAGGGTGCTTACTGGGCATAAGACAGAGGTATGGCTAAAGATATGGTCTAACACACAACAATGAAACCGTTGCCTTCCCAGAGCCCTGGTTTATCGCTACTCATTTTTACTTTTGAAATAAAATTTTCCTAAAAACCAGGAAGTAATGTTAATTCCTTCTTGTGTACCTAAAATTTGGTCCCCTCTCCTCTCTTTTTCTTTTCTTCTCACTCTCCACTTTCTCCCGGACAGCCTTTAGAAATGTAAACGTAAGAGGAATTATGCTGCAAGCTTGTTCTTCATAAAAGAACAGCTTTTAATTAAATTAGAAAAAATACTGCCACAGGCAACACTTAAACTGACAAGAATGCATTCTATTAATCTTTGCAGAGAGGAACTGTACACTGCATTTAATTTAATTAGGTAGAGGAAAGGCCCGTTCGGTCCTAGGGGGGTACCAATGTCCTTTTAAATTGAGGACACAGCATTTATATAAAGTCATTTTAATATCAGGCAATACGTTTCTAAACAGTAATTTAAAAACATTACTTGCTATTATTAAACGATACCTTGTTGCAACTTCTCACTTTATGAGAGGACTTTCATTTCTCAGAGAAATTTCATACACCAACAGGCCTTTTGTTCTCCTCCAATAATTTATTGACTTTGAAAGTGTTAAATAATTAGGACTAGGATCCCTGGAAAACAACCGCACTAGGGAAATACACGTCAAAGCTATATTACAATGGAGAATGTATTTGGATTATGTTTTACTTCTGGGCCATGGTAGTGACTGATAACAACTAACTTTTATATTAAAAATTATATTACAGTTGAGAAGTAGGTTATATTCTGATGTCACTCCTGGCACTACAGAAACAGAAAGAAAAACTTTAGGATGTTTTAGTCATCTTTTTAAATTTCCAGTCTGACTCTCCAACACTTCAGAAACTTTCATTGATTATTTCTACCTCTTTTGACCACCTCAAGAAACTACACCGGTTCTAATCTATCACACTCATAAATTATAATAGAAAAATAATCTAGGGATCATATTGAGCAACCAAATACAAGCAACTTCAGTTCAAAAAGCAAGTTATATGTTAAGATATGTTCCATTTTATGCAGACTCTCCCTCCCCCTAGAATGTCAGACAAGACTATTGCAGTTCCAATGGGAGCAGCATGAATCAAAGTAAAAAATAAATAAATAAATAAATAAATAAATAAATAAATACACACACCTTGGATTTTATTCATTAGTTTATCTAGTCATGCGAGTACTTGAGGGAAGATGCTAACCTAGGGGATAGTGATCTGAACTAGTTAAACATGGTTCCTGAGAACATAAATCTTCAAATCCAACAGTCCTGAGGGTTGTTTATATCTGTGGTTTCAGGTTTAGTGGAGCTTGGAGAAATTTTCAACCAATAAAGGGCTAGTGAATAAGGGATTAATAGGAAGTGTACTAATCTCTCTTTTGATTATTTATCAGTTCAAGAAAACATCTTTCCAAGTACAAGGATATTACATGTTTAAGAAATTAGTCCACAACTAGTAGTGCTAATTCACTTTCAGCAATAGCTAGAAGTATCCAATTTTCAGTTTTGATATGAAAACCCAAGAAGATCTCTAATGTACAATTACTGTTTGGGGACAAATTAAAAAGTTCATGTTCCCTGTCATTCATTTGCACAGAGACTTGTATAACTGGAACAAATTCTCTCCCTGTTTATGTAAGGATAATTTATTGCTAAATGCTTGGTACAGAGTCAGGACCAAAGGAAGCCACAGTAAAGGTTGGGCATTATAACTACTTGTGCAATGCTCTATAAAGGTTTGGAACATGAGCTTTGTTATCAGGTAGACATGTATTTGGATCCTAGTTCTGTCACTTATTAGCTGAATTATCTTAGGCTTATTACTTAACCTCTAGAGTTTCAGAATCTTTTTTTTTAAAAAATATTAATAACAACTATGCAGGGTTGTTGCATAAGGATTCAATTTTAAAAAGTATCCAAAATATTTATAATATTACTAACCTTGAATATGGTAAGTATTAATAAGTATTGGATGTTATTGTATTTAGTGGCATTAAAAAGATCTTCAAAACTGTTTGCATTCATTGATGATTTAGATTAATTGCTTTTGCCACAGTTAATAGGAAACCTGACTCAAGTGATTTTATAAAAAGAAGCAATGTATGATCGCAACTAAAATGAATCTAGAAGTAGAACAATTCCAAAGTTATCATAGACTTAATATCTTTAATAACTCAGGTTCTCCATATATATGTATGTATATGTATACATATACATATATATATATATATATATATATATATATATATATATATATATATCACAGACATACAGAGAGAGAGAGAGAGAGAGAGAGAGAGAGAGAGAGAGAGAGAGAGAGACAAAAAAATGTATACACATTATAAGAAAGGAAAAACCTGTATTAAAATTGTGGTACTCAATATATACTGATAACTCAATCGTTATAGTCTACCAGATAACTAGTCAGAATTCATCAACTGTCAAGGTCCATTCAACTTCAAAAAGTAATACTTAGATAACATCCCTTAAAATGTCACCCCCAGTATATTTTGTCGCCCGTAGTATATTTTGCTCTACTATGCATAGTTTTGACTTTTGTCCTCATCCGTATAGCCTCATGATTATAAGATGGCTTCCAGAGGTCTGCTCTCACATTTTCAAGGGCTTTGTGTAATGGCCAGAAGTGGGAAAGCCAGTGTCAAGAACTGTATAAGGTCTGTGATTTAACACCACATGCAGGCTAGCAAACTAGCCGGCCATATTTCCATGGATGTGACAGAAGACATGAGACTTTTGAGTAAGGGAGAGATTGACAGTTTGTTACTCATAACAAAAACAATAGCCGCAGTATCATCCCTTTTTTGAGCTATTTTCCAGCCTCAATTCCCATAGGGCAACATGACAAGGGTCTGATGATGCCTGCATGCTTGCTCGATTATTTTACAGGAAAGGAGTCCTGATATTGGGGACTCTTACTCTTTTATAATAGACTTTAAGCAAACTTACTTGACTTTGGTGCTAGAGGGAGACATTATCTTTATTATGCTCGACAATAAGTAATTCTGTCCTTTGCTCCAAAATCATTTCTGTCTTTGAAATCTATTCACTATACGATTTCCTCAAAAGATAGTGTGGAACAAAAGGGCACTGAGTAGAGAACACAAAAACTCCCGTGCAGAGAACTTACCTCATCCTCATGCTCCTTTTTAAAAGTAACAGAATATTTCTCAAAATTTGTCTAAAACTCTTTTCTTCATTCACTGTATTCTTAGTTCCAATACCAGCAAGAGAAATAGGTGAACCATAATAGACTTTTATTAATTAAGATTTAGTTTCTAGAACTAAGGAGGGGACATCCTCCCTTGTAGGACATGGCTCTCCCACATCTGATAGAAAAAATGAAATTTTCTCAAGAACGGAAAGTGAAGGATTATTATTAGGGCAGGTAACCAATCAATAGGGGCTGCCACACCTGTGTGTGTGTGTGTGTGTGTGTGTGTGTGTGTGTATGTGTTTGTGTTTGTGCATCCACAGTAGTCAGGATAAATTGTTGTTTAAACAAAATTTTAAAAAAACCTGGTCATAATTATAGCAGTTACAATAGGCATAAAATGGGCTGTCTTCACTTTGGGATTTTGAGAAATATGTCTGTGGGTGGAGGGAGATCATACTATTAATAGTGATTATCTATGACCAATGATAGTTTTGCTGTTGATATTTTAACTGCATTTTCTCATTTGTCCACATTGAATACATAATATAATGTCTGATTCATAGTGATGCTCATTAAAGTTATTAACTTAAGTAATGTGTAATTTTTTAGCTTTATAATAAAGGATATCTGTGTTGGGTACTCTCTTAAGAAAAGTCTTCGAGTGTTAATTATGTTGACATTTCATTTTGTTTTTTATTTTTTAATTCAACATTAATTATTTTCTAAAACCATATATTATTGCAAAAAGTCTATGAAAACAAAATCTGCTATAGCTACCTTATGTCATATGTTTCTTTCATCATATACTTTAGTGCTTCATTCATTTTCTTAAGTGTCTTTTGGCAAGATCAAATGAACAGTACCTTAGATAAGTCCATATCTTAGTATGAGTGCCACTAAGAAAACTGCCCAAGGAGTTCTAAAATTCCATTTACAACCATAAATCTTTGTTACCTGTGCATCTGTTAGATGCTTTTTTGTTGTTATTTGCAATAATAGAAATACTTCTGGTATTGTCCAGAAAGTGTTGAACACATTACCATGGCTATTCTATATGTAGAAAATAAAGAATTATTCACATGAAAGAATCAGCTAGAAGCTATCCTTATGGCCTGGACAATTGTGCTATTGAAAAGTTGTGCAAGAATTATATAGTACATATCAAGTTAGTGGACTCTTTGATATTTTTCTATTCTGTGAACTCACCAAGAAGCCATGGTCAAGAAGCCACCATGATTTGGGAAATGTTTCTTCTGGATCGTGGAGACTCCTCAGGATGGTTTAACCTCAGTTCAACCTCAAAGTCATGCTCAGAGAATCATAGGCCTGTGCCGATTCATTACTGATTTTTCTTCTTACAATGCACATAATCAGTCATTCCACAAACACGCAATGAGTGCTTATTATGTCTTATGGATACAAAGATGAATAAGACATAGTTTCTGACTGCAAGGGCATTCATACAGAAAACTAAATTAAATGGGATGTTCCTATAATAAAAGTATACCCTTGATGCAAAAAAAGGATTTAACTGCCTGATAGTCAAAGAACATTTCCTAAAGTTGTCTCCATCCTATGAATTTAAGTCAGTGAGGTGGAAGAGTGATAAAGAACCTCCTAGTATGGAATACCATGAGTAAAAACATGGAGGCTTAAGAAAATACAGTGGAGGCCTAGTTACTTAGAAACTGCTATTGTGATGCCCTCAGGAATTTAGAAAGAGAGGAAATAAATTTGCCCTTTAAAAGTCAATCTATAAAATTAAAACTTAAAGGGCTATGTAAAGGCAAACTCTTCAAGAAAACTGAATGATTCTCAAGGAAAATGCCCTGTACTTTCCTTGAAATTAGTGTACCTAAGAAGGAAGGCAGGTTTTGGTCTTCCCTGGAAATGCAGGCCAAAGGAGAAGCAGAGGAGAAAAATTTGACAGGTACAGTACTTGTTAGTACACAAAATCAGGATTTTATTCTTAAAAGGCTAAGGGAGAGAATTTTTACCATAGTGAATTCAGCAGAATAACAGCTATCTCCCTGTAAATTCCCTTAAGGGAAAGCCCGAGACAATTTTACTCTGGTGGTCACAATTCTCAACAAGCACCTGGGCATTTTGAATATAAAGTTGATGTGTTTAAAAGTAGTGAGAACTTCACTACCTTAGTTTGTGTCCCCCCAAAATCAAATCCTGAAGTAAGAATTTAGGAAGCACAAATGAGCAATGGGGAACATGTGTGGGAAAGGGAGAAAGAGAAAAAAAAGAACGTGTTAAGGAGCAATTCGCTATTTTCAGTTATCAATGTATGGGGACCAAATAAGAAAGAGGTATAATAGGTATTAATATTTTCACTGAAAGATGGGAGACTGAGTTATTTACCAAAGACTCTCATCTCCCATTATTGATCATTCCCCCAGGGTGGTTAACTCACCCCCCACACACACACAGACACACACACACACACAAACACACTCACACACATTCTGGCTTACCTAAGTGCAGAGAAGCCAGCTACTGAAAAGTGTGAGAAAGCCCTCCAACATAGAAATGAGAATCAAGTATTTAAAGTAGAAGCTGTCAGTTTGCTGCTACCGAGCCGCAGGTAAACTTGGGTAGGGCAAGGGGATACGGGGTAGCATCCGCTTCAGAATATCCCTTGTATTTCTCAGTTTTCTCAGGCCCCACATGGAATCCTCTCTGTTACATTTGCTCAGAATTCTTGCCAGTCAAAAATCTCTGGACAAAATAAAACTTAAAACAAAAGGGTAATGAAACTGGTTATATCTCTTACCATTGCAACTTACCTTGTGAGTATAACTGGACCTGATCTAACTAAATTCCCCTCACCTTGTGTAGTACATCCATTTGCCCGTTAGGAGGTAGAGAACTTTATTTACGAGGGATTGAACTTTATTTACAAGGGTCACTTGCTCTCATCAGTTAGGTATTAGAGTGATCTAATAATTAAACAAGCAGTTAGTCTACACTTCCTGTTTGCAAAAACACTTAAATGAGATAACCTATGCGCAAGTCGGGTGTGTGTATGTGTGTGTTCAGATTGGTAGGGTAGGAGGTGGACAAGAGAAGTAGAAATTAAATAAGATTAATTCCCCAGGACATCCCTAACTCTATATATACATATGTAAAACATGTGCAATCTTTAAATGGGATACTATACTGTCACATGGCACCTCTGGTTATACAGCTTCAAGAGCCTCATTTATTAGATTGAGGAAGACATATAACAATATACTTA
This sequence comes from Rhinolophus sinicus, assembly GCF_057876585.1. Lineage (NCBI taxonomy): Eukaryota > Metazoa > Chordata > Mammalia > Chiroptera > Rhinolophidae > Rhinolophus > Rhinolophus sinicus. The sequence goes on along the minus strand of NC_142517.1, from coordinate 190,795,273 downwards.
TGGGTTAACAAAAAGATGTGCTTCTTAATTATCCACTTAAATATTGACCTTTATTTTGTGTGGCTACCCATTGCCTTATGAAATCTTGGACCTAGTCACATTCTGAGAACCTACTTCAGGCAAGTCAAAGCCTTCCTTGAGAAAAATGTATTTCTATTGCCATAAACTGTCCTTCAGTCTGGATGGCACATTGCTAATATTACTTTTTCTCCTTGATCTAAACTTATCCTCCCTCCTTCTAGAAATACATCTCTATAATTTTATCAACATATTTTATTATTACTCTAATTGTTTTTTCCAACTTGGCAAAATCTCTCACATTGTATTATACAGAAGCTTTTCCTTGCGGCTCAGTTTTAATATATGAGCCACAGAGTGAATACTTACTATTAGCCACATGGCGTATGGAAAAATATTAAAATACATCATAAAATGCAGCTAGGCAAACATGCTGATATTCAGACAAGGAAGCTGAAGTATAAGCAAAGCATATATTACAAAACAAAAAGTTAGCAAAATAATCACGAATCATCCTACCAAAGAAAGCCTTTGAAGTCTTCTGTTGCTAATTCTCTACTGAAATAGCTTTGCTATCTTCTTCCATTAGAGGCTCATTTACAACAAAATAATGTAAAAAAAAATCTTTAGATATTTATAATTTCAGGTAGGAAAATTTACCTGGATGCCTAGACTATAGTCGGTAATATTTCAGTCAAGAAAGAAAATAGGGACTTTTTATTCCACCTAAAGGTATTTCTATCTCTGAATACATTTTAGGAAAGCATTAGAAACAAATTATCACAATGCTACATACGGAGAAACAGTAAACAGGTGTGTATGAGCTCCATCCTTGATGAAAATCACTAGAAAATAATATCCATATTTAACTGATAACTTACCAGTAAAATTTTTAAATTTCAATAGTTTTGCTACAGAGGAAATGAAAGAGAATTGCAGAGAATGATTTAGGGAAACACAGAGAGTATGCTTTCCCATACTGTTTTGATTACAGTCATAAAAGAATAATTTATTGGGCTATTGATCTGTCGTATGTTTCTGGTGTAATCTTTTCTTCTTTTCTCCAATAACAGTCAGGGCCCTCTCAGAGAAGTTTGTGTGCATTAGCTCATTGAAGGGATTATGCTTGGTTGGTGTGTTTGGGGTAGGTGGAGAGAGCAGACCCAGGTACCAGGGCGCTGGACTCCTGCAAAGATGCTCAAGCAAGAGTATGGCATAATAGAAGCAGAGTTGCTGGCTTTTTGTGGGACCACAAAGGCTTAGAGAATAAAGATGTTATCAATAGGATACACTGCATATGAAAAAGCTCTTGCTTATTAGAAATCAAATTATCCTCACGATTCCTATGCAATTTAAAGGCAAGAGAGTGCCACAGCCCCCACCCCTGACTGCTAAGGTCCGTGACATTAGTTAAGCACTTGAGTTTGGCAAATACAACTCATGATGTCTTCCAATGTGTTTATGATCATAAATTAAGTTTCCATATTTTTTCCTATTTCTTATTCCTCATTGATTGGTGTATAAACACCTCAGATAGTCATCATGTTTCTGTTGAACTCCAGATTTCTTCTTATTGACCATAATTTATCAATCTGTTTTCTAAAATTTTAAGAGTTCCAACTTTAACACACACACACACACATACACACAGACCCTATAGCTTTTTTTCCCCATTGATCCTGTACAAGGACTATGTGGATGAACTTCCCTTTAAAGTAATGGAAGCTGACAATTTACAGCCAGGTTTATGTCTTTGCAGTGGTATTTTCCCATCCATTTTAGTTAGTGCTGTGACTACAAAGGATCTCTTCCTTGAAATCTTCCTGGTTTTCATTTTTTGTAAAATTAAAGTGTTGTCGCTTTCAAGAAGAAATCTCTCAGTGGAGGATGTACAGTAGGTACACAAAAGACAAAGAGGAGGTAATCAAAGCCTACCACTATGGAAAATTATCAATTCATGCAGAAAGACATCAAAAGAGGAAGGAAGGAACAAGAGAACTAAAAGAACAGCCAGAAAACAAGAGATGTCATTAAGAAGTCCTTACCTATCAATAACTGCTTTACATGCAAATGAATTAAATTCTCTAAACAAAAGGGATAGAGTGACTGAATGGATTTTAAAAAAAACAAAAAAAAAAAACAGGACCCAACTATATGCTGCCTACCAAAGACTTCCTTCATCTTTAAGGACATACATAGGATCAAAGTGAAGGGATGATAAAAGATATTCCAAATAGACTTTAAGTCAAAAACTGTAGCAAGAGATAAAGAAATTCATCAAATGACAGAAAGATCAATTCATCAATGTAATATAAAACTTATCAATGTATATGTACCCAACTTCAGAGCATCTAAATATAGTAAGCAAATACTAACAAATCTGAAGGGTTAAATAGACAACAATATAATAAAAATATATGATTGGGAGACAGAGTATATAGATCATATCTAAAGCCATTAAAAGGAATGCAATCACTAAGGAGTGACTACAAATAGGGGGAAAAAAAACGGATCTGAGGTCTAAGCTCTGAGAGCTCTAACATTTGGAGGTATGAAACATGAAGAGAAACTAGCAAATGAAACTAACAGAGTCGACAATGAGATAGGAGGAAGACCTAGGGGAGTGTAGTGTTTAATAAGTCACATTCAACATAGTATTAAGGAGAAGAAAGTACTCCTCTATGTCAAATGATGCAGCAAAGTCAACTCAAAGACTGAAAAATTACAATTAAATCAACCTGGAGGTCACAGATGACCATGAAAGGAATAATTTTAGTGGTCTGTATGGCAAAGTCTGATGAGCCAGGTGTTAAAGAGAGAAGACAAGAGAAATGTGAGTCTTTGCTTAAAGTATTGAGAAGTCCTCGTATAGCCTAAACTTAGGACTTGACATTTTCTAAAATATCTGCACATGGGAAAATGTGAAGAGAACATTCACCATTCATAAGTCTTGTGACAATGTCACATTGATTAGTAACACATTGTTTAATAAGCCCTCCTTTATATGTGTGTACAATCCTAGATCCCCCCTGCCTTTCCAAAAACCGTTTAGGATTCATTGGATAGTGGTTCCGTGTATTCAGACACAAATGTACACACAATATATATGTTACATCTATAAAATATATCTATATATTATATATGCCATAAATTATATATTTTACATAACATATTTTATATGTATACATTTATATATGTATACAAATATTATAAATTAATTTGAGGAGTATGATTTCATATACATTGAAAATTTATTCAGAGTTGTGTAGCAAAGAATGGGCAGAGAAATGGGATGGTAACTGGAAGAGAATTGAGGGCATGTAGAAGACATTAGGTCATATTAATATTAAAAGTATTAGTAGAGAGTGAAAAAACGGAGACTTCAAGGGAGAATTGCAAGCTTTTTACAAAATTTCTACTCAAAAAAACCCCTTTTGAATAAATAAATGCCTAAAGACTCCTAGATAAGGACAGATCTATTGCTATGTGCTTCCATGCATCTTACATTTTCCTTATCTTAGTTTGTATTAAAGTTAGCGGTTAATGTTTATATAAATGACCTTCACACTAGATTTTAAGTTTGCAAAAGCAGAAACAAAATCGATCTTGCTTACCAAAGTAGTCTCAATAATGGCGCAAATAGGTCCCCTAATAAATACTTATCAATGAATAAATAATACGACAATTGCAGAAACATAGTAAGTCTGCATTATACACAGCTGGAAATATTTTGATAACTAAAATATTTCATATTTCAAAGTTCCAAATTTTATGTACAATTAAAAATTACTGCACAAAATAAAAGAAAAAATCATACAACGAATTCAAAGTGTTTACCAATAGTACAAAGGACAAATGATAAAATTAAAATTGTATTTACCTTAGAAGAGTAAGTAAAATTCATAAGTGGAAGAATTATTGGCAAAGTTTAATAAGAGAAATAACTGTGCTTTTGCAAATTCTTTTTGGATACAGAAGTAACTAATTATTTGCCTACTACCCTATTTTCAGTATTGACAATTTCCCCCTCTAATATAGCAATATGTAATATAAAAATATAATCTATGTAATTAATATGCAATATAAAAGAGAACATAGAGAGAGATTAAGGACACAGGTTCCAAAGTCAGATCACCTAGGGTTGAATTCCAGCATAGCCACTTACTAGCCTTATGTAAGTGGACAAGGTGTTCTCATCTGTAATCCTCTTTCTTCATCTGTAAGGTGGAGTAACAATAGCATCTGCCTCATAATGACATCAAGTGACTTAACACATCTAATGGAGAATTGGGCACATAGGAAAACCACAATAAACATTAGCTGTTATTATCTTAAATGATTGTTGGCACTACATTTCTTACCTGCTTTATTTAAATTGCAAAATAGATGAAACAACTACTAGGCACTCTCATGCCTATGATGGTGGACTGCTGTTTCCCAAAATCTGACATCCCCTTCCTCGATAGCAATAGAATTATTTGCTCCCATAGCTCCCAAACACTCCCAATTTTCAGCTTCCTGGCTTCCATGCAACTAAATTCTTTTCATTTTGTATGAGTGAAAGTGATACAAGGTATTTCCAGGAAGATGCCTTAGAAGAGAAGGATCCCTGTCCCACTGTCCCTGTCCCTTTTACCTCTGCACACTAATGGGAATGGAAATGACCATGGCAACCTCGGAAATCCGAAATTAAGCCAATGTATAAGTTTTCTGTTGCTTCCGTAACGGATTACCACAATTCAGTGGCTTAAAACAGCACAAATTTATCATCTTACAGTTCTTGAGGTCAGAAATCTAAAATCAGTCTTAGTGAGCTAAAGTAAAGGTGTTCAAAGAGCTAGTTTCTTCTGGATGAAGAGTATCTTGATGCTATTCTAGAGGAGTCTGTTTCCTGGCCTTTTCTAGGTTCAAGAGGCAACGTGTTTTCCCTGGTTTGTGGTTCCTTGTTCCATCTTTAAAGCCAGCAGTGTGCCATCTTCAAATGTCTCTCTAAATCTCTGACCTCTGCTTCTATTTCTCATTCCTTGCTCTGTCTCTGCTTCTATTGTCACCTTGCCATCAGTGACTTTGACCTTCCTGTCTCCCTCTTATAAAGACCCTGGAAATTGTATTAGGCCCACCTGGATAAATCAGAGGAATACCATCTCAAGATCCTTAATTACATCTGCAAAGTTCTTTGTGCCATATAAGGTAACATATTCACAAGTTTCAGGGATTAGAATGTGGACATATTGGTGGGCAGTGGGGAGCAGTGC